>NC_085069.1:600000-903549 GCF_963662255.1 Cinclus cinclus | reverse complement strand
AGCCAAGCCTACTACGGGCAAAGCTCTGGCCCTCACCTTCTTGTCCTTGTAGAAAGGGTCCAGATCTTCCAGGGGGATCCGATGAGCTCCAGGGGTGGGTCACCATAGATGAGGGGCAGGCTCTTTCCGGCTTCGAGGTCACTGCTGGGCTTGACCTCCTCTTCCTCAGGCATCTCCACGTGCTGCCGCTTTATCCGGAGCGCCTCAGCCTCGGCCATGTGCTGCTCGATGGCAGCCAGTGAAGCCGGGGTGAAGGGGCGCAGGTTTTCGGGGCCCGGGATGTGCGACAGGCTGGCCATCCTTTCATTCTGCTTCCGGGCCACCCACGCCCTGCCTGAGGGGATAAGGGGCTGAAACACCAGCTGGGGACATCTTGGGGGAAGCTGTGGCGTTTGGTGGCATTTAGTGACATTTGGGGGCTGGATCTCAGTGGGGATTTAGCAAATGTGTTTATGGTAGAAGTACTGAGCTCACAGGAAAGGTTATCATGCATGGATCACAGAGCACCCCGTGTTCTCCTGCTCCTCCCAGATCCACATTCCCATTTGGAGCTGGGAAGCCTCAGTCTGGAGGAGGCTCAGGGGGGACCTTCTGTCACTGCACAACTCCCTGACAGGAGGACCAGCCAGGGGTGGGGTGGGCTTTGCTGCCAGGAACAGTGACAGGGCAAGGGGACACAGCATTAAGATGCACCAGGGAAAATTTAGGCTGGACATCAGGAGAAATTTTTCCCAGAAAGACTGAGCATTGGAAGGGACTGTGCAGGTTGGTGGTGGAATCACCATCCCTGGAGGTGTTTAAGGAAAGCTTGGATATGGCACGGACTGCCATGGTCTGAGTGTCAGGGGGGTGTTGGGTCGTGGATTGGACTTGAAGATCTCAAAGGTTTCTTCCAACCTCATTAACTGTGTGATTCTGTGATTCCATCTCCAGTCAGGAGGCACCCTGAAGCTGGGACACCCAGTGTCCCTGTCCCAACCTGGCTGTGTTAGACACACAATTTCACAACCCAAACATGGTGTTTCAACACAACCAAACACCTTGGGGAGCAGCGGCCCTGCTCCAGCTGCCTCCCCAAGGGGCCTGTGGTGCCCTAAACAAGAGGTTCCTCAGCCAGAGGAGCTGGGTCTTGGCACAGCTCCCAGCCATGAGGATCATGAGGAACCTGTGCTGCTGGGTGGCTCTGCTCCCAGGAAGGGTTAAAGTCTTATCCCAAGCCAAAAAGAGAAGCAGTAATGGCACTTTTGAATGCTACAGGGATCAGGATGACTTCCCAGAAGAAATATAGGGTGGGTGGCTTAGGAGAGGTAAGGATGTTCTGCTGCACAAAAAGGGCTGGAGAGAGAGAAGTGTGGAGGAGAGGAGTGGCTGCACCTGGGGTACAGGTACAGGTGCTGCCATGCCCTGGGAGAGGTGAAGATGCTGGCAGAGGCTCCCCCAATACCACAGAAGTTCTTACTTTGAGCCCCTGTGCCTTGATAATGTCCCATAAGCACCAGACTGTGTGGGATATGAGCCCCGCACTCCATAAAACTCAACACTGCTTCTCACAGACACTGGGACAGATGCACCTCTGTGCCTTACCTTCCCAAACCAAGCATCCCACTGGCAAACCCAAATTTTCTGTGAAGCTGCCAAGCACCTGTCCCCAAAAAACCTTCAGGATCAATACTCCCCATAGCTCCAACCCTGCTGTGCTGAGATCTGGAAACCCTCAGGCCTTTGGGATTAGGGAGAACTGGATATTTACAATCCTGATGGGAAGAGAGACTGGAAATGGAACGGGGAAAGGGGCTCAGCCTGGAGAAAAGGAGGCTCAGGGGGGACCTTGTGGCTCTGCACAACTCCCTGACAGGAGGGGCAGTGAGGGGGGGTCGAGCTCTGCTCCCACGGAACAGGGACAGGAGGAGAGGGAATGGCCTCAGGCTGGGCCTGGGGAGGTTTAAATTGGGTGTTGGGAAAATATCTTCATGGAAAAGTTGGCCAGACTTTGGCACAGTTGCCCAGGGCAGTGGTGGAGTCCCCAACCCTGGAGGGGTTTAAAAGCCTTGTGGATGTGAAACTTCAGGACAGGGAACACTAATGGCCTTGGCAGTGCTGGGGGAACAGCTGGGCTTGATCATCTCTGAGGGCTTTTCCAACCTGAAGGATTCTCGGGCTCTATCTGTTTTAGGGAGTTTTGTCCTTGCTGAACATGGTTATTTAATGGTACAGAGTCACATCACTGCAAAGTGGAGTTTGGGCCCAGCCCAACTTATTGCCCCAACTGCTGCAAAACAGAGCCCAGAGAAAGTCCCCTTGTGTGTGTGTGTGTGTGTGGGGGGGGGGGGGGGGGGGGGGGGGGTGAACCCCAGAGGTTGGACCTCATCAAACCAAAGAAAAAAGGAAATTTGGGCCCCAAGTGTCCCCAGGGAGGGGGACAATGCCCAGGCAGGGGGCAGAGGTGTCACCAGTGCTGCTTCTCATGGAGTTACTCTGGACTTAAACCCAGTTCCTGCTCCACTTGAGCAGCTCTGGAACCTTCCCCTCGATAGCAGGGAGCTCAAAAAAGCCAAAAGGCACAGGGCCGTGTCTGGCTTTATCATCCCAAATCCCAGTGGGAATTCGCTGGTGCAGGGCAGCACAGAGCACTTCCAGCTGGGAATGGCTCCATCGGGACCATCAGAGGGAGCAGCACCCATGCTCCAGCAGGACTCCCGGTGCCTGCGGGGCACCTCCCCCTCATGTCTGGCAGCTCTGAGGGCTCACAGGGGCTCGTCGCTCTGGGCAGCCTCAGTTTCCCTGGTAGTCGGGATTTGCGGAGCTGTCAGGACCAGCCTGGGCTGTCCCACCCTCGGGGCAGGAGCTGCTGCCCGGGCCGTGCCGTGCCGTGCTTTCCCCCCAGGGCTGTCCCTGCTCTGCCTCCAGCTGCTACCAGCGATCAGCGCCGGGCTCGGGTTTCTGCAGCCCCATGACTCTTCTCATTCCTGCCCGGAGGGAGCCGAGCGAGCAGCCCCAGCGCTGGTCCTGCCCGTGTCCCCTCTCCGTGTGCCGGGCTGGAGCCACCGAGGGAGATGCTGGGGTAGGCAGTGCTGCCTGAGATTACTCTGGGAGGCTCAAAGGGGATGTTGCCCCTGGCATGGGAATTCTTTGTGGCTTTTTGGGCCCTTTTGCAGCTCCTGGTCCTGCTCTGAGCCCTTTGAGGCCAAGCAGAGAGGATGGGATGGTTCCAGGGAGCAGGAGCAGGAATAATCCCACATCCACATCCAACACACCACAGTCCGGAAGCCACCAATATCTCTGGTTGCTTCCCAAATTCGGAACCAAAGTCAAGCCCAGGCTCTGTGAGGGCTCAGCCCAGCTACCCTCTGTCCCCAGTGAGCCCAGCTCCACACCAGTATGGGTGGGGCACAGGGGGGCACAGAGCCGGGTCCCACCAGCCCAGGTGAAGGGTTCCACCCTGGGACCAGCCCCCAGCCCCGGGAACAGCCCCTGCCCCTGGCCTGGCTTGGCACATCCTGGCACATTTTTAGCAGGTCCTATAAATAACCCAGATCAAACTCTTTGCGCTTCCATAGGTAAAGGCAGTTCAGGCCCAGTGACAGGTGCTGTCCTGGGCACAAATCACCCACGAGGTCCCTTGGGGCTCTGGCCCAGCTCTTCAGGACCTGAGTCCTCCAAGAGTCCCTGATTAAGGAAGATCCCTGCCCCATCATCTTTACTGCTGGGAAATAAATCACTTAAAATGTCTCTACAGACCACTGATTTATTTGCTTCTTAAATTTTGTCTACCCAGCTAAGCTGAACGACTCCTTTTTGCTGTGACATACGTGAGCTGCAGCTTTGGGACACTGCCTATGGCATGTCCTGGATGAGCATCTCAACCCCCAGTTCCAGCATCAGGATTGCCAGCAGGAAACTGGGAACAGCTCTGGCTCAGGAGAGCCTGGGCTGCATTTGGAGAGAAATTCAGTTCCCTCTAATATTTTTGCTGCTCTGAGGACACACTCAAAGGAATCAGGCTCCAAAATAGCAGGACTTGTTTGGGAGCTCCCAGGGATGCTGTGTAAGATGTTCTGTATAACAGGACAGAGGGTGGCAGGTCCTGTCAGGCTGCTGCATCCAGGCACTTCATTTTGCCCAGAAAATAACCTCCCATGGACTGAGGAAGAGGGGGGAGGACATTCTTGGATCTGGGGGACACAGGGGCTTGGCATCTCCCCACACCTGCCTGACCCAGGCTCCACCTTCTCCATCCCTAAGGCATTTTCCTGGGGGACCACCAGCAAACCTGAAGTCTCCTGTGTTCTGGGGGAGCATCTGCAAACCTGGAGATGATTTCCCATGAAACCAGCCCAGAGAGATGCAGTTCCCCTCCACGCACTCAGGGCTGGGTGTGTGAGGACAGGCACAACTGGGGGTGTGCCGAGGGTGGATGCTGCTCCTGGGAGATCCCAGCCCTACGGCCACTTGGAACAGCACTGGGGTGCCCTGACCATTCAAACACAGCTCAAGGAGCTGCTCCGACCTGCTCTAAGAGGAGTTCCCCTGTAAACCTGCCCTGGAAGGTTCATCCTCTTGAGACACTCTGGATAAAACCCTGCAGAGACCATCCGGGACACGGGTCCGAGAGAGAAAAGCCCTGGAACGGCACCGAGAAGGTGTAAATCAGCTTCACTCAGCAGGAACAGCAGAGCCAGGCCTGGGGCCCTGCAGCAGGGATTAGTGTGGGACAAGGGACTCGTGTGACTAGGGCACTGAGGAGACAGACTGTGCCAAGCTTGCTCTGGAGCTGTGTTAGCACCCAGCACCCAGGAAACCAGAGCCTGTCACACCACAGCCCAAAGCAGCCCAGCACAATCCTGCAGCACCCCCTCTGTGCCTCCCAGAACCTCCTGGAGGTCCATCCCAACAGCCTCCAGGGCTGATGCCCACAGGAAAACCCCTCCTCTGCATCCTGAGCATCCCCAACAGGGACCCGGGTGGGGCAGGGTGGGGCAGCAGGGCCCAGCTGGTCCCAAGGGTTTGAGGCTGAGTCGCAGCTCAGCCCTGGGAGCTCAAGGATGTCCCCCACGCTGCCATGGACACAATCCCCCACACATCCCCTGCATGTCCTTGCTCCTCCAGCAGCGGCTTTGCATCCCAGTCCTGTCCTAGGCTGCATTCCCAGGGCGGCAGGGAAAGGGAGGATGGGGATCCTGCATCCATCCCCGACATCACAGGGTTGTGGGATGAGTCCAGAAGAGGCCACAGAGCAGGTCAAAGGGCTGGAGCCCCTCTGGAGCCAGGCTGGGAGAGCTGGGGGTGCTCACCTGGAGAGGAGAAGCTCCAGGGAAGCTCAGAGTCCCTTCCAGGGCCTAAAGGGGCTCCAGGAGAGCTGGAGAGGGACTGGGGACAAAGGGGAGAGGGACAGGACACAGGGAATGGCTGCCACTGACAGACGGCAGGGAGACATGGGATATTGGGCAGGAATTGTTCCCTGGGAGGGTGGGGGGCAGCCCTGGCACAGGGTGCCCAGAGCAGCAGTGGCTGCCCCTGGATCCCTGGAAGTGTCCCAGGCCAGGTTAGATGGGACTTGGAGCAACCTGGGATGGTGGAAGGTGTCCCTGGCCATGGCAGGGGTGGAATTAAATGGTTTTTAAGGTCCCTTTCAACCCAATGCATTCCATGATTCTGTGATCCCTGAGCCATTCCAAACCCTGCTCTCCCAAACCTGCTCTGTGTCTATGAATCCCCCTCCCCACCCCTGAATGCATTGAATAGGCTTTAAAAAACCCAAATTCCATGGATTAGGCTGCCACGAATACACAAATTTGCTCCAAACCCAGACAGGGCGGCAGAAAGCTGCAGGGTGACAAAAGCTGTGCAAGAAAGTCTGATGGCTGCAGAAAACCCTCCTGGCGTGGTCCTTAGGGATGCCACGGGCTGAAAAAGTCTTATGGGGTGTTTATTTGTTTAGTTCCAACAAGTTTTAGGAAAAAAATGTGGGAAGATTGAAAAAAATCTGATGTGAAATGGATATTTTTATCCACAAGTGGCACAGGTAGTGTAGAACTTCACCTGCAGAGGTAGGGGAGATTTACCCCAGGTCCTGCAGATTTTTCCAGAGCCTAAGCAGGGCAATGGAATTTTCAGGATTATGGGAGTTTCTCTCAGGAACTCAGATAAGCACCCCCAGTTGTGCCAGACAAAATCAAGCATTTTATGAACAAATTTACATCCCTTTCTATTCCATTGGAGAGTTTGATGCTTCTGTCTCTGCATAAATTGAGATCCCTTAATCCTATGCTGTATCTCCATTACAAAAACCATCTGGAAAGAGGCAGAAAATCTCCTTTTTAGGAAGGAATTTCCTTTTATGCACAAGAGGCTCTTAGGACATTGCTGTGGGATGCTGGAATTCCACGGTGGTTCTTGAAACTCGGTTTTTAGGCTGCTTTAAAGGCAGAGGGTGGGTGATTTTCACAAGAAAACAATACTTAAGAAAATTAAGTCACCCCAAGCCTTTTCCCACTCTATTTTAAAATAGTGGTGGGCTCAGAAGACTTAGAGAGCAAGAAAAATAATTAATTTTTCAATTTCCAGCATTATCCTTTGAATTCCAGATGTTTTTAAGTGCTGGGCATGGCTGTGTGGCTGAGCCACCTCTTGCACTGGTGGCTCCCAGGAGTAGCACGTCCCCAGTTCAGGTTCCTGTCACTACCACGGCTTTTTACCCTGCTCTGGGTGGGGTTTGTTGCTCTGCCTGCAGCATGGGCCGAGCCAAATGTGGCAGAAGGAATGTGGGATGTTTCCAAGCACATCCTTCATCCCAGGGCTGCCTGGAATCCACCCTGAACCCAGCCAGAGGGAAGATCTAATGAAGCCCGTGGGAAATGATTCCAGAGCTAGCCCAGCAGTTCTGGATGCCTTTTCCCAGCCAGAACAGGGACACTGAGATGCTGCAGCAGTTCCTGCTCCTCAAGTGCCACCACAGTCCCCCAGCTCCCCCAGGGCAGCAGCACAGGGGGCTGGGGTGGCTGCGTGGGCTGGGGAGGGACTTGGGACAAGAACTGGAGGAAAAAGACACAGGGAATGGCTTCCCACTGCCAGAGGGCAGGAATGGATGGGATATTGGGAAGGAATTCCTCCCTGTGAGAATGGTGAGCGACTAGAATGGATTTCCCAGAACAGCTGCGGCTGTCCCTGGATCCCTGGTAGTGTCCAAGGCCAGGCTGGATGGGGCTTGGAGCACTCTGGGATTGTGGAAGGTGTCTCTGCCATGGAATGGGATGAGATTTAAGGTCTTTCCCACCCAAACCATTCCCTGATTCCATGATTTTATGCACACAGAGAATTAATTCCCTGCCAAGGGAGAGATGCAGCTCTGCTGCTTTTTGCCTATCTTGAGCAAAGAAGAGCCCTCCCAACACTCTGGCCTTTTCCTGGCAACAGCCAAGCTTCTCCAGCCTGGTGCTGCACTGGGACAAGGACACCCAGCAGCTGTGCTGGTGCTGGGGGATTTCCATGGAACAGGATGGATGCACAATTCCATTGGAATTGTGTCCCATTCCAGCAGCACCTTCCATGGGCCATCCACTGCTTTGGGTGCTCTGCACCTGCCAAAAACGGTGCCGCTCCCTCCTCCAGCTCCCTTGCAAAGACTCAGCCAAGCCCATCCCAGCGCTGCCTCCCTTTGGAGAGCCAAATCCTCCGTGCTGAACATCCAACACGGCACAGCTCCTCCAGGGACATCAACCCCAAAAATCCAGCCCTGCAGAGGTGCCTCTGCTCCTGCACGAGCATCAAAACCCCGTGGGAGTGGATTCCCTGCAATTCCCGGATCGCTGCAGCCATGGAGCTCCTGGGGCTCAGTGCCCAGAGGCTGTACCTGCTGTGCTCAGGGAGGGGGTGGCACACACAGCCCGGGAGCTGTGAAATCCTGGGATACTCTCCCCGGCCACAGATGGAAATAGGAGGTTGCACCATCCTGCAGCCACGCACTGACTCGTTCCTGCCTGGAGCCAGGGATGCCACCCCATCCCCACTCCTGCTGTCCCTGCTGCGGGACAAGGCATTGCTAGAAAGGGGACACCAGGCTGGGTGGCAGCTCGGGGTTATTTTGGGGGGGCTGGCAGTGCTGGAAGCTTGAGCAGCCAGGGAAGAGTTAAAGTGCAGACCCTGCGCTTGCCCACTGCCCACCCTGCACTCGAGTGTCATCCAGAGCTGCGGCTCCTCCCTGCCAGCAGCTCCCGTGTCAGGCTTGGAAAAGATCTGAGCCATGCTGGGAAGGCAGCGAGGGGACAGCATGGGGGAAGGGAGAGTGGCATGGGGCTGGAGTGACCTGCTGGCCCCCCAGAGTCCCCCAGGCTCGGGGACACGGGGGGCAAGGATGTCCCCACCTCCTGGGGATGCCAGGACAGACAGCAGCTCCCGCAGGGATACCCGACACAGCCCCAGGAGCAAGTCCCAGACCTGCTGCTCCCATGGGATTTGCAATAGTGAGAGCCCTGCAACTTCCCAGGGCTGGAGGATGCCCCTTTTCCCATGGCACCCTCTGGATCTCAATTCCCTGGAGCAGACACCTGCAAACCAGGAGCAGCATGGGGCACTTGGAGCTGTCACAGTTGCTGAGCCTCAGAGCCCAAGGGGTCTCATCCACATCCACCTGAAAATGGAGAAGGGGGACCAAAAGACAAAGTGTTCCCAGGGATTTATGAATCCCAGGAGGGAGGGAGAGGGCCAGGCACAGAGGCTGAGCATCATCGCTGCTCTCTCCCAAGCTACAATGGGATCTTCTCCCTCACAACTCCCCAAAGCATCCACCTTCTCCCCTTTCTCCCCTGCACAGAAACCACCTCATTAATCCAACCTGCTGCAAACAGAAACAGTGCTGGGCATCTCCTCGTGGCTCTGTCACTCATGCTTCTACCCCAAATTCAGCAAATTTCCCTGAGTGGAGCTGGAGCTGCCCAAGGGACTTCACAGGGTCCTTTTTCCTGAACTGGACCCTTCTGCACACATCAGAAAATAGAAAATGCTATTTAAATATTAGCACAGCAGAGCCAAGGCAGAACTTTGTGCTCATTAATCAGTTCCAGTAAATATGCTCTTCCCCCCTCAAACCATTATAAATCCAACATTTTTCCTGGAAAGGACCAGAGGCCTTTCCCAAAGCTCCGGCTCTGCATCAACCTACACAGGATGTCCCCAGGATAATAGGACTGACTGGGATGTCCTGCTGTCCCCAGGGCTTTATGGAATTGTTTTCCCTTGCTGGCAGCCGCAGTTCCATCCCTCACCTGCTGCAGGCTGATCCCTGACAGGTCCATCAGTGCCCATGAGGGCAGGGGAGGAAATGCTTGTACTCCTCGGCAAACTTCCCTCTGCAGCTCCGCACCAGCTCCAGGAATGAGGGATGGGGAAATGGGGGAATGAGGGGAAGGGGGGGAATGGGGGCTGACTGCTCCTGGATAAACCCTAGAATGGTTCTGGGGGTGCACAGCAGGCCCTGCCTGTGCAGTGAGTGATGCGACCTGGCACAGGGGGGATACAGCACCCAAAAACCTCAAGCTGAATCCCAGCTTGGCATTGCCTGATTCCCATGGGGGATCCAGCTCTGAACCTCACCCTGGCACCCTTTTGGCTGTGCCTGTGGCTGCCCCCACAGCCCAGTGTGGAAACAGCCTCCCATTCCCTGCCACCCCATCCGTGACATTCCCCAAGGCACAGGGGTCCCACCTCCCCCTCCCTGCCCTCGGGGTCCCTCTCTGCTGCCCCATGGGAGATGGGGGGGCTCTGCAGGGACAGGGCCCTTCCCAAAAGGAGACACTGGGAGCACTCACAGACCTTTCCTGCAACCTTGGCTTGCCCAGGCCTGGGTTTATATTTAGACCTCCAGGAGGAGAAGCCAGCAGAAAGGAGCCTTGCGACTTGTGAGCCCTGCCTGTGGCTCTTTACTGCAGTGGGGAAGGTGGCTCAGGAACCCATTGCCCGCTGTCCCTGACTGTCCCCTCTAATCCTCACACAGCTCTGTGGCCACTGAGGGCCTGTTGGCTACTGCCACCCTTGTCCCCATGCTGTGCCTGCACCTTTGTGGGGACTTTGTCCCCTGTCCCAGACAGTTTTCCATGCAGGGGGGGTCCAGCAGGTGCCTCCAGCCCTAAACACTTCCCCAGAGACAACAGAATCCATCCTGGTCCCATCCACCTCCCGTGCTTGGACTGCAAATCCCAGGACATTGCTGGTACTGCTCCAGGCACAGTGACAATGACAAACCTGGGGACATCCAAGACCCTGCAGCCCCTGTCCTGGGCCCTGGCAGCAGCCCAGGGCTGACCCCAGCACTTACTGTTGGGTGGAGAGTGCGAAATCCCAAGGAGAGACCTTTTAGGGCCAGAATTTCCCTCTCCTTCGACTCCTGGAGGCTTTGGCTCGGTGAGTTGGCAGAGCAGCTGCTGCTGCTGTCAGATGGTCATGAGTGAAACCTGAGGACATGCGGGGTCCTTCAGGTAGCCTGGCCCATCTCAGCTGTGGCATTCGTCCCCTGCCGCGCCAATCACGGCTCTGGCGGGGCCGGAGCCCCCGCGGCCCCATCGGCCCCATTGACCCCATTGCCCCCATTGACCCCATTGACCCCATCGCCCCCATTGACCGCATCGCCCCTGGCTCCTGCCCGCGAGGACCGCCCTGCCCCGAGCCCGCCCGGGCACAGCGGAGCGTCCCAGGTGTGGAGGTGGCTCCAGGCCGGCTTTGGCACCCGATGGGGTGCGGGGAGGTGGAGGGAAGGTGGGAGCGACCCTGGCCAGTGCCTCCCCGGCAATGACAGGCGACTAGAAAGAGCGGCGGGACAACTGCGAGGGCAGGGGGCACTCGGTGCCAACGCCGCTGCCCAGGCTGTCTCCGAGCCCGTGGCTCTTTGGGAGCGTCGTTCCCATTGTTCAGCACCCAGGAGCAGCCACGCTCCTCCCCTTGTTGTCAAACGAAGGGTGTCTGTCACTTTTTTGTCCCTTCTGCCCACCCTCTTGCACCAGAACATCCCAGGAACACCCAGTTGCTCTGTCCCTGTCCTGCCCACGCAGATCCCCAGGATCCAGAATCAGAGTGATAGAGAAAGAGGGTTTTGCCGTGGGGTTGTCCCCCCTTTTGTGCTTCCTGACGGGGTCTTTGGATTTTCCTGCCAAGCCCAGGCACTTCAGGGGTTCATGGGGTGCTCGGGGTGCACCCGGGGCCAGGAGGAGAGGGTGAAGAGGCACCCAGTTTACAGAGTGACCCCTTTTGGAGTGCTCAGGGTGGTGCTGGGGGTGGAGCAGCTACCCCAGCACTCAGCCTGGTCAGAGGGTTTCATCACCTCCCAAAACCACTGTTTCTGTGAATAATTTCTGCTTTTCCAGTCCTAAAACACCCTGAAGAAACTTCCCAGTGTTGGGGTGACTTCAGTGGAGCTTCAGCCCTGCCTCTCCCAGCCTGGAATCCTACGGGAATCCCCTTCCCTGCCCAGCCTCTTACCCCCATCCTCTCTGGCATCTTCCACAATCAACGGATCCATGGCCAGGCCTGCAGCCCTGCCACCAGGGAGCTGGGAAGTGAAGTTCCTTGGATTGATTCTGCTTCTGACCCCATGACTTTCCTTTCTTGTGTAAGGCTGTGGGAATAAGGCAGAGCAGGAGGCATTTCAGCTCTCCAGGGAAACTTGGTGCAGGTTGAGCTCCATGCAGTGGATGCCAAAGGTTTGCTTTGGGAGGCATAACTTGGATCTCTTAGATTAAAAATCAGGGCTCTGCTGGCTGGCTTGGAGCCCTGAGCAGGCTCAGAGGGGATAAAGTTGAAGTGAGGAGGGAGGGAAGAGCCCAGATCAGCTCCCGGGAGTGGCCACAGGCAGGGCTGGCACTTGGAGCCCACTGGGAGCTCAGCTGCAGAACAGCCAGGATCCAGGGGCATGGAGCATTCCCTGTGTTTCCCAGGGTCAGTGGGTTTGTCTGTCGGGGACAGCAGGGACAGGGACAGGGACAGGGACAGGGACAGGGACAGGGACAGGGACAGGGACACCCTCCTGCTGTGGCTGTGGGGACTTTCCACTTGCTCTGTTGGTCACAGCCGGGAATTCAGGGGATGTTCAGTGGCTCCGAGCAGCTGTCCCAAGCCCAGCCTTGTCACCACAGGAAGACTTTTCAAGCTGCACAGGTCCATTTTTGCTTTTCCCAGACCAAGGGCAGGCCTGAAGTGAGGCTGGAAACCCTGGGATGTGTCTCCTGCCCTGTGGGATGTGGAAACACCAAGGCTCTCCAGCAGGGCACAGGGGCAGAGTTCTGTCTGCAAAACCAAGTAAATCCCAATGGGAATGAGAGCTTGGGGCATACAGAGGTACTGACAGCACTGATCTGAGTGGGAAAAATATGTCCTTGGGTTTCCAGGGTGGAATTAGGGCAATGCTTGGCCTCGGGGACCCTGGGGTATTTGAGGTACCCAGGCTTGTGGTGCTGGATCCACCACAGGATCACAGAATCAGGAATTGATTTGGGTTGGAAGGGAACTTAAAGCCCACCCATGCCAACCCCTGCCATGGGCAGGGACACCTTCCACTGTCCCAGGTTGCTCCAAGCCCCATCCAGCCTGGCCTTGGACATTTCCAGGATCCAGGGGCAGCCACAGCTGCTCTGGGCAACCTGTGCCAGGGCCTGCCCACCCTGACAGGGAACAATTCCTGCCCAATATCGCATCCATCCCTGACCCCTGGCAGTGGGAGCCATTCCCTGTGTCCCGTCCCTCCATCCCTTGTCCCCAGTCCCTCTCCAGCTCTCCTGCACTGCCAGCGCTGTCCCTGGCCGTGCCCCCGGGGCTCTGGTGGTCCCTGTACAGGCAGGGACTGGGCAGAGCCGGAGCTGCCCGCCCAGGGAAAGGTGAGGACTCCCGGTGTGCTGGGACACGGGGAGGGCGAATTCCCCGAGCTGCCGAGCCGGGACCATCTATGAAGGAGCATATGGAAGCACAGGGCACCCTCTGCACCGGGCAGGGAGTCCTGGCAGCTCCGGAGGATAGGGAATGCAGGCACGGAAAGCAGCATCAGGCACCGCACTCCCAGCCCTCGGCCCTATTCCCCTTCCCTTCGCGGATTAACCCCCGAGTGGCCAGAGCTGCCGGGCTGTCCCACCTCTTCCCGAGCGGCCAGAGCAGTGTGACTCCTACCTCACTCGCTGGGGCTCTCGGAGCCGGGGCCAGCGGCCGCTGTCCCCCCGGGGTGTCCCCGCTGTGCCCCGCGATCCAGCGCTGCCACCCCGCGCCGCTGTGCAGGGGCCGCAGTGCCACCCTCCGGCTCCAGGCAAAACACCCCCGTCCCCAGACACCGCCCGGCCCTGCGGAGACACGCGGCACCTCGAGGACAGGGTGGGTGAGGAGAATGCCAGGCTGCGGCACTCCGGCCGTGCTGGAGAAGGGGTGAGGAAAACCTGACCCTGCTCTGCCTGGGCTCAGCCTTCTCGAGCACAGACCCAGGATCGTTTAGGCTGGAAAAAATCTCCAAGATCACGAGGATCTTTGGAAGAAATTCCTCCCTGTGAAGGTGAAAGGCCCTGGCACAGGGTGTCCAGGGAAGCTGTGGCTGCCCCTGGATCCCTGGAAGTGTCCCAGGCCAGGTTGGGCACTGGGGCTTGGAGCAACCTGGGATAGTGAAAGCTGTCCCTGCCCATGAGCTTTAAGGTGTCTTTCCACAGTGTAAGATCCCTTTCCATGATATTTTGCAGCTGCAAGGCGTGGTCCATGCTGGGAGCCTTTGGAAAACCCTTCCTGCAGGCTGAGGGCAATTCCCAGTACCCTCCTGGACCCACACTGGGCTCCTGTCCTGCATGGACCCCCATGGGGTTCAAAGCCCAGAAATCCCAAGAGGGTCATTTGGGGTCATTTATCACCCTGAAAACCCATTTGCAGCAGGAAATAGGTGCAAATCCAGAGTTTTTAAAAGTTTTATGGAAACAAGTGTTCCCACTGAGCATCCCCAGTCCTGGCTCAGACTGCTGCTGTCTCATCCCTGCCAATCATCCCATCCTCACTAATGATGGAGAGAGATTCTATTCATCTCTGGGCCCTTCCTGGCTTCAGATAGGGATTTATTTGGCAGCTCCCGAGCTCTTCTTGAGAGTTCCTGATGATTCAGGATGTGCTGGCTCTGGAGGGTTTTTAATGGAACATCTCCCATCTCACCTCAAATCAGCTCTGGGGTCCTGTTTCCCTCTCAGTGTCCTCCCAGATGGGATCTCTGGAGATCCTACAGTCTGGACATAAGCCAGCAAGTGGGATTTATTTAGGGAAGGACATGTGGCACCACAGAGAAATGACAACCCAGGCAGGGTGAGAAGTGAGGCCGGGATCAGGTGGCTCCAGTCTCAGTGCATGGAAGAGGCCAGGAAGTTTGGCAAAAGGGCATCTGGGGCCTCTCTCACTCCTGGAGGCACCATTTGCCAGGGCAGGACCTTAGTCTGGGAGGATGAAGGATGCTCATGGTGGTGGACATGGCTGTGGGGAGGTGGGGAGGGAACAGGTCACCCCTGGACCTCTGGGACAGCTCATGGTGCCCCCACCTTGAGCTCTTCCTCACCTTCCTCCTCCATCTCCTCTCTGTGAGCTTCACCAGGCAGGGGAAAAGCAGAGATTGCCTGGGAGGTACTTTCAGGCATTCCATCATGGGCAGGATTTTCATCCTGCAGCATCCCCAGTCCTGAATTCTCCAGGTTTGTGGAACAAACCAACCCTCTGAAAAGCAAGGCTGGACTTGAGAATGAGATTTTATTGTCAAAACCCTTCCTATCCCTGGAAAAAGATCCCCAAGGGAAGCCAGGTGAGTCCCAATCCTCAGTACAAAGGACTGGGAGAACTCTCCTGGCAAGGGAGAGAAAGGGAAGCATTTTGGGAATTGGGGAGGAACTGGGTCCTGAGGCCATTGCAGGTCTCTTGTAGAGGTGTGGGGTTTTGCCTTTCTCTGTGTCCTTCCACCATCCCCAGGGAGGCTCCTGGCTGCATTTAGGAATCTTACCAGGAGGGACATGATTTTGTAAACCAAGGAAGGGGGAAAATATCCATCAGTGAATCCCTTCAGTTTTCCTTCAGTGCAAACAAAAACCACCAGCTGTCCTTTGGCAAAGTATTTTTGTGTCTCCTTCCCAGTTTCAGGCAGAAAAGTGGAGAACTTCCTTTCCCTTTGCCTGAAACTCTGCCCTGAAGCAGTGAGAGCTCGGTGGGGGGGGGGGGGGGGGGGGGGGGGAGGAGGTGGGAGGTGCCACCACAGGGTATAAGATCCACCAGCACTGAGCAGGCGGAGCCTCTCCTGTGGTTGTTCTCACCACCTCTGAGGGTGTTAGACCCAGAATCTCCAAAATCAGAGGGGTTGGGTCTTTCTGGGACCGCAGCCATGGAGGTGCTCCTCCAGCAGCACCACATCCCTGGAATGCTCTCCTGGTCATGCTGTGAAGTCCTGGGTAGCCAGGTTGAAGACGTTGCTCTCCATGGACCTTTGCCACTTGCCCCAGCTCCTCCTGATCTCAGCCTGGACCTGCACCAACCCCATGGGCAGTGCTGGCTCCCAGGGACACAGGCAGCACCCGAGGGAGGGGATTAGGGGGCAGGGGGTGGGGGAACAGCCCCACGTGTGGCTTTGGGGCACCCTTGGGATGTCCTTGTGCCCACTGTGGTGCCCAGGGTTGGGGTGGGGACACACACTCACCTCCCCGTTGAGGAAACAGTAGAGCAGAGCCACCAGGAAGCCCTGGGGAGGACGGGAAGAGCAATTTCCAGCCAGAGGAAGGGGCTGGACCTCTCTGTGCTCATCTTCTCCCTGCCTTTACCTCCTCCCACACCTCTGAGCCAGCACAGGGCAGAGCAAGTCAGTGTCAGGTTCTCCAGGCCCAACCCTTGTGCCCTGCCCAGGTGTTTGGGGGCACCTTCTCCCAAAAGAGGCCAAATCCCCACATCCCAGGGGCTCCTGGTGGGATCTGGGGTGGGACCATGGGGACTTTCTCTGCCCATCTCACCTGGTAGGAGCCGAGAACCAGCTCAAAGTAGAGCCGGGCGTCCACACCCACATGCTCAGGGAAGAGCGCGAACAGCACGTAGTGCACCCCGAAGAGGGGGATGAGGAGCAGCGTGGACTTGGTCAACCTCCTGTGGAGAGAGAGAGGGGTCTGGGTGCTCCCACTGCCCCAGAGACCTCCCCAAAATCTTGGTTTTAACCCCAAGTAGGTTCTCTGTGAAAGGCAGGCCTTGGAGGCTCCAAGACTGTTCTCTGTGCTCCTCCAAGGAGGGTCCCTCTGCCCTGAGACCCCAGACCCCAGGGTGGGCACAGCCCTGTCCCCTTACATGTACTGCTGCTTGTGGGTTTTGCTGAGGTCTGGACACCGGATCTTCTGTGCCAACATCCTGGTGACGTTGAGGAAGATGAGGAAGTTCACCTGTCCCGGGAAGCCATGTCTCAGGCTCTGCACAGCCCCTGGCTGGGTCCCCTGGCCATGTGGGACCCCTGCCTCTGGGGTGGGACTCTCAGGGAACACACTTACAAATATGGCCAGGAGAATGGGAGCCTTAATCACCCACCAGTACAGGCTGGAGTAGTCATCCCAGCACCTATGGGAGAGGAGAGGTGGCTCTGGCACCCACTGGCACCCATGTGGCTCAGCTGTCCCCCTGACATTTCTTCGGCCAGCCCTCTGATCCCTTTGCACTCCCCTTGCCACAGGACCCACCAGGAAACAGCAATAACATTTAAATAAAGTGTCCCAGTCTTCCCCTCCTGAGCATCCCATGCCAAAGGTTCATTTCCCAGGACTTGGACTGGGACATGTGGCTGAGGTGGCCTGGAGAAAGCCAAGGGGCAGCTGCTCTTACCCGTGGTCATCATAGTGCAGCCTGGTGAGCACCCACACCCCGACTGTGACCATGGGGACACCTGCAAGGACAGCACACAGACAAGGATGGTCCCTCCAGTGCTCTGGGAAGCTCCTGTGCCTCCTCTCTGTCCCTTGTCCCCAGAAACATGTGTCTAGCTCAGTTCCTGATGTGGCAGGAAGGTGACAACCTTCCCACCTTCTCCAGGAGGAGGAAATGGTTTCCACTGATGGTGCTGTGCCTGTGTCACCTCCTGGCCACCCCCCTGCCCCCGTGCTCTTGCATCACACCCAGGCACCTGGGATGGGTGCTCCCAGCCCCAGGTGGGTGTGGGAAGTGAGGACCTGTCCTGGATCAGGATAGGATACCATGCTTCCCCAGCAGCTCTGGGCTCTGGCAGGAGCAGGTGGGTGCCCACCAAGGCCATGCAGGAGATATTGGGGTGGGGACATGCTGGGAGCAGCTCAGGGAACCTCTGGCCAGGGGGTCTCAGATCTGACTATTCCCAGGTGATTCCTGCCCATGGATGTCCGGGATGTCCCCAGGCTCACCCCAGCCGATGAGGATGTAGCCCCAGGTGTAGCTCCTGTCGCAGGTGAAGGTGAGCAGCAGCAGTGTCTGCAGGTAGAGGCCCTCCACCAGCAGCCAGTAGAAGTTGGCCAGCACTGAGTACTGGAAGAAGGCAATGGCTGCTTTGCAGGTCACCTGCCAAGGGAGGAGTGGGACAGCTCAGGGTGAATCTGACCCTGTCCTGGGGCCACAGGGGGTTGTCACACTCCCTGTCCAACCTCTTGAGGACCCCTGTGATGACCTTTCACTGATGACCTTTTACTGCAGCCCCGGGACTCTGCCCCAGTCCTCACATCACCTGCACCAGGTTCTGCTCTGCCTGTGCCCCACAAGGAGGTGACCACAGGCTGGTTTTGTAGGACCTTTAAAAACCCTGTGGTTGTGTCCGTGGTGTTCTCAGTGTTTTATCTTCACTCAGGGTTTTTAATTGAAAACCTCCAATCTGAGCAGTACCTGGTGCTGGTGGGGCTGTGCTGAGCTTTAGCCCCACTGGGGACACCACTGGGGACACTCAGTGGCAGCTCTGAGGACAGAACTTGTTCCCTGCACAGAGGGAAATGCAGAAATGCTGAACCTCCCCAAGACCACCCACAACAGAATTTCCTCCATCTCACAGCCTCTCTCTCTCCTCTTCGCAGTGATAAATCCACTCTGGGTCCCACCAACCCCTTCCCAATGACCCTCTCCCTGCCCATTCCCAGGCTGGGATTTGGGATTTACCGTGGACATCGTGCAGTGGTCGATGGACTCATCTGAGAAGAGGACGCTGTCCTTAATGAACACAGCAGTGCCCCGCAGGATGAAGGAGGTGAAGAAGTGGATGTGGATGGAATTCCTGGTGCAGTGAAGCTTCCTGCAGGAGGGAGAGATGGGGTGGGCCCAAACAAGGGCGGAGAAGGTGCTTTGGTGTCTCTTCCCTGGCTGGAGCCCAGCCCATGGATCACTGCTGGTGATGGTCACATAGCCCTGGAAAAGCTTTCCTGATCTACAATCAGGCAGGGCAGGGTTGTGCTGTGCTTGGGGTTGCTTGGGGACATGAGAACATCCCAGAAACCTCTGGAGAACCCAGATCTGCAGCACAGGGAGATCTGCAAAACCAGAACTTGAGAGGCTACCAGGGAAGGACAATGCTGCCATTCCTCTCCCATTTTCCCAGTTTTCCTGTTGGCAAGGATGGGTCCTGGCTGCTCCAGGAGGGGACAGATGGAGGGAAGCCATCCCTGCTGGGATTTATCCTGTGTCTCTGCAGCCCATGGAGCTGGAGCAGCTCCAACTCTACCTGAAGCAGGAGAAGATGCCGATGGCCAGGAGCAGAGCTGCCAGTGATGTGGAGTAGCCACAGGTGTAGAGCACCTTCATGGTGATAAAATGGCCTCTCTGGAAGGGACAGCACCAGAGGGGTGAGGGGACATGGACTGGGAAATGCTGGACAAGCAGGGACAGCCCCTCCCCCCAAAGGATGGGATAACCCCGGGAGCACCTCTGTGGTTCTTTGCCCAGTGGGCAGTGTGGGGAAGGGGGACATGGGACATGGGACAGTTCCTAGCCCCAGTGGTCCCACGTGCCTTGGCCTCGGTGTCATTGTTGCTGCTGAGGGTCTCCAGCTGGCAGGAGCTGTGGTAGGGGGGGCTGGGGAGGCTCCAGCCCCACTCAGTGCAGTTCCTCTGGATCAGCCCTGCAGGACAAGGAGGGACCTCAGGGGAGCCTCCCTCCCCTGATGGCACCCCCAAAATGCCCAGCCTGGAATAGACAGGGACAGCAGTGTGGTACCTGAGTGGCCTGGCTGTCCCATCCCTCCAGATCCTATCGCTCCTTCTGGATCCCATGACTGCCCCTTCCCTCCCAGACCCCATCACCCCCTCCCAGATCCCATTGTTACCCCATCCCTTCTAGATCCCATCACTCCCTCTGGATCCCATCACCTCTCTGGCCCCATGCCTGGAGCTGCCAGGAAAACCTTGGGCAGGATGTGAAAACAAGCACAGATCTCTCCAGCAGAAGGGAATTGGGAATTAAAGCTGTAAAAGTGCTCATTCATCCTGTGAGGGCTCCATCGAGCCTTTCCTGCTCCTGTCCCAAAGCAAACATTTCCCAACATTTCCCAAATTACTCCTGTCTGAGGAAGCGCTTGAATGCTCCAGGTGGGACCTCTCCTTCCCAGCCCTCCAAGAGGGATGGAAACGGCTTGGGGGGCATTGGGATGATGTGTGGGAAAGGAGGGCACCGAGCAGCAAGAGGACTGTCCTGCTGTCACCAGGAGGATGAGGTGCCCAAGGGCTACAGAATGAAAGGATTTGGGTCCTGCTGTGGCAGCTCCCTGAATCTCTGCTTTTCCTGTCCCCTGCTTGGACTGCAACTTGCACCAAGGACATTTGTTTTGGAGAGGCAGGAGCTGTGGGGCAGAGGGAAGGGCTGGGGAGGCACAGGGGTCCCTGGGGGGGGGTGGGTGCATCCCATGGGATGAGCGATCCCCGCTGGATTCAGACCTTTGGACTCCTTGAAAACGTTCAGGATGTCGGGGCAGGCGACAGCTCGGGACTGGCCAAAGGGCAGGGTGGGCCAGCAACTCATCCCGTCCCACTCGGTCGGGCAGCCTGGGGAGTGAGGGGACGGTGATGACACCAGGAGAGGACATGAGGTGCCAGCACAGCCCCTGCCCCTGACCCAGGGCCGGGCCGTGCTCTGCAGGAACCGGGAGCATTCTGGCTCTGATCCTAGGATATCCTCTCCTGGCTCTGGGATCCCCTTGTAGTGCAGGACCTGGGAGTTCCTGGGGCTGCATCACACTGACCTCCTGTGAGAATACCCTGAGCTGGGATTTGCCCGTGGCTCCTTATACAACACAGATTTATACTGGACTTTTTAGACCTGGAGGCTCAGCTCAGGATGTGTTCCCAAGGACAAGAGGAAGTCATGCAAGGCTTGCTGTGAGTGATCAGCTTAAACAATTTTTGCTTCCCTATCCAGCACCGGATTCCTGTTTAAATTATTCTCTGATCTTCTTGGGAATGAGCACAGCAGACTCAGAGCCTGTGACGCAGGAGAAATTCGTGACGCAGCAGCCCAGGATGGGACAAGGACATCCTATTCCAGGCCACCTCTTGTCCCATCACAGCTCCATCATTAACCTTGCAGATCCACATTATTCACCTGGAGCCACATCCATTCCCAGCCAGCAAATGTGGAATTGGAGTGATGAGCTTCCTCATCACTTTCCTGATTTCAGCCTGGGGGTGTCAGTCCAGGCAGGGAGGGATTTTCATCCACAATGCCAAAATAGGGCTTGATTTATTCTCTGGATGATCAGGGAAGGGAGCACAGGATTGGGATCATCACTGAGAACACTCACTTCGTTTCTCGGGGTTCTGGAAGCAGGGAATCATGGAATGGTTTGGGTTGGAAGAGACATAAAAGCCCACCCAGTGCCACCCCTGCCATGGGCAGGGACACCTTCCATCATCCCAGGCTGCTCCAAGCCCAACGTCCAGCCTGGCCTGGGACACTGCCAGGGATCCAGGGGCAGCCACAGCTGCTCTGGGCACCCTGTGCCAGGGCCTTCCCACACTCCCAGGGAACAATTCCTGCCCAAGATCCCATCCATCCCTGTCCTCTGGCAGTGGGAAGCCATTCCCTGTGTCCTGTCCCTCCATCCCTTGTCCCCAGTCCCTCTCCAGCTCTCCTGGAGCCCCTTTAGGCCCTGGAAGGGGCTCTGAGCTCTTCCTGGAACTTCTCCTCTCCAGGTGAACACCCCCAGCTCTCCCAGCCTGGCTCCAAAGGAGCCTTTGGAGCATCTCCAGGGCTTCCTCTGGAATTTGTATCCCCCACAGTCCAGAAGACGCCATGGAAATGGTGCAAGGAATGGAAGAGCTCTGCCATGAGGAAAGGCTGGGAGAGCTGGGGGAGTTCGCCTGGAGAAGGGAAGAATCCAAGGAGAGCTCAGAGCTCCTTCCAGGGCTTAAAGGGGCTCCAGGAGAGCTGGAGAGGGGACTGGGACAAGGGGTGAAGGGACAGGACAGAGGGAATGGCTTCCCACTGCCAGAGGGCAGGGATTGATGGGATATTGGGGTGGAATAAGGAGATCCCAGAGCTCTCCCACCCTGTCCATGGGATCTGAGCCTGTTCTCAAGTCACTCCTCACGCTGGTGCAGGCAGGGAAAGGGATGAATGTAGCTCAGGTGGATAGGGGGAAGCAGGAACCCCAGGATTAAATCCAGATTTTAATTATGCATTCCTGCTTCTTGGGTATTTTCCTGGAGTGAGATTCCTTCCCCTTGGCTGGCACAATTCAGGTTGCAAAATGGACCTTTTCCAATCAATTTGGCTTTTCCCTGCTAAACCAAAGGATAAATGACATCTCTGCAGAGTTACTTAAGCAATTATGCACCTTCATATGCATTTATTGCTTAATTTTTCCACTGCTATGAGATGAAACCCCTGGAATGACACATTCCTAATTCTCTAGGCAACAATTTTTGCCCAGGATTTGGGCCATTCCACTTTTGGATGGAAACTGAGATGCAATTTAAAAAAAGGATGTCCAAAAGCAGCACTTGAAAATTGTTTTTTCAACCAGTTAATTTGTTTAAAATCCCAGATATGGGAAAATTGAGTTGCTCAAAAAATGTTTGGAAATAAAATTTACTGAATTAGGAAGGGGAGCAGATGTGAGATGGTGACACCACAGAGTGACCCTGGTGCTGGTGGCCACAGACCTGGCATTGGTGAATCAAAGGGGCTCTGCCAGGAGCATGGACCAATCCAGCACTGCCATATTCCATGAATCCCTCCCTGTGGGGGTGAGAAGGCTCTGGGGAAACCTCAGAGCCCTTCCAGGGCCTAAAGGGTCTCCAGGAGAGCTGCAGAGGGACTGGGACAAGGGATGGAGGGACAGGACACAGGGAATGGGTTCCCACTGCTGGAGGGCAGGGATGGATGGGATGGATGAGATATTGGGAATGAACTATTCCCTGGGAGGGTGGGGAGGGGCTGGGATAGAATCCCCAGAGCAGTGTCTGCCCCTGGATCCCTGTCAGTGTCCCAGGCCAGGCTGGACAGGGCTTGGAGCAACCTGGTGATGATGGAAGGTGTCCCTGCCCACGGCAGGGGTGACACTGGGTGGGGTTTAAGGTCCCTCCCAATCTAAACCATTCCATGATTCTCAAAATCCACCAGGACTGAGTTCCCACTGTTGTTTGTGTCCCTCAATCCTCTCTATCCCATTCCAACAGCAATTTTGGGGCCCTCCAGGGATTCTTCTTGAACTTTACCTCGGTGCTGCTCTCCATTTCCCTGGAAATCCCTGCTTTTCCACATCCATGCATACTCTGCAATCCCCTACCATGGATCACCCTCCAAGGACCCCTCAGGAATTCCCCCCCTGCTCCCAAGGGAGCTAATTCCAGGTTCGCCCTCACCTTCCTGCCCAGGGAGTGCCGGTGTCTGGCTCTCACTCTGGATCCTCTCCAGACATTCTGCTTCTCTCTTCTGGAACTGGAGGACGATGGAGCAGTCAGGATGAGTTCCTTGCACCTTGGGAGAGGGGGAAAGGGCAGCCAGGAGAATCATGGAATTGTGGAAATGGAATCATGGTGTTGGGTTGGAAGGGACCACAAAACCCATCCTGTTCTCCCCCTGCTGTGAGCACGGACACCTCCCACCATCCCAGTGGGATGTAGGCACAGCAAACCCCACATCCCCAGCTCTGGGATTTGCCAGCAGAGGTTATGGAACACTAGGGAGAATGTCCAGAGCCTAAAAATGTGAGAGTTGTGGTGGCTCAGTGTGCAGGGATTGGATTGTCTGGCAACCCCTGCTTTGGGATTTGCCTCCTTGGCTCCCAGCTGGAGAACTGGGAGGCTGAGGCTGAGCTGAGAGCAGTCCAGGACCTTTGCCTGTCCATTCCCAAACATCCATTCCCAAGTATCTGTGCCTATTCCCAAGCATGCATGGCTGTTGTCAAGCATCCATCCATGTCCATTTCCACGTATCTCTGCCCCTTCCCAAGCATCCCTGCAGCATCTGGATTCAGGGCTGTCTGGGACAGGGTCTGGGGCCAAGACCTAGGACTGGGTTGCTGATTATTTTAGGTGAGGGGCCAGAGATGTAAAAGCTGGAGAAACAGAGCGATGAGGATGGACCCATGAACTTCCCAGTACAGGGAAGTATGGGACATTGGAGCATCCCTTGGCTGAGCCCTGCCCTGCTTTGCCCTGCCCTGTCCTGGTCATACAGCCTCTCCTCAGGGTTCCTTCACCTCCTCCAGCAGATTTTGCTTCCTTTTCCTGCTGAACACAAGATTTCAAGGGAATTTCCAGCCTGGAAAAGGCATTTTGGGGATGGCCCCAGGCACAGCACCAGGAATTCTCCTGCTCCATCCTGCCAGTGATGGAGCACATGGATGGGGCAGAGGGGTTTTTCTCACCCCTTTTTATCTGCAGGGCTGATGGGTTCAGTTTGTTATTTATGGCAGCAGGGTTAGGATGCTGGAGCAGGAACAGCAAGTGTGCAGGGCTCACTTCCGAGCTCCCTGCAGGGCAGGGAATTCTGCTGTGCCTCGGTTTCTCCCCTGGAAGGGGCCATCAGTCTCTAAAACCCTCCAAGCTTCCAGTAATCCCATAGCCCAGCCTCCCTTTCCCTTTTACCCAGAGCAGCCTGACCAGTTCACTCACTCCAGCAGGCACAACCACCCCACATCCCCTCCATTCCTGCAGGGATTTGGTGCCGTTCCCATGGCTCTGGCCTGGGGTGGGGATCACCCACTGTTGTCCTTGTCCCCTGCACCCCTCAGCCATCCCAATCATTGTGCCTGTGGATGCTCCCCAAGGAGTTCAGGGCTCCTCCAAGGAGTGTAGGATGCTGGTTGATGTGGGATGGAGGATGCATTCCCTAGGAATCATCCCTGGGACTTGAACCTGTGGAACCTGAAGGGGTCCCTGAGTGCTACCCAGTCCTACGGGGTTCCAGCACCAGCCTTGTCACCACATCGTCCCCAGGAGCTCTGGGAAAGTCCCCGGGGGTCTCTCAGGGTATCCCCTGTGTCAGGAGCACAACAGATGGGGATGGGATGGGATGGGATGGGATGGGATGGGATGGGATGGGATGGGATGGGATGGGATGGGATGGGATGGGATGGGATGGGATGGCATGGCATGGCATGGCATGGGATGGCATGGCATGGGATGGCATGGGATAGACAGCCCCCACCCCGGGCAGGAGGATCCTTCACTCCTCCCGGGCCTTGGGGTAGCTGGCATGGGGGGCCACCAGTGCCCCTCACCCTCTCCTCGTTTTGTCCCCAGGGCCACTCACCTGAAGCGAGGGGAGAAGCAGCAGGAACAGCAGCGAGCGGGGCCAGGGCGGCTGCCAGGGTCCCCCAGGGACCCCCAGTGGTGTCCCGGTTCTGTCCCTGAGGGGCTGGGGACAGCCCAGCTCCTCCTTCATGACCCGGGGCTCCGGGGGTGTCCCAGCACCTTCCTGCCCTCTCCCCGCTGCCCTTGCCAGCCCTGTCCTGCGCCGTGTCTCTCAGGACCCCTCCTTGTCGCCGGTCTCGGTCCCGCCGGGTGTCCCCGGCCCCCTGCCCGTGTCCCCCCGCTGTGGCTGTCCCCGGCGCCGCTGCGTTCCGTCTCTCCGCCAGCCTGGATGTCACCGCTCCGGGATCTGGGAACCGGAGGCTCCTCCCTCCGCTCCCCCTGCCCTCCAGGGAGGGAGCTCTCCCTGCGGTTGGATGGAGCAGCTCGGGAAGGACCCCCAGGCTGGCACTGCCCCCCAGCACCCCCCAGCCGGGCCCAGGGGGTGCAGAGCGGGGACACCGAGCCCTTCCCGGCTCCTTGGGTGCCGCCGGGCTGGAGAAACGCTGTGGGAAGGGAAGGGATGGGATGGGATGGGATGGGATGGGATGGGATGGGATGGGATGGGATGGGATGGGATGGGATGGGATGGGATGGGATGGGATGGGGTGGGATGGGGTGGGATGGGATGGGATGGGATGGGATGGGATGGGATGGGATGGGATGGGATGGGATGGGGTGGGATGGGGTGGGATGGGATGGGATGGGATGGGATGGGGTGCGGGGTGTCGAGGTCACACCCGTGCCCATGGCGGGGACAGGGGCGCTCCCTCCAGTCCTGCCTCAGTCTGGCTCTGCTGTCCCAGCCCTGTCCTCTGGCCCCATCCTGCCTCTCCTCCCTGGGACACCACCGAACCCCTCCCAAATATTCCCCCTTGCCCAGAAAGTGCCGGGATGGGCTCTGGATGTGTGACAGCCCCACCCCCTCTGCAAATTGACCCCAGCTCTGCCCAGCCCTGGGTCTGGGGTCGCGATTTTGATGTTTTGGTGTGTGCCGGATGTTGTCACCTCGGTGCCAGAGCAAGGAAGGTTTTGGGGAACGCCAGGAACAACCTGGGATGTAAACAGAGCAGGGAACACTTGGAGCTGCATTCCTGTATCTTCCCCAAGGAAGGGGCTGCCCTTGGATCCAGATCCCCAAGCATCACTTAGGCTCTTCGTATAGGAAAAAAAAAATATGTATCTGTAAATACAGAAATATGTATAAAATCTATATAAATATGTATTGTACGCATGTAAAATAAATGTGTTTATATAATTCTCCCTGCTGGGAAGCCCCAGGCCCCTCAACAAGGGGAATCTTGACTCAAACGCCACCATTTTAATTATTTTAACAATGGGACCCCCAATTCTGGGGAGACTTTAGGGGCCCCATCCCCAGTTTTGGGGAGATTATGAGGGAATTTCTCTGGTTCCCAACCCAATTTTTGGGGAAAACTTTACAGATCTCTGGGGTTCCCACCCAAACTTTTGTGGAGAGTTTAGGGGTCCCATCCCCAGTGTTGGGGGGAGTCTCTGTGGGTCCCATCCCAAATTCTGGGAAGCCTTTTGGGGGGTTATGGGCGTTCCATCCCCAATATTAGGGGAGATGTTTAGGGGTCCCATTCCC
Organism: Cinclus cinclus; assembly: GCF_963662255.1. Taxonomy (NCBI): domain Eukaryota; kingdom Metazoa; phylum Chordata; class Aves; order Passeriformes; family Cinclidae; genus Cinclus; species Cinclus cinclus. The sequence continues at coordinate 877,197 of NC_085069.1, read as the reverse complement.
ATTTTTTGGGGAGTCTCTGGGGGTCCCATCCACAATTTTGGAGGGATCTCATTAAGAAACTCTTTGTAAATGAGATCACCCTAAAAAAACGGGGATGAAAGAACTGGGTCCGCAATAATTCCGAGCCCTCGTTTGCCGTAATGAAGAGGCAAAGGCTGAGCCCGGGGTTATGTTGACACCAAAGCTGCCGAGGCCGAGCCAGGCTCATTAGCATCTGAAATGGAACCACCCAAATTAATAATTTAATTTTCCAGCAGCCGATAAACACTTGGGACAGAGCCTAAAGCCCGAATTAAACCGTCCCGGCTGGAAGAACCCTGCGCCCACCTTGGCACCACCCCCGTGGGATGCTCTGGGGGCTGGGGGTGCCCCAGGTGTCCCCACAAAGCCAATTTGGTGCCATCTCCTGGCAAACTGGCTGCGTGCTTTGTCCCCAGGCTGGGCTGCTTGGAAAGCCAGAGGAGATCGGGGAAGCATCGCTATGGAATGGGAACCCCTCTCCCCTTTCCCAGGAGGGAGAGCCCCGGGGGTCTTTCGGGTGATTCCCAAGCCACACATTCCCGAGCTGCTCCCGATCTTCCTCCAGCGAGGAGGAGCTGGCACAGGCGATGGTGGCCTGACCTCCTTCCCGCTGCGGGGTGACCTGCCCAGACCTGCTGGCCTTGGGCCATTGTCCCCTTCGGCAGGGGCAAGAGGCAAAGAAATGAGGACAAACTCTCTGGATTGCAAATCCTGGACCCAAACGCAGCCCGGTCTGGGGTCCCGCGGGGGGTCCCGGATGGGGTGGCGGTGCCCACTCATGTGGCAGTGACAGTGGCAGCGGTGACAGGTGGAGGGGACAGGACGAGACAGGAGAATTTACCTCGGGCACACGGCTCTGCGGTGGCAGCACGGCCCTGGTGGCAGGGAAAGGCGATTGTGTCCCCGCCGACGCCCCAGTGAATGTCCCCAGAGGCTGCCCCGGAGCCGCGGGCGTTCCCAGCCATCCCGCCGGGAATTCGGGATGATTCAGCCGATTCCAAAGCAAAGGAAGTCACTGACAGGACTCTTCCTGCAGGTGACAGACGCTCATTTAGGGATGGAGCCAGGTGGGGTCCCTGCCCCGCCCCAGCTGCCTCTTCCTGGATTTTGGGCTCTGTGGAAGGAAACAAGCCTGGGAAGGGAAAGTAGGAGGAATAGGAGTCCACGATAGCTGGGTGACAACTTGGGGACGATGAAGATCAAAGCACTGGCACCGTGAGATCTCCTGGAAAGGGAAAGGGGATATTTTGTAGTTATCGTTCAAAATGAGGAGCTTAAACCCATTCACAGTTCTGGACACAGAGAGCGTCCCCAGAGGTGTGTCCTGAGTGCCTGGATGTGACAGCGTGATGCTGGGCAGCCCAGGGGACAGCAGCTCCCACAGTGCCACCCCAGAGCTTGGGTTTGTTCCCGTGTGCAGTGACATATTGCTCTGGGACTGGTTTTTTTGAGCCCTTGGAGACAGCAGGAGCTGGGGGGGATGTGTTGCCTCAGCAGTGTTTTCTTCATCTCCCCTGAGTCTTGGGCAAGGCTGCTGATCCTGCTGGGATTTCCTCACTTTGGGATTCTCTTTGGCTCTGCTTGGTCTCCCAGGAAGTGGCACAAGAGATGTGCTGTCACCTCCAGGGCAGCTCAGGGCTCGATTCCTCCCCTTCCCTGTGCTCCCGGTCTGACCTGCCACCATCCCCTGCCTGCCTCTGCTCTGTTATTTTGCCAGAGTTAGTTGATGCCCCACAGAAAGGGGCTGGATCCCACTGATCCCATTCCAGGAGCTGGAGCAGCAACCACACGGCCCAAGGGGTGGCAGAAGGTCCCTGTCACTCCTGCTCCCCAGGGACTGACCCTATTCCAAGGCCCTGGTCCTCAAAAGCAAAATTCCTGATCCAAAGCACAGCTCCTATGACTCATCCTGTGCCTGAGCAGGGATAGAGCTGAGATCCTGGCCCTGGGCTGGGTATAGGGGAGAGTTTTTGAGGATTTCCAGAAGAAATCCCAGAGCTTCTGTAAGAGAGGGGCTCCAGAGCGGGATCCATCCCCATCAGAGCTGGAGAATCTTCTGATCTCTCCTGGGTTTTCCCAGTGGATGTTTTTATGTGTCCCCACCAAGGTGGGAACACAAAGCAGTCCAGGGCTGTCACCTCTCCCAGAATTGGTAAGCCACATGAGGGGGGTCAGCAGAGGTGGCACCTCCAGATGGGGCATCATTCCTACTTAGGGAAGTGTCCTGAGGACAGCACAGCCACAGCTTCCTTTGTCCCCATCCCACCTGCCTCGACATTGGCCCTTCCCTGTGCCCAGGCTCTGCTTTCCTGGCCAGTTCCCCTCCTGCCACTCAGGCCCCTCTGGCCATGGATCCTCCTGTTCCTCCAAAGGGCCAAGAATACTCCTGTCCTGGGACTGACCCCACCCTGACCTGCAGCCCTAATTCCATGACCCTGAGCTTTGAAGAGGTTTAGGAGATCAGCTGATGGGATGTTCTGGGGGAACTGAAAAGGGACAGGGGACAGGGGACAGGGGACAGGGGACAGTCTGGAGCCAGTCACAGCCCAGAGCTGAGCCTGGCCTGAGCCCTGCCCTGCTGCACAACACACTTGTGCTTGCTTTGGCTCAAGAAAACTTCCCAAATTTTCTCTTCTCTTCTCTTCTCTTCTCTTCTCTTCTCTTCTCTTCTCTTCTCTTCTCTTCTCTTCTCTTCTCTTCTCTTCTCTTCTCTTCTCTTCTCTTCTCTTCTCTCTTTTCTTTTCTTTTCTTTTCTTTTCTTTTCTTTTCTTTTCTTTTCTTTTCTTTTCTTTTCTTTTCTTTTCTTTTCTTTTCTTTTCTTTTCTTTTCTTTTCTTTTCTTTTCTTTTCTTTTCTTTTCTTCTCCCCTCTCCTCTCTCAATAATGACACCCCCCCCCCCCCCCCCCGAGGGGCCCAGGCTCCCTTGGGGGAATGAGGACATTCTGAGCAGGTCCCTGTCGCCCTTCATGTTCAACCCCTGGCACGAGGCTCCCTTAGGCTCCTCACCCTCACCCCGCTGCTTAAATCCCTCCTAAGGGGAGGTAAGATCGGGATCAGCCCAGTCAGGCTTTGCCAAACGGGCAGGAAGCAGCACAGTAATTAAATGGGCAAATAATAGGTATTTAGAATTATAACAAAAGGCAGAAAAGCAATCCAGAGGGGGTTGGAAAAATTAGGAACACAGAGAAAAATCCAATCAAGCAGAAGATAGCCCGGACTGGAGCCAAGGGCTGGGGGTTGAGGCAACCAGGCTCAGAGCCCGGGGGGAGGATTTGGGGAGGTCTCCGGTGCCTTTCTGGGGCAGAACGAGGGTTTTGGGAGAGAACTGTTCCCGAGAGGAGCTGGCCACGGGCTGAAACCCTGGGAAGGGTTCCCAGCTCTGCGATGGGGCACGGCAGATCTGGGATGTGATATCCATGGAATTCTCCCAGAGGAGTGGCCTGGGAAGTGCGGCTGGAGGCCTGGGGGAAGGTGCCTGAGGCTGGGGGCTGGGATCGGTTGGGGTCTCCTCGGGCACAGGGTGGTTTCTTGATGGAATTCAACGTTTCGTGCAGACTCCCCATTCCCAGGTTTTCCTGGGATGAGCAGGGACACACTGAGCCCTCTGCTAGGGGGAAAGCAGGAGCTGCGTGTGCTCTGTTGGGCACAAATCCCCTTGGGAATATCCTGGGAAGGACCCGTAGCAGAGGTCTCTGGAGCTCCCATCCCAAATACTGGGGAGATTTTTTGAGGGGCGGGGGGGTTCTGTGGTACCCACTCTCAAATTTGGGAAGACTTTTGGGGGTCTCTAGGATATCTATCAAAATTTTAGGGATACATTTGGTTCCCATTCCAGTTTTGGGGAGATTTTGAGGAGGGTTCTGGGGGGGGGGGGACAGTTTCTGAGGGACTCATCCCAAATTTTGGGAAGGCTTCAGCAGCAGTCTGCAGCCAGGCTCTGCTGTCAGCACTTCCTGCTCATTCCCAGGTTTCCATGGGGAATGCAGCTGTTGGTCACTGCATCCATGGGGACACAGCCCCGTGGGACCTGGCACGGTGACATGGACATCCTGGGGACCCCAGGGTGGTGACATTCTGGGGACAAACCCTCATGTGAGGGCTGTGAGGCTGTGACATCCCAGGGAGCAGCCCTGGGGTAGCACTGGGCCTGAGTGATATCCCAGGGACCATCCCCAGTTTTGGGGAGACTTTTGAGTGTCCCAACCCATATTTTGGGGAAATCTCTGGGGGTCCCATTCCCAACAGTGGGGAGATTTTAGGGGTCCCATCCCAAATTTTGAGGAGACTTTAGGGTGTTTCTAGGAGTCCCATCCTCCAGTATTAGGTGAGATGTTTAAGGATCCCATCCCAATTTTTACAGGGATCTCTGGGGGTCCCATCCCAAATTTTGGGTAGACTTTGGGTGTCCCACCCCCAGTTCTGGGGAGATTTTGAGGAGGTTTCTGTGGTTCCCAAGCCAAATTCTAGCTGAGAATTTTGGAGATCTCTGGGGTTGCCACCCAGATTATAGGGAGGACTCTGGGGGTCCCATCCCCAGTTCTGGGGAGACTTCATTAATCCAATGTCCCTCCCATTCCCTAATGAAGCTCAGGTCCCGTGAACTGTTCCTCCTTTCACCACGACACGCGGGTAGGGAACACAGCCCAGCCTCGTGGGGACACACAAACACCCCAGCCCAGTACCCCAGGACCTTTCCCGGGGATTTCCTGCTGGGAAAACCAGCTCGGGGACATTCCTGGCACAGCCGAGCCTCCCTCCGGGCAGGGTTTGTTTCCTCGGGAGCCCCGGAGACGATCCCGGCTTCTGCCGCAGCTCCGCTCCCCTCGCACCCGAGCCATGGAGCGGGAAGCGCCCGGGGAACCCCGCGGGCTCTGGGGGAACCCCCCAGCAGGGACCTTCCTTGTCCCACGCAGGGTGAGCCCCGGAGGGTTCTGCCTCTGGATTTAGGGGATTAGAGTGGAGATGGGATGGGGCGGGAGGAGAGAGGGGTTTGGGTGGGTCCCGGCGGTTTTGCAAACGCTTCCCGGCACCTTGCAGACCCCGAAAGGCCATCCCTGCACAGGGACGTGTCCCCCGAGTTGGGGACTCTCCAGGGCTGGAAGTCACTCAGGATGGGGGGAAAACCAGGGGAGAGCGTCCACTCCCTTCTCCAGGGCTCCCGTCCTGCTTCCCCCGGGCCAGCGGCTCCTCCTAACACCACCCCTGTCCCTTCTCCTCCCCGCCACCATCACTGTCCTCCCTCCCGCCTGCCACCAGCCGTGTCCCCTCTGTCCCCTCCTGCCCCGCTGCCAGGACGCTGAATTAACCCGGCAATGCGCAATTCCGGCCTTTTCCTTCCCCTCCTGCCTTGCAGCTCCGCGCCGTGGGATCGCCTCCCGAATCCGTCCCGGTGTCCCGGCCGCCGGTGCTGATCCTGCAGCAGCTCCCGGGGCTCGGGGCCGCCCCCCCGGCACCGCCGCCCGTGCGGGGAGGTGCGTGCGGCCAGAGCCGCGGGAGGCAGCGCTAAACCCGGCTTGACTTCAGCCGCTCCTCTTTCCCAGCCTCTTCCAGAGTGAGAGGCAGCGGGGCTGAGCCAGACTCAGGAATGTCCATCCCGTTCTTGGATGGATGTTCGGCCCCGCGGGATGCGATTTTTGCGGGTTTTACCAAGTCTGGGCTCCAAGATGATCCCGGGGAACAATTTGGGGCTGTTAGGGTTTTTTTTAATTCACAAGTTTTTGTTCTTCAAAACTCCATTTCCTGCGGGCATCCCCTGGGAAAGCCAGGATGCCATGGGCTCCTTGGAATTGCGAAGTGAGATAGAGTGGGATTGGAACCCTGGGCTGTGCCACTGTCCAGAGGAATCTGGACAATCTTGTGCCCCCAGGCTGCAGCAATCCAGGATGGGTGGGGGGGCTGGCAGCAGGGCCAGGGGGCTGTGGTCACCAGGGACAGGAAGGACAAGGGGCTGTGGTCACCAGGGACACGGGCAAAGTCACCCTGTGCTGCTGGGAGGGGGATCCAGAGAGGAAAAGGTATGCTGAAAATCAGTGTGGAAACAAAAGAGAGCCAGCCTGAGCCCCATGGGATGGGTGGGATGCATTCAGAGCTTCCAACTCTGTCCCAGGCCTGGTTCAGTTCTTTGCTGCTGGGGTGCTCCCTGCCCCTGGATCCGGCTCTGCAGAGCCCCAGGATGTGCTGGGATACTCCTGGCTGGAGAGACAGACACCTCCTGGTGTCTTGGGAGCCCAGCCTGGCAGCTCTGGAGCCTTTGGGGATCTGACACATGGACCACTCACACTGGGTGGTCCAAACCCATTTTTACTCCAAGTCATGGAACCTGGGTATCCCAGAATGGCTTTTACTGGAAGGGACATTAAGGATTGCCCACTGCCACCCCTGCCATAGGCAGGGACATCTTCCACTGTCCCAGGCTGCTCCAAGCTCTGTCCAACCTGGCCTTGAACACTTCCAGGGATCCAGGGGCAGCCACAGCTGCTCTGGGTGGATGAAGCCAGCAGGTTCTCAGGGGAATCCGTCAGGTTTATGGGAATTTTTCGTGGGAATTTCACACCTGCAGAAAATGGGGATTTTTTTGGGGGGATGTAGAGCTAGATTTGGGGCTTTCTCTGTATGGATTGGCCTCAGCTGCAAGCCCTAGTGTGGCAATCCAGCCAAGGGAACAGGAACACTGCCCTGAGCCCAGCTCCTTGTATGGAGCCAGGCAGGGGCTGAGGAGGTACTGAGAATCCCCACCCTGCCCCTCACCTGAATCCAGCTCCCAGGAGTGGGGATTGGGATCCTGGGATCACCCCCATGGTGCAGCCCCAGCTCCTGCCCCTTGGGGGGCTCTGAGCCCCTGTGCACAGAGCAGAGCTGACTCTGGCATTCTCTGGCCACCCCAAGGACACTGCCTCTGCCAGCTGCTGCCAGGGCAGGTGCTGCCCAAGTTTCTGAGTACTTCCAGAGTTGGAGAAATTCTCCCCAGAATGGGTGGAAAATCTGATGCCTCCAGCCACAGTAATCACCCCTTGTGAGCCAACCCAGATGCTTGGTTGCATTTGCAAGGAAGAAAAGGCTCAAATATGGCAATTTTCAAGTTTTATCCAAGCAAAATAATTTTTAAACATCACATGGGGCTTCCAAACCAGGGTGGGGGAAGTCTGGCTTTGCTCACACTGCTTGGGAACAGGGAGGAGCCTTGGGGCCGCCCCATCCCAGGCACTCATCCCAGGCTGTGCTCCTCCTGCCCTCCATCTGCTCCCTCGCTGGCACAGAATTTCCAATTCTTTGGCAGATTTGATGGAGTTGATGCTGATTCAAACCTCCCAAATGCACCAGCTGCTGATGCACGGCCTGGCCATGGCAGCTCTGATGCCCCTCGGTGTGAGGCCAGCCCTAGCCCCCCCCCAGGTGAGGCTCAGGGGGGGTGGGTGGGCAAAGGGACCAAAGAGGGGGCAGAGGGACCTTCCCAGGGGTGTTCAGGAGAGCGGGATCCCCACATCCCGCTTTGGGACCCTCTGGGTGCAGCACTTGGGTGGTCCCAGCCCAGCTCAGAGCAGCCCTTTGGGGTTTTGCTGCTCTCTGTGGGAGTTTGAACCCCAGCTCCCTGACAGCTCAGACAGCATCCAGGCCCTTGGGCAAAGGTTTAGCCCAGCAGGGAGGAGCCATGACCCGCTGGAAGCATAGCCCAGTCAGGCAGGAAGGCTCTGCAGGGGCTGCCATTTAAAAATCCATCTCGAAACAAAACCATATGAAACATTTCATCTCCTTGTGGGGAACAATGCTGCTTTTGGGGCAGGGCTGGGCTGTGGCAGCTGCTGAGCCCGCTGCCAGCTGGCACCTCCTGACACTCACCCCCTGCCCTCTCAGTGCCACCAGTGCAGGGCTGGCCAGGACTGGACCCTACCTGCTCAAACGGGTCTCAGATAGATCAAAGGGCCTCTTCCCACGGGGTTTTGGTCCCATCTGTGGGACTGCACCCCCCTGTGTCCCCAGCAGCTAAGTTCCCACGCTGCTGCCCCGGGGCTGTGTGTGACAGAGCCCACCCAGCGGGAGCAGCCGGGTGCTCTCCATGGGAAGCCGGCCCTTCGGGAGCCCCGGAGCCCGGCACAGCCCTGCCCCTGTCTCTCCCCGCAGGCGCTGGCGGGGCCTTCGCAGGGCGAGGAGGAGGAGGAGGCCGTGGTTTTCCACCATCATTACATGCCCTGGCCCGCGCCCGGCCCAGTCCCCGTGCGGTTCCTGCGCTCCTCACCGGGGGATGAAGGGTGAGTGCCGGGACTGGAGCTCGGTGCCACCTCGGTGTGATAGCACCTCGTGTGACAGCTCCTCCAGCCGCAGCCGGGCCTCGAGGGACGCCTCCAATCCACCACTTACCTGTCCTCGTTCCTGTCCCGCAGAGCTGTGCCCCCCCCGCCGCCCCCCAGTGCCACCGGGACTGTGGGACCCGGAGTTCCCCCGGCAGCGGGTAAGGACACCCGGGGACATTGTCCCCATTGCTCCCACAGGGACAGCTTTCCCTCGAGCTTCCGTCACGGCAGGGTGAGCCTCCCTGCTCCCTGTGTCCGTCCAGGGCTAAGTCCCTGTCCCTGCCCTTGTCCCCGCAGAGTTCTACAGCGTGGAGCGGGGGCTGTGAGCTCTGTCCCCCGAAAATCCCGAAGATCCTGCATGGATGCTCCACGATTCCCAGCCTCGTTTTGGGGTGGTTTCCCCACTGCGGCTCCCCCGGGGCAGGGTGTCACAGCCCTGTCACCAGCCCCAGTGACACCCCGAGCCTAGCCAGGGTGGCACAGGCTGTGCTGTGTCCCCTGGTGGGGACAGGGGGATGTCCCCAGCCCAGGTGGTCCCAGCCTTCAGTAGTCGGTCCAGCTCTCTATGCAGCATTGCCTGTAATTAATTTGCTTTGTTCAGAGAGCACCCTGCTGTCGCTAATTAAGCTTCTGTAATTACATGGGCTAGTAGCTTCGTGCCTGAGTGCAGGGGCTCCCTCGGGTGTGGGGGAATCAGTGCCTGGGGGAGCTGGGGTGGTCGGGGGGTGATGGGGGTGTCTGTCAGAGCCTGCGGGTGCTGCTGGGGGGTTCTGTCAGTGCTTGGGGGGTGCTGAGAGGAGTCCTGGGGGGTCTGTCAGAGCCTGTGGGGGTGAGGGGATGCTGGGGCTGGTGCTGCAAGCTCCAGAGTGGGATCTCCTGGCTGAGCACAGGCAGAGCTGGATCTTGGTGGGGATGTGGCTATGTGGCTGGGAGAGCAGCCTGAAAAAGGGAGATCATGGAGTTTCCCAGCATTTAGTGACCCATCTGCTCCCCAGGAAGCAGAAGGAAATGGGGAGTGAAGGCTTTTGGGTGCTGGGAGCTGTCCCCTGCCCATGCCCATGCCCCTCCTCAACTCCACAGAGGGGTGCCAGCCCTGCTGTGCCCTAGGGGGTTCCAGGCTTTTCCCTGCCAGAGCTCCTGACAGGAGACCACAGGGCTGGTGGTCTGGAGCTCTGAGGATGCAGAAAGGCACCTTAAACCCCCTCCTTGGACTGCCCTGCCTCTCCTTTCCTCCAGTGGAAGGCAGGATTTACCTTCCTTGTGCTCTGGAATGGGCAGATCTTCCCCAGCCTGGCTCCTGGAGAAGCTCCCAAATGTGGAGCAGGAGGACCAGGTTGGATTCCAGTAGAAAGTTCCAAGTCCCTCCAGCTCCTCCAGATGGGAGGGACTGAAGGAGGCATCCAAAAGCAGAGTTGGGTTTGATGGGAGACCAGGCTGGTGCCCAAAGGCTCCCACATGGACACAGAACGGGAAGGAGGAGGTGAGGAGTTGGCTGGAGTGGGCTGGGCAGGAAGGGTGGGCTCGAGATTTGAGCCAATCTTTGTTTTAATATGAGAATAATGAGAGGAATGGGAGGGTGAAGCAATGGGCATTGCAACACCCCTGGTGGACGTAACGCCGTGTTACTGGCCAAACTGGGGCACCCTCCAACATGGCCAGAGCCTGGGGACATCTCTGTCACCTCCAGGGGACAGGGGAAGGTGTGGGTGGAAGGGCATCCTGGGCACAGCAGGGACAGAGATGTGCTGGGTGCAGGTCAGCAGGTCCTGCCAGGTGAGGTGCAGGAGGGCTGGGATGGTCCCAGCAGATGTGCCACCTTCCAGGAGTGGCCTGGGGGGAGTGGGAGAGACCCCCAGAGAACCTGCTGGGGTTATTATGGGGAGGCACAAGGGGATCTCACTGCTCCCAGCTCCTGACCTGGGGTCAGGTCTGACTCGATGGCTCAGGGCAGCAGCACAGGGATGTCTGTCCTTTGCCCATCCCTGGAGGTGTCTCAGGCTGGGTTGGATGGGCTCAGAGCCACCTGGGATAGTGGGAGGTGTCCCTGCCCATGGCAGGGGATGCCACTGGTTTTGAGGTCCTTCCCCCACAAACTATCCTGGAATTCTGTGACTCCCTGATTTGGGCTGTGGACCAGCAGGGCTGGGAGATGCTGCTGGGGCCTGACACTGGCCCAGTGTCCCAGCTGTGACGAAGACTTGGTTCCAGGAGTTTCCAGGGGACTGGCCTGGATCCTGTGTGCCCGGTGCAAGGCACCAGAGCAGGAGGAGATGTTAATTACAGCCTGTGCTAATTGCACTCATGAAAACACCTCATGCAACACAGCCCCTGGCTGCCAACTGGGCCAAGGGCTGACATCTCCTGCAGCCTGGGCTGGCAGTGGGGGGGGGGGGCAAACCTCAGCCCCCCAGGCACTGTGGGGGACCCTGGGGACAGATGCTGAGCCTTGGGAGGGGACGGGCAAAGGAGCTCCTGCTGCCCAAACTGGGCAGGGAGGGGGAGCATGGGTGCCACGTTCCTGCTGTCATTCCAGGTGGGAGATGTCTTCCAATAATCTGATGCTCTGCAGGGTGAGGTTTGGGTGCCTCAGGTGACTGTGACAACCTGGCTGGGGTGATGGCCATGGACCAGGAGCAGCTCCTGCTGTCCCCTCCAGCTGAGACTCCCTTTCCCAGGACTGGCTTCCCCATGGCCAGGAGAGATTCCCAGGACAGGGACACTTTTGTGAGCAGCAGATCTGAACTGGAGTCACTGCAATGGCTTTAATAGCCCAGGAGGGCCCTGTCAGAGGTGACATCTTGAGTGACTCAGGGTCCCTGTGTGACTCACGGCCACTCTCCACCCTTGGGTGGGTGTCCTGCTTCCACCTTAGCCACTCCATCCCCAGGGATGAGATCCACACCGAGCCTTCCCCTGGGCCAGCCCCAGCCACCCACGCAGGATCTCCTGATTCACCTGCCACGCTTCTGGCAGCCCTGGCCACTCACCCGGATCCTGTCCTGGCCGTGGGCTGAGCTCGGGGCAGAACCATGGACTCCATGCTGCTGCTCCATGGGCTGCTGCTCCTGCCCCTGGCAGTGCTGCTGCTCTACAGGTGCAGCCCCCCCTTCCAGTACCTCTGCAAGGTGGCCTTTTTCAACTGCTGGATCGTGGCCTTGGCCACCCTGCTGTCCCCCTTCGCCGCCTTCCGGGGCCGCTCCGTGGAGAACATGAAGTGAGTGTGGGCTGGGCATGGGGAGAACTGGCTGGGGCTTGGCTCAGGTGGAGGAAATCCTGTGGTTTATGGCCACAGGCTCTGTCCTGCCCTGGATGGAACCACAGCTGGGTCACAGCTGGTGGCAAAGCCCTGGGGCCATGGCGAGGGCTGTGATCACATCCATGGGACAGTGAAGTGCATCTTGTGGTGTGAGATGAGCTGGCTGTGCCCAGGGAATGTCAGACCATGCTGGAGTTGGGATTTGTGGTCCCTGAGGGATGGAATAACATAAAAGGGATCATTCCTGGTCATAGCAATGTTGGGGTCATCACTTGGGTGGGTGACAGGGGGGCTTGGAGGTACCCTCAGGGCAAGGGGCAAATACACACCTAGTGCTGTGTCCCTGGCTCTGGTTTTGCCTGTGGGAGACCCGGGAACAGGACTTTGGCAGAGGGATTGATGATGGCGAGGCCCTGGCACAGATTATTCCATGGCTGCCCCATCCCTGGAAGTGTCCCAGGCCAGGCTGGATGGGGCTTGAAGCAACCTGGGATAGTGGGAGGTGTCCCTGCCCATGGCTGGGGGTGATACTGGGTTCCTTCCAACCCAAACTATTCCGTGTTTTTGTGGTTTTGGAATGTCTTGGTGTTATCAGATGTCAGAGGCACAGCCCTGTCCCTGATCACAGCCATGTCCTGATCACAGCCGTGTCCGACTCGAGCTCCAGAAGGTGGAAGCAGGGAGATAACATCACAGAGATAACATCTCTGTGCAACACCAGAGGAAGGTCTGGGTGCTCTCAGGGTGTTGCAATCCCATTGCTGGATTCCTAGGCAGGATGAGCACACAGGAGGGATGTAATTATGTCACAGAGGAAATATCCCAGCTTGAGAAATTTACTGAGGATTTGTGCAGATGGATCCTGGCCCCTGGCGGGAGTGTGGTTGGAAGTTCAGTATGATCAGTCAGGTTCAGTGTGATCAGTCAGGGGTTCAGTGTGATCAGTCACAGGTTCGGTGTGATCAGTCAGGGGTTCGGTGTGATCAGTCAGGTTTGGTGTGACAAGTCAGGGGTTCAGTGTGTTCAGTCAGGTTCACTGTGATCAGTCAGGGATTCACTGTGTTCAGTCAGGTTCACTGTGATCAGTCAGGTTCGGTGTGATCAGTCAGGGATTCACTGTGATCAGTCAGGTTCACTGTGATCAGTCAGGGGTTCGGTGTGATCAGTCAGGGATTCGGTGTGATCAGTCTGGGGTTCGGTGTGATCAGTCTGGGGTTCGGTGTGATCAGTCAGGGATTCACTGTGATCAGTCAGGGATTCAGTGTGATCAGTCTGGGGTTCGGTGTGATCAGTCAGGTTTGGTGTTCCCGTTCAGGGGTTCAGTGTTCCCGTTCGGGGGTTCAGTTCCCAGTGGTGGTGCCGCCTCTCCCAGGCCCTTCGCGGCTCGAATTCCGGGCGCATGTATCCTCCAGGGCTGCTCCAAAGCCAAGGCTTCGGGCTGAGCAGGAATCCCTGCGGGAGGCACTGACTCACCCGCCTTATCAGCGCTGCCTTATCTTGTCCCACCGACAGCTCCGTGCCTGCGCAGCAAGCCCAGCTCCCTCTCCTCCGAATCCCAAAGCCTGCGGCTGGGAGCGCTTCCCTGTCATTAGTCCTGGCTTTGGGGCACTGTTTCTCCTCGGATCCTCAGGGATCTCCGAGCCTGCTGCTCCTGAGGGATGAGGGTGATACCACGGACCCTGTGCCTCCTTCTGCCTTCTCACCCCTGCCTGGTGCTGGGCCCTTCCCTGCCCTTGCGTTGTCCCCTGGGGGCAGTGACAGATGTGGGGACCCTGGCACAGAACCTCTGTTGGTTGGACAGTCCCCATTCCAACACCAACGTGTCCCAGGATTTTATCTCCATGGCTGCTGGAATCCCTAGTGCTGCCTCCTCCCTCCATTCCTTTCATTATTCTCATACTGAGCTTCTTCCGTCGCTGCCATCCTGATATTCCCATTTCTGTGCAGCCCTCCCAGGATGTGACTTCGCTTTTCCGTTCAGATCCATCCCCTCCCGACACTGCAACTCTGGTGGAGTGATTTGTGATTCCCCTAAGGATTGTATCCGGGCTGGTTTTCCCTTCCCCCTGCAGTACAAAGCTGGGCAGGGGCAGTGCTTGGGGTCACCCACATCCCCAGGGATCCACCTGTCCCTGTGCCATCCATCACCTGTGCTCATCCATCCCCAGCTCAGCTCCTTTCGGCCGGGATCCACCTCTGGCTTTAGGAATCTGGGGTTGGGATTTCCGTCCACACATGGATCCAGCTGAGCCCCTGGGTAGACCCCCCCCTGGCAGAGACAGTTTGCCCTCCTTGGGATGTGAAGATCCCATCCCCATCCCCATCCCCATCCCCATGCCCATCCCCCATTCTCTTTTTGCTTTCCCATCATCCCTGGACATCAAAACCCTGATTTTTTTTCACTTCCACCACTCCACGCTGGTCACTCTCCCTCCTGCTCTGAGCCAGGAGCCAGGCCCAGGTGGGAACCAGGTGAGTTCTGAACCTCACAGGCTGCAAATGTGTGAGAAATCCAAGCATGCCTGAGCCTGAGCCCGGGTCCAGCAGAGCAGCCGCAGCCCAGCGCAGCCCAGGCCGGTGCAGACTCGCTCCCCACGTGTCACTCCGCCTTATCTCATCCCTTATCTCCGGCAGGCTCCTTCGTGCCGCGCTCCTGCCCCTCAAGCACTTCTACGGCATCAGGATGCGGGTGAGGGGCTCCGAGCAGCTGCAGCTGCAGGGACCCTTCGTGATCGTCTGCAACCACCAGGCTTCCCTCGACCTCATGGGTGCGTGCGGGGCAGGGCAGGGGGGGATCCTCGACACCTTTGGGGGCTCCAGGGGGGCACCAGGATCGTTTTGGGGAGTCAGCACGGGGATTACGGCAGGCATGTGTGGTGGGAATGGACCAGGAGACCTTTTGGGACAAGGCTGTGCTGCAGGGAGAGGAGGGACAATGGGAAGTGATGCCACAGGGTGGTCCTGGGATTTGGGACAGCTTAAGGTCCTTTAAGTCAAGACTAAAAATCCCCTGGTCCTATGTTAGGGTATAAATGATTAATTGATCTGTTCACTTATGTAATTTGGCCTCTCCAGAGGGTTCCTCTCGGCAGTTATCACCTCTCGAGGCTGGCTGAGCTGCAAAATTTGTTCCTGAGAACCGGCTGGTTTGTCCAGCCTCGGGGTTTGACTTCAAAGCAGTTTTCCCAGGTGATTTTTCTGCTGCCAATCCCATAGGGTTGGAAAGGTATTAATGGACATTATCCATGCCCCAGGAATGGTGGAGGTCATCCCTGAGCGCTGTGTGCCCATCGCCAAGCGGGAGCTGCTGTACCTGGGCACGGTGGGCTGGGCCTGTTGGCTCAGTGGCACCATCTTCATCGACCGCCACCGCAGGGACGCAGCCATCGAGGTCATCTCCCATGCTGCCAGCACCATGCGGCGAGAGAACGTGAGGAAAACTCGGTTTGGGGGGAAAACATCCCTGGTGAGGGGAGTGTGGGCAGGACTGACCTGGCTGAGGTCCGAAGTCACCTCTGTCCCTGTCCCCTGCAGCTCCGTGTGTGGGTTTTCCCGGAAGGCACCAGGAACCCAGGCAAATCCATGCTGCCCTTCAAGCGTGGGGCTTTCCACCTGGCTGTGCAGGCCCAGGTAAGGGCACCCTTATGGTCAAAGTTGGACTCGATGGTCTTGGAGGCCTTTTCCAAAATTATTCCTTCCCCTTTGGCAGACCCTGGATAGAACAGGCATGAGAGAGAGGGGGTCAGGTCCCCAGGGATGGGGGGTCAGTCCCCAGGGATGGGGGGCATCTGGTCCCCAGGGATGGGGGGTTTGGTTTGGTCCCCGGGATTTGGAGGTTTGGTCCCCAGGGATGGACATGGTCCTGGGCAGCACCAGGGAGGGACAGGCAGGAGCAGGAGTCCTACGTGGGGAACCCCCCTGACCCTCTGTATCCTGCAGGTTCCCATTGTCCCTATTGTGATCTCCCCATATTGGGACTTCTTCAGCTCCAAGGAGAAGAGATTCACCTCCGGTAAGGGATGGACAGAAATTCCCACGACAGAGGGCAGGGCTGGCACTGGGGTTGTGGCACTTAGGAGGTGTCTGTGGGATGCTGAGGGATAGGGATGCAGCTGGGGTGGAAGATGCTCGGGGGAATACCCAGTTCCTGGTTGGATCCTCTAACACATCCCTGGCTTTTCCCTCCTCTCCCAGGGACCTGCACCATCCAAGTACTCCCCAGAGTGGAAACGCAGGGCCTGAGCCCAAAGGATGTCCCTGAACTGACTGAGAATGTTCATCAGGCCATGGCTGAGGCCCTGGCTGAGATGTCCATGAGTGACCACGGGGACCAGGACATGGAGCAGCCTCTGCTTGGGCTGGGGAAGGACAGGGGCAGCCCCCAGGGCCAGAGGGACACAACCCGGAACAGCAAATAGGCAGAGGGAGCGAGTCCCTCAGGGACAGAGGGAGGTGTCCCTTGTCCCCTGAGGAGGTGTCCTGCAGCCCTGCCACCGCCCCGGCAGGACGGTGCCCTAAGGGGAGCAGAGCAGGGCAGGATGGGGACCAGGCAGCACCCCTGAAACAGAGCAAGGTGCCCCATAAAACCCCTCATTGTGACTGTGAATCCCTCTGCCAGACCTGGAGCTGTGGCTGTGCCCCAGGATGGCTCCTGCCTACTTGCTGGGCAGGGCAGGGATGCTCCAGGCAGGGTTGGGGATTCCCAGCCCTGTTTTCCCTGATTGTTGGGTTCCCTTGTGTATTCTTCTTCCAGAGGCTCCTACAAGCTGGAAATGCTGTTTGTGTGCAGCCAGCTCTGGGGAGGGGCCCAGAACGTGTGGCCTGGGGGAGACACGAGGCCCAGGGGAGGTTGCCGGGGGGGACAGCATCCTTGGTGCTGAGCTGTGAGCCGAGGGTGGGACATTAAAGAGTCTGGAGCTGGTGCTGTGTCCTGGCTGTGCTGAGGGGGCTGGGGGGTTTGGGGATCCATCTCCTCAGGGAGACTCCATCCCTGCACAGGGAGCATCCTCATGGCTTCTCTAGGTCTGCCCCTGAGGCAGAGGTGTCCCTGCATCATTAAATGCACAAGAAGAGCATTCACTGAAGCCTCAAATTCCCAGCAATAGCTGGATGATGCCCACCTGGACACAATCCTACCTAGAGGTGCCTCTGGACCCATTTGACAGATGGATGGTTCCCTGCAGCCAGGCAGGGATTTGGGATCGCCTGGCTCCTTCCTAGCACCCCAGGGTGGCAGCAGGGCAGGGCAAGGGCAGGGTGTGGCTGTCCCCTTGTGGGGAACAGGGTGGGCAAGGTTTCCCCTCCCATCCTGGGATAAAATGTACAAACCATGGGCACAGAACTCTGGTTTGGCATCATTCCTGCTCTCAGGAGCGGCTGGATTATGGAGGAAATCCTTCAAATCTGTTGCAATTGTCTGACACCAAACAACAAAGAGGCTTCTCATGAGGAACAACCCACGGGATCAGGAGCTGTCATATGGACATGGCCAAGGGTGCAGGAAGGTCCCATGTCCCAGAAAACCCCTTTAATCCTTTCCTGCTTCCCAGGATTCCCAACATGGAGCATAGTGTGTCAGCTCTGAGCTGGTCTGGGGGTCCCACCACACTCCCACCACCTTGGGGATGGTTTGGCTGCCCAAAGTTTGGGTTTGGGTGTGAAGCATCAATAGAATCATGGAATGGTTTGGGTGGGAAGGACATTAAAGCACATCCAGCCTGGCCTTGGACATTTCCAGGGCTCCAGGGACAGCCACGGCTGCTGTGGACAAAACCTTGGCCTGCCTGGAGGGCTAGGGCCCAGCCAGAGCCCTCCCTGGATTTTCCACTGTCAGTGGGAGGTGAAAGCTTGATGAGAGAAAAAAACCTTGGAACGGGGGCTCTGGGAACAACTTGCTTTTTCTAGTCCTCCAAGGCCTGCCCTTAGCACAGCTCCCCAGGGCTGTGGTGGAGTCCCCATTCCAGGAAGGATTTCACGTCTGTGTGTACATGGCACTTGGGGACAGGGGTCGGTGGTGGCCTTGGCAGTGCTGGGGAAACCGTGAGCTCCTTGTTCCATCCAACCGCGCTGGGATGTCTGCCAGGGCACTGACCCCCACACACATCCTGGCAGGACAGAATGGACTCAAGCCCGTGCTCCTGCCTCATGTCCTTGGGGGTGGCAGATCCAGCCCCCCCCCCCCCAGTCACCCACAGCCTGTGAGACTGCTCCAAAGGCAGGGAGGTGGGCACAGAGCCATGTCCAGCAAAACCTGAGTTGGGCAGGTGTGGGGACAGAGCCATGGTCATCTAAGATCCTATGGGAAAGGCCAGCTCCATCTGTGGCTTCCTGTGAGGCCTTGGCACAGATTCCCAGAGCAGCAGTGGCTTCCCCCAGTCCCTGGAAGTGTCCCAGGCCAGGCTGGACAGGCCTTGGAGCAACCCGGGACACTTGGAGGTGTCCCTGCCCACGGCAGGGGTGGAAGTGCTTTAAAGTCCCTTCCAACCTAAACCATTCCATGATTCTATGGTTCCCACACCCTCAAAGGGAAGGGAACTGCAAGGCCCCAGAGCAGGGGATGTGCTCAGGACACTGTGGGGCTGTCGTGGAGCTCCCCAGCTGTCCCAAATTCCCACCAGGACAGAGGGAAGCAGCTCAGCCCTGCCCTGGCAGGTATCCAGCTCCTACATGTGGAATGGGAGTACATGGAGAGATGCCCCATCCCTACACCATCCTGTTCCTCTGTCCACATTGGATGAAACTGGAGGAAACTGGGCAAAAAGCCAGCCTGGGACATGTGATCAGACCAAATACAAATTTGAAATGCCTGTAAATTTTCCCTTTCTGAGAAACTGCCCCCAGCTGCCAGCTATTCCTCATGTTGTGCTCCCTATTTTCATTTTCCATGTGTTCCCACTGTCTCCAGAAATAATTTCCCACAAACCTGTGTGGAGGTGGCTCCTGCCCAACATTGAAACTCCAGGGACCTTTCCCAACACTGCAAAAGTCCCTGGGATCCTTGACCCCTGGAAGCTGTGGGCAGAGGGCAAACATTGCCTGGACTTTATCTGCAGGTGCCCAGGGTTCCTCTGCCAGCCCAGATTTCCTCAGTGGATGGGACACAGGATCCCATTTCAGCGCCTGCAGTGGATCTGACACATATCCAGAGCCATCCAAGACCTGCAGGAGGTTGCTGTGGCTGTCCCAAACATCCACATGCAGCTGGAGACAAGATGTCCCCAGCCCTTCCCATCCTCTTCACCATCCTACTCCTCTCAGCAGGGACCTCTGGATCACCCTAAGTCCCCTCTGCGTCCATCTGTGCCTGCTGGGATGGCTTTAACCTTGTCTCCCTTACAATTCCTGGTGGGATTCAATCCCTCCTGTGCCTGGTGGGATGGTTTAGCCTCAGCCTCTTGGCAATTCCTGGTGAGACTCAATCCCTCCCGTGCCCTGATTGCTGCCCAAGGTGGGGGTTCTCCCTGCCCAGGAGCAATGAGGTCATGTCCCTGGTGCCTCTGGTGGCTTTGAGGAGTTGTGCCCTCACCTGCAGAACTGAGGAACTGAGGGCAGCCCAGGAGCAGAGAGGGGAGGCTGGGGGTGTCCCTGTGCTCCCAGGGGCTTTTCCAGGTCTCTGTGGGGCCATGCTGGATGTGCCTCACCCCCAGGGCTCTCCTGTCACTTGTCCCTGCCAGGAGTTATGTGGTGGTGTCCCCGGCCGTGCTGTACCACCCTCACCCTGCCACGCTCTGGGTGCACCTCAGTGACCTCCAGGGGCCTGTCCAGGTCTGTGTCCAGCTGCAGGGTGACAGCAGGACCCCACCCACCACCCTGCTGACAAGAGAGGTCCTGGAGTCTCATCTGCACCTGAACGTCACCTTCCCTGTGAGTGTCACCCCAATGTCACCCTGAACCAGCAGGGAGAGGGTCCTCCGGGTGGTCTCCATGCCATTTCCATCAGCTCCACACAGAGTTGGGAACAGATGTGACTTCCCCATCTCGTGGCAGAGTCTCACCCCTTTTGTCACACTGACAGAACTCCTCCAGGCTCAGTCGGTTATCCCGTGGCTGGAATGATCCTGTTTGCAGACCTGCAGGGTGCTGGGGGGACCCTGCCCAGCCCCTGGCTTGGGGCAGGTGTTCCTGGGGGTGGGCAGTGCTCTGGGACACCCGGAGGGAGCCTGACTACCGTCCTTGTCCTCATCCTGAGCCTGCCGTTCCCCCTGCAGGCTCCAGCCCCTGCCAAAGGGAAGGAGGAAATCGTGGCCCTGCACATCTCAATCCAAGGAGATTCCCTGAATGTTTCCGAGTCGAGGAAGGTGATGCTGAAAGCTCTGAACCCCGGGATCTTCATCCAGACAGACAAGGCTGTCTACAAGCCTGGGCAGAAAGGTGAGGGGGGCAGGAGGGACCACCCTGCCCTGGGGTAACCCCCTGGTGGGGGAGAGGGGTGAGGAGGCCCAGCCTTGCTCCTGCACTGTCTAGAAATGGGAGGGATTATCCTGGGATGTCCTGGAATGCTCAGCACTGGCACAGGGCAGTGTCAGGGCTCGCTGGAGGCTGTGCTGCTTGAGGGGCAGTGAGGGCTGAGGATGGATTTCCATCCACCTTCCCATGGGGAATGCCCTCCCTTCTGATGAAGCCACTCCTTCATCTCTGTTTCCTTTCCCAGTGAAGTTCCGAGTAGTCTCTTTGGATAAAGACCTGATCCCCAGCAACCAGAAGGTGAGAGCAGGGCTGGGATGTGGGGAGGTGACAAGCTGTGGGAGAGGTGTGGGAGTCACCTTTCCCCTTGGGAATGCTGCCCCAGCCAGCTCTGCTCGGGGAGCTGTCCCCCAGGGCAGGTTTGCTCTGTGCTGCTCAAGGATGCAGCAGGACCAGGAAGGAGAAAGCAGAGGGCACGTGTGACATGGGAATGTGCCCACACCAGCTCCCAGCTAGGGATGCAGCCCTGGTGAGTGGGAAGTGGGGAATGTGCTGATATCCATCAAGGCATCAGACACCAGGAATACTGGCAGGCTCAGCCTCTGGCACCCCTGACCACTGGGGTCCCTGGAAGTGCAGGATATTCCCAGATTAAAGGGGTTCTAGACCCTTCCTAAGGCACTGGGAGATGCCACCTCTCTGTGCCATGCTGGCAGTGCCCTCGGCTCATCCCTGCTAGAGCCAGGTTCAAAATCCATCCCAAAGCATCCTGAGGGCTGGGAAGTTCACAGCATCCCACAAAAAACTTCCCTCTGCCCCATCCATGGCCGTGCCCACCCTGGTGAGACCCCAAGGAATGGAATTGCTCCTCTGACCATCCTCTCTTTGCCTTCTAGCTGCCCCTGGTGTTTCTGAAGGTCAGTTTGGGACACCTGGGGAGTGGGGTGGGCTGGGGAGAGCCGGGAGAGGGGACACAGGACACAGCCAAGGATGTTTGCTGGGCTCCCCGGGTGCTGATCCTGCGTGTCCCTGTGCAGGATCCCAGTGGGAACCGCATCGCACAGTGGCAGGAAGTGACCCCTCAGCAGGGAATCG
Organism: Cinclus cinclus; assembly: GCF_963662255.1. NCBI lineage: Eukaryota > Metazoa > Chordata > Aves > Passeriformes > Cinclidae > Cinclus > Cinclus cinclus. The sequence continues at coordinate 856,134 of NC_085069.1, read as the reverse complement.
TGGATTTGTCCCTACCACTGGCCTCGGAGCCGGCCCTGGGCACCTACACCATCAACGTGGAGGGGAAGAGCCATTCCTTCAGTGTGGAGGAATATGGTACATGGGGACTGGGAAGTGGGATCCCACCATGGCAACAGGTCTTGACCCCCTCCAGCCACCCAGATGTTGTCACCGTACTGGGAGTAACCACCCTCTGTCCTTGTGCCTGTCCACCAGTGCTGCCCAAGTTTGAGGTGATCATTCATCTCCCCAGCACACTGTGGGAGAAGAACGAGAAGTTCCCTGTGGAGATTTGTGGGCGGTGAGCTGGGAACTGGGAATGGGGGGGATGGGGGATCCAGGAGGGTGGGGCCCCCCGGCACAGCTTCTCCCCTGTCCCCACACAGCTACACCTATGGGAAACCAGTCCAGGGAAAGGTCCAGGCTGGCTTGTGCTTCAGCCAGGGGCTCTTGCCTTTCCAGAGGAGGAAGACTTGCACCCAGGTTACTGGTCAGGTGAGTGTGGCTGGGACTGGAGGTGTCACTGGCATGGCTCCTTCCCGGGAATGCTGTTAAAAGGGTTGATCTTCCCTCCAGACAGAGAAGAATGGATGCTTTTCCACAGAGGTTTCACTGGCTGCCTTTGAGACCACCTTGAAGTTGAGGGAGGAACTTGAAGTCGAGGCATCGCTGGTGGAGGATGGGACAGGTGGGGATGGGGGTATGGGCCTTCCCTACGTGCTCCCAAGGGATTGGTCTTCTGCAGGAACACCCAAAAGCACCGCTGGGATTTAGGGGTGCACATACAGGGATGGGGTTTGGGTGTGGTGTGAGTCAGGTCAGCCTGTCAAGACTTGGAATTCCAAGCAGAGGAAAGGAAAAACACCTTTCCAAGATCTACCACTCTGCCAGTGCTGGGTGCTGAGTCCTGGCAGTGCAGAGTGGTTGGGTCCACCTAGGCTGGTGGGGCGGCTTCGCCTCCGAGCTCATCCTTCGCTTGCCACCTCATCACGCCAGGAGTGCCTGACCTGGCTGGAAAGAAAGGAGAGAAGGGTCTGTCTCTGTGCCCAGCAGCCCCTCATGATGCTGCTTTGGTGAAGAGCCTTTTCTGAAGTGTCTGCCCCCAGCTGCACCCTGGTTTTAGATGTGAAATATTCCACAGGGCTTCTGCTGCTCTTGTAGAAGATACAAACCATGCTGGGAGCTGCAGGAGGAAAGTCCAAATGCCCAGGATCTTTCCTGCTTGGGGACAGGGGCACTGGCTGGAGCTAAGCTGTGTCTTGTGTCCCTGCAACTCCTTGAGCTCCACACTCGCTCTCCACAGGGCTGGAGATGAAGAGCACCAAGAGCTGCAAGGTTTTACGCGAAATAGTCACAGTCACCTTTGAGAAACCTGACCACGTCTACAAGCCTGGCCTCCCCTACACTGGGATGGTAATGGAGGGTCCCCTCTCCCTGCAGGGCTCACCTGCCCCCTGCTGCTCCCAGACCTGTCCTGCCCACCCCAGCCCTGTCCTGCCATGGCTGCAGCCCCAAAACATGGCATCTCCCCTTCCCTCCTGGCACAGATCTGGCTGCAGCGAGCTGATGGCTCTGGGCTGCCCCAGAGGCAGGTCCTGCTCTTGGTCATGAACCAGGGACAAGAGAAGACACACAGCTTCCTGACTGACAGCTCGGGGAGAGCCTCCTTCCAGCTAGACACTTCTGGCTGGAGTAACAGAGTCTCCTTGCGGGTAAGTTCCCACCCGAGTCCTCCCCTCAGAGGTCTTGGAGCTGCTTCCTCCAGTGGGTGCCTTGGAGCGGCACCAGCCTCAGGGGTCGCTGGATGGATTCACCCCGATTCCCACCTCAGGTTCAAGTCAACAGGACAGCTAAGAGCCAGGAGGACTCAGCAGTCACCTTCCGAGTTGCCTTTCTGACAGTCATGCCCTACTCGTCAAAGAGCGGGAGCTTCCTGCACATCCGTGACCCGGAGGGGGAGCTGCCCTGTGGCCATTCCCAGCTGTTCCATGTGGATTCCATCTTTGGCAAGGAGGCTTTAGGCAGTGAGCTGAATAACCTGGATCTGGTTTTCATGGTGAGCCCCTGCTCAGGAAGGGAGGGCAGCAGGAATCAGGGCAGTTGTGTGGGAAGGGCCACATGTCCACAGACGTTCATGGTGGTGTCCCTAGGGACAGGACAATAAGCAACCTGTCCTGGAGAGACTGAGGGACCTGTCAGAGGAGATGGCTGCTGCCACTGTTGGGCCTGCACCCCCATGAGAGATGGGGAGCTGGAGACTGGGCATAGTTAAAAATCATACCAGAACTCTCATTGTGGGTCCATCCTCCATCAGGGCACATGGATTCCACACTCAGCATCTGTTTTGTTCTCACCCCCTCCTCTGCAGGTCCTGGCCAAGGGGACCATTATTAGCATCTTCAGCAAAGAGGTCACTGCAGAGCCTGGTATGTCCCATGGCATGGGGGGGGGGGGGGGGGTGTTGGGTGTGTGTGTGCTGTGCAGAGCTCTGCTCCCTATGCCTGCTCTTCATAAAACCATGGAATGGTTGGGTTAGAAGTGTCCTCCAAGCCCATCCTGGGTAGGGGCACCTTGCATTCTCCCAGGGTGCTCCAAGCTCTGTCCAGCCCGGCCTTGGACACTTCCAGGGCTGAAGCAACCTCAGTTTCTCTGGGTAACATCTCCCTCCTTTCCATGGCCCAGGACATAGAGTCTCCCTCTCCCTGGAGCTGCCAATTGGGCTGGATCTAGCACCCATGGCCAGGCTTCTGGTCTACGTAGTGCTGCCCAACGGTGAGATGGTGGCTGACAGCACCGAGCTCTATGTGGCCAAGTGCTTCCCCAACCAGGTGAGAGGAACTGGGTTGTCCATGGCTGCCTGCCTTGGCATGCATCCCACTCCAGGTGCATCACAACGTCATGGTCTCTCAACCCATTCCCTGATCCCCAAACCTTCTGAGAAGAGCCTTCCCTACCTGTGGCTCGGTCCAGCCCCTCCACAGGAGGGGCTCTGCCCTTGTCCCCTGATGTCCCTGTGCAGGTGAAGATGGCATTTTCAGAGGCCAGGGCCCTGCCTGGGGCAGTACTGAGGCTGCAGCTGGGGGCTGCCCCAGGCTCCTTGTGTGCTGTCCGAGCTGTGGATCGCAGTGCGCTGCTCCTGAAGCCCGAGGCTGAGCTCAACGCTGAGGCTGTGAGTGCTGGCCCTGCCTGGCGTCTCCCTGCAGCCCCAGGAGCAGCCTGGGTGGGGGGTGGAATGACATTGGCTCAAGTGTCCCTCACATGGACCCAGTGCTGTGGTGGCCCCTGGGCAGAGTCCTGTGCTCTGAAAATGAGGTTTTTGCATGTCTTTATTCCCAGGTCTACAAAGCACTGCCCAAATTCAACTACCCCTACAGCATCCAGGATGAACCATCCTGTTACTCTTACTGGGGAGACACCAAGATGCAAACCTACAAGTTATTCCAGGTGAAGCCCCTGCTCACCTGGGCCTCCTGGCTATTCTTCAACAAGGAGCCACCCATGCTCCTCCCAAGTGCTGGGGAAGCCACACTTGTGGCAAAGGACTTCCCTTTCCTGCCAAGCCCAGGCTCCTTCTCCCCTTGTTTTTTGAAGCTCTGGGACTACTCACTGATGGAATGGGGGTATTCCTTCTGCTGGCTGTGGGAGGTGGACAACCTCTGCTTTTTCACAGGGTGCAGCACTGAAGCTCTTCACCAATGCCAAGACCAGGGAGAATTGCCTGCCAATGTCCATGTTCCCCATTGTTGGAATGGCAGGTCCTGGAGGTGAGCACAGCCCTTGTTCTGAAAAGAGCGAAGAGTTGGTGGCCAGTCCTGACTGCTGTGTCCTCAGGGGGACTTGGAGCCATCCAGAAAATACCCTCGATCCTTCCATCAAAGAGAATGGAAGAGGATGGAAAAGGATCTTGGTCACCCTTGTGCTGGCTGCAGGTGAGGTCCAGCTGAGACCTGAGGCCCCCAAGTTCTGCTCTGCCCTTTTCAGGAGCAGTGGCACAAGGCCGTTACGTGCCGGAAAGCTATATTATCCCAGGAGTTATGAGAGTGTCCAGCCAGGCCTTCCCAGGCATCGAGGGCAGGGAAGAGCCCCCAGCACCCCGGACGTATTTCCCATAAACGTGGCTGTGGGACCTGGTCCCTGTGGGGTGAGAGGACAATTCCCAAGGGAAGGGAGTTGGGGACCTCAGGTCTCCTTCTCCCTGTGGGATGGAACCAGCAGTGTCACAGCAGTGCCACTTAGGCAATGCCACCAGCCATGATGGTTGTCCATGCCATAGGGAGGGCGGCTCTGCTGAGGTGATGGTGACAGTGCCTGACGCCATCACGGAGTGGGAGGCTGGGAGGTTCTGCATGGCCCCGCAGGGCCTGGGGCTATCCCCTGCTGTCACCCTCACCGCCTTCCAGCCATTCTTCGTGGAGCTGGCACTGCCCTACGCCATGGTGCGCCACGAGACCTTCACCCTCAGGGCCACTGTCTTCAACTATCTGCACCAGTGCCTGAGGGTGAGCGGGGTTGGGCAGGGGACCCCGGGGTGTGGCAGGGGCTGATGGAGCTGTGGCCGTGCTCTGGCAGGTTCAGGTGAGGCTGGGAATGTGATCCTGGCTCTGGGGGCTGGCAGAGGCTGGCACGGGCCTCCGCCACATTCATGCGGGTTCACGTGAGGCCCAGGCAGGTGGCCCTGGCTGTGGGGTCTGATGGAGCCATGGCCATGCCCTGCAGGTTCATGTGACACTGGCAGAGTCGGCCAAGCTGGAGGTGTCACCAGGCACAGCAGACACCTACAGGGGTTGTGTCTGTGCAGATGAAGCCAAGACCTTCCAGTGGGGCGTGCGAGCCACCAGCCTAGGTACAGAGCTCCCACCACCCCACCCTGCTGCCTGGGAACCCTCTCAGGGGATGGGATAGGGTGGGCAGGGAGAGCAGGAACCCCAGGGAACCTGGGCAGCTCTCCCTCTCTCCACTCCCACCCTTTCTGGGGACCCCCAACCCAGCCCAGCCAGCCCCCCACCCCAAGCCTAGGGGGCTGTGCTCAGGTTTGGGCTCCCTGGGGACTGAGGGCTGTATTTGCACCTGCAGGGGAGGTGAACATCACTGTGAGCACTGAGGTGCTCAGCTCCACTGAGCCCTGTGGAAATGAGCTGCCCCTGATGCCAGCCCAGGGCCAGGTGGACACTGTGATAAAGCCCCTGCTGGTGCAGGTCAGAGGGCTGTGGGGGAGGAAAATGGGATGGATTTGGGAGCAGGGTGCAAATAGTATTTGGGGGGCAGTGGGAGAGCACCTAGACATGAAGCCAGGGGTGACCCAGGGGACAGGCAGGTCCCCCCTCCTGACTGACTCTGGTGCTGCTTCCTCACAGCCTGGGGGGATCCTGGTGGAGAAGGCTCACAGCTCCCTGCTCTGTCAGGAAGGTAGGACCGCCCAGGGGTGTCTGGCAGTGCTGTGGGATGTGGGCCAGGGGTCCTTGGCCACTGGTCACAAGAGCCACCAGCCCAGAGGAGCCAAAGGACAGGGTGCCTGGGCAGGAATGGGGTGGGTGAGGCTGCCATGGGACAGGCTGGGAAGAGCTGAGCATTCCCACTGTCATGGCCCTCTGTACCCACAGGTACTGAAGAAGTCTCCTTGGAGATTCCTCCAAACATCCTGGAGAGCTCCCAGAGAGCCCATGTCACTGTGATGGGTAAGGGACAGGCTGGGGTGGCCTGGGGACCACAGGGGACAGGGTAGGTACAGAGGTCCCCAGGCTCAGAAGGACATGGGACCACCTGGAGCTGACATGGGGGACACTGGTACTGGTGCCAGGGGCACAGCTGATCATGTGTCACCCTGGGACAGGTGACATCCTGGGCAATGCCCTGCAGAACCTGGACAGTCTCCTGGCCATGCCCTATGGCTGTGGGGAGCAGAACATGGTTCGCTTTGCCCCCAACATCTACATCCAGCAGTACCTGGAGAAGACCAGGCAGCTGCTGCCAGACATCCGTGCCAAGGCACAGGGGTTCCTGCAGAGCGGTCAGTGGGACCCTGGTCTGGGAGGGACACGACTGTCCTACAGCCCCCTCCCTACTCCACCTGGCTCTCCTGGGGTTTCCTGGGCACAGAAACAGTGCCCTGTCCCCACATCCTCCTGCAGGGTACCAGCGAGAGCTGCTGTACAAACATGACGACGGCTCCTACAGTGCCTTTGGGAAGAGTGATCGTCAGGGCAATACCTGGTGAGGGCTCTGCAGCTGCACCCAGGGCTCCTCCTGCCACCCAGGGAGCCCCAGTGCTGACCCTCAGCCTTCTGATGTCTCCCTGGCTCCAGGCTGACAGCATTTGTCCTCAAGTCCTTTGGGCAGGCCCGAGCCTACGTGGCCATCGAGGAGCGGCACATCACAGACGCGCTGCGGTGGCTGCAGCAGCACCAAACTAATAAGAGTGGCTGCTTCCGCAGCATGGGCAAACTTTTCAACAATGCCCTGCAGGTGGGGCAGGGGCTGTGGTGGGGACACAGTATGGTCTGGGCAGTGGGGGTGTCCTTGGTGTTGCAGCCTGGCCAGACTGGTGTCCTGCTGTCCCCCTGCAGGGCGGCGTCTCGGACGAGTTCTCTCTCTCGGCGTATGTAACGGCAGCGATATTGGAGCTGGGGCTACCCACGCTGGTGAGGATGGACCCTTCCTCCTCACAGGGACTTGTGTGGGGACAGCTGCTGGGACAGGGGATTGGCCATTCCAGGCCCCCTGGCAGCCTGAACTGGGCACAGCTGGTCGTGCTGGGCAGCAACGGGGTTTCTTGAGTGAGTCCCATGCCCTGGGCTGGCTCCTGACTCCATTGCCATGCCAGGAGCCGACGGTGAGCTCAGCCCTGAAGTGCCTGGAAGTTTCTCCCACAGATAACCCCTACGCACAAGCCCTGCTCGCCTACGTGTTTGGGCTGGCAGGGCTGCGGGAGCAGCAGCAGGCGCAGCTGCAGCGCCTGGCCCAGCACAGTTATCAGCACAGGTACAACCCAGGCAGGGGCACCGTGAGCACTGCCACCTCTGCAAGGGACCCAGCCCAGCCCGCAGCAGAGCCTGAGCTGCTGCCCCTTCCCCAGAGGGGCAGCTCTATTGGCAGAGAAAGGGGAAGGCTCAAAAGTCCTTGGAGCTGTCCTGGGCCATGGCTGCACCAGCTGAGGTGGAGATGACAGCCTATGTCCTGCTGGCCTACTTGTCCCAGCCCTCCGTGTCCCCTGCTGACCTGGGGACAGCGTCCCAGATTGTCCACTGGCTCTGCAAGCAGCAGAATCCCTATGGGGGCTTTGCCTCCACTCAGGTACCGGCCCTGGGCTCCAGGGGACGCTCCAGACCAGCCCCTCCTGGAAGCCGTGCTCAGGGCTGCAGCCGTGCTCAGACCCTGGCACTGTCCCCGTGCATAGGACACCGTGGTGGCCCTCCAAGCCCTGGCCAAATACGCCACACTGACCCATGGCAGCAACGGGGACTTCACGGTGACGGTGACATCGCCCACAGGGACAGTACAGGACTTTGTGCTGGACAGCAGCAACCGGCTGGTGCTGCAGCAGGCGGCCCTGGCCGAGCTGCCAGGCACATACAAACTGCAAGCCAGCGGGCAGGGCTGTGCCCTGGCACAGGTGGGCACAGCCTGGGCTGCCTGTCCTTGGCCCTCCCCCTATACCCTCACTGGCCTCACCCTACGCTGTCCCCCAGGTGACCCTGTGCTATAACGTGCCCCCCCCTCCCAGCACGGGGGCATTTGAGCTGCAGGTGGAGACAGAGCCGCTGCCTGGCACACAGAACCCCCAGTTCCTGCTCCGGCTCTGGGCACGGTAAGGACTTGGGCTGTCCTGGGTTTGGGGAGGACAAGAGCACCCAGGGAGGGAGGGAGGGAATCCCCAAGCCCATCCTGGGGCCCTGCGTGTGCAGGTACAGCGGGGAGCGTCCCACCACCAACATGGTTGTCATCGAGGCCAAGCTGCCATCAGGCTACAGCCCGGACAAGAAATCCGTGGTGCAGGTGAGGAGCCCCCTGCCCCCCTCTGGGATGCCCCATCCCACAGGTCCCTGTCCCCTAGGGGTTGTGGGACACCTGCTTGGGGTGCTGAGCACCCATGGAGCAGCTGTGGCCCTTTCTGAGCTGTGTCCCTGCAGCTGAAGAGGCAGAGCCTGGTGAAAAAGGTGGAGGTGCAGCCTGACCAGGTGACCATTTACCTGGAACAGGTGAGATGGGGACAGGAGCAGGAGTCCTGGGATGTGGGGGGGTTTTCCCATGGTGGGTGGCTGCACCTCCCCTCTGGGCTGTCTCCACAGCTGAGCAAGGAGGAGGAGACCTTTTCCTTCCGAGCTCAGCAGGACTTCCTGGTGAGCAACCTCCAGCCAGCCACCGTGTCCCTGTACGACTACTACCAGACAGGTGAACCCTGCAGGGCTGTGTCCTGGCCCTGCTGCCACTCCTGCAGCCCCAGGGGCTCAGTGGAGTCCGGCTGATGAGCTGATCCCGCTGATGAGCTTTGGCTCGTTAAGGGAGCAGCTCCTCCCAGGCCCATGCTCACCAGCCCACCCCTTGCAGGTGACCATGTGGATGTGGCCTACACTGCACCCCCCAGCTCAGGTAGGGGCTGAGCCTGCCAGGCGCAGGTCACCCCACCCTAAGGACCCTGATGGGGAGGCACCCATCCTGGAGGGCCAACCTGGGAAGGAGGGCAGGGAGGAGGAGGGGATAGAGGAGCCCATCCCAAAGTCCTGCTGTGGTTGTTAGGGATTTGCTGGCCAGAGATTGGGGGCAGAGGTCAGGGAGGGCCCAGATGTCCAGCCTGGGGTGCAGGAGGTGCTGTGCCTCTTTGAGGGGACTCAGCCTCCATCAGCCCTGGCCTTCCTCCAGTGATCCCTGGAGCTCCCCACCTGGGGGTTTGGGGTCACACAGGGGATGGGACGCTGAGCTCCAAGAGATGGGGCTCAGCCAGAGGGTCAAGCAAGGGTGGTGGTGAGGGGCTGTGGGGACTCTCCTCTCACAGCACCCCCATATTCCATCTTGAAGAGGAGAAAGAAAACGTCTAACTCAGCCTGGAGACTGGCAGCCCATCCCTGCCCCAGCTCCTGTGGCGACCAAGGACAGGGATAGCTGAGGGTCTCTGCTATTACCCTGGCTGTGGTCCTGACCCTCCACGAGGGCAGGAGGTGGCCCAGAGACCCTTCCAGCACCACTGGCCCCCAGCAGAACCACTCTGGATGGAGCTACACCTCCCCCCACTGCAGGATCTGCAGCCGAGGGGCTCCTGCAGGCCCAAGGACACACACGGCTTCTCCAGCCTTGCCACATGATGGACTTGGCTGAGCAGCCACTGAGGGAACTTCACAGGGACACCCCTGAGCCACCTCCTGCCACCCCTGCAGGGGAACTCTGGGGTGCCACCTCTCACCTTCCCACAGCACCTGAAGGGGAGGCACAGCTCCTCCCTCCTGTCAGAGCTTCCCTGGCAGGTCCCTACCATCCCTCACCCCTGGGATCCACAGTGCCACCCAAGTCCCCTCCCCAGCACTGACACAGTGCCAGCGTCACCACGAGGGACTTGGGGACACTGCAATCCCAGCACAAATCAGTCAGGTGCCTCTTAGAGGGAAGCTAGGGCCTGGTGACCCCAGCCCCTGCCCTGGGTCTAAATAAAGCCATATAGTCAAGCATTTCTTACTCTTGATCTTTCTTTTCTTTGAGGGTCCCACCCAGAAGGGGGTGGGGACAGAGGGGACAGGGTGGCTGCTGTGGCTTGGGGCAGGAGGTTAAGGTCAGGAGAGTCAATCCCCGTCAGACAGAGCCAGGTGGGCTCCTGAGAACAGAACACACCCAGCAGTGCCCTCCCTGCCCATCACATGGCACAAGGGGACACAGCAATACCAGCACGGGTCCCTCACCTCACCCAGGCACATGGCACAGCCCTGGGCAGCCTCAGACTGGAGTTAAACTCTGCTGTCCCTGAGCAGCTGCTCTGGGCAGAGGCACCACTGTTCTGCCACCTCAGTGACAACTCTGGGCCAGGGATATCCCCCAGAGCCACACCCTCCCTGGGGACAGCAGGGGCTGATGTGGATGCTGCTATCTCCTGGAGGGGAGTCACCCAGCAGAGCCAGCCTGGTGACACCTGGAGCTGTGGCCAGGGTCACAGCACTAAGGCCAAATGACCCCTCTGTGCCCCAAGGGAGGACATGAGGCATTGTCACAGCAAGGCATGCTCTAAGCAAGGTGTGGCCATGCCTCAGCCCTGTCCCCAGGGCTCCTGAGGTGGCAGCTGAGTCCCTTGCTGGGGATGGAGCCACTCCCACCTCACTTGTGGTGCTTTTTCTTCTGCTCTTTGCGCTTCTGAGCCCTCACATCCTTCTTGAGGCGGCTGTCGACCACCTTGAACTGGCCCTTGACACCAGGGGGACGCCGCACCCGGGGTCCCACGCCCTTCTTGGCCACCAGGTAGGTGACCTGGCGCTTCTCTCTGGCCAGCCCAGCCTTCTTGTAGATGCTGCAGGAGAAGGATAAAGTTCAGAGTGAGTTTGGGTGGGACAAAAACCAAACCCAATGTTGGGACAACACTGGGTCCCACCCCTCCTCTGGCTCTGCCACCCTAAGATCAGCCTGGCTGGGTACACAGAGTAGTCCCAGTAACTTCAGGGACACACCCCACCAGCCAGCCCAGTCACAAAGGGAGGATCTGGATCCTGGCTTGGCCACTCACCGGCGCAGCTGGGCCACCTTCTCCCGTTCTGAGATGTCCACGGTGCTCACCACAGCCTCGGCCTTCTTCTTCATCTGCTCCAGCTTCTTCAGCATCTGTGGGGCAGCCAGGGGGTTCACAGGGTCAGAGGAGGGACAGGGGGATGAGAGGAGAGATGGGGGAATTGGAAGTGGGACAGGGAGGTGAGAGGAGCGACAGGGGGGTCAGAGGTGGGACAGGGTGTCAGAAAAGGATGGGGTATCAAAGATGGGACAGGGGCATTGGAGGAGAGACAGGGGTCAGAGGGAGGACTGAGGCCCTGGGAGAGGAGTCAGGGCATCCCTGGGAGCACACCCCCACTCACCCTCCGCTTCTTGCGGGCCTTGGCCTCTGCCACCTTCTTGATGGGGCGGGCATTGATCTCCTTCCAGCGCTGCCGATAGGCCTCGACCGTCTGCTTGTCCACAGGCAACTGCCGGCGCCGGTGCTGCCGCTCCTCCTCTGTGAACCACTCGGGCAGCTCCCCCTCCTCCTCGTTGTAGGAGTACCTAGAGGGTCCCAGGTGAGCTGTGAGCAGGACGTGGGGGCCCCACTTCACCTGTCCCTGCTGGGGAACAAACCCTGCACGCCTGCAGCCCCCAGCCCGGTACCTGTTGAAGGAATCGTCGATGAGGTCCCGCCGGGCCTTTTTGGAGGTGGCAATGACAGAGCCGAGGGCCAGGCCCTCTGCATCCAGGACTCTTTTCACTGTGGAACAGGGAAAAGCTTGGCCTGGCTGCAGCCTGAGAGCCAGGGAGCAGTCCTGAGGACCATGGTTTGTCCCTGCCCCCACCTCCTGTCCCTCCCGAGGGACCCCCATGGCCCCCCACTCACCTGGGTTCTCAATGGGCACCACCTCGAAGCCACAGGGCTCGACATGGCCCCGCTTCCTCCCCACCGGTGCCAGTGGCCTATGGAGAGGAGTGGGCAGGGCTGGGGTCCCTCAGCTCTCCAGGACTGTGGAGCTGGGAAGGACACCCAGACCCATCTCAGCCCTCACCTCTCATCTTCACTGCTGCTGTCATCATCACTGCTCTGCTCCTCCTGAGCTTCACTGGCATCGGGAGCCATGACTGCTGCAGGGGTGGGCTCGGCTGGAACCTCCTCCTGGGCCATGTTTTTCTTCTTCTGCCCTTTCTTTGTTGTTTTGTCTGGGAATGGGAAACATTGGGTGAAACAGAACCAAGGCAGACTCTGCCACAGACACTCCTCCAGAGATCCTGTTCATTAACACTGCACTAATGACAGGCAGTTACTAACACAGGTTGGCAACAGTCTCTGGTCTAGTGGGCAGTGCTCCTGCCTGTGGTAAGGTTTGGAACTGGGTGCTCTTTGAGGTCCTTTCCAACTCAAACCACTCCTGCTGCTCAGGGCAGCATCCGTATTGTTGCTGGACCCAGTGCCCCAGACTGAGCTGTGGGACTGTCCCTCTGCGTCCCCTCACCTCTCTGAGCCTCACACTGCCGCTCAGCCAACATCTGGGCCTGCCCCAGCTCCAGATCCTCATCATCATCATCCTCGATGCCAGCGAAGGCGTCCTGGGATGAGGAACAGTGGGGTCAGCTCCAGGGATGGGGTGTCAGCCCAGGATAGTCCCGGGAAGCTGCTGGGCCGAGGCTGCTCCATCATTCCTGCCTCACAAGTGGGACTCACCTTCCCGAACCACAGACTGGTCCGTCGCTCCTCCAGCACCGACTTTTCCTCCAGGGGCACTAGCAGGGGATTCTCTCCTTCCTGTTCCCCCTCCTCCTCCTCTCCTTTCTGTTTAAACTTTGTTCTGTGACAGGGAGCAGCAGGATCAGTATGCCCAGCCCTGGCTGGTCCTGGAGCTGCTCCCAGGGCAGCCCCTGCCCCAGGACACCTCTCCCTTCTCACCTCTTCCCACGCTGCTCCCGCTCCAACTTCCGCTGCCGAGCTTCAATTTCCAGCAGCTCCTCTGGGTCGAGGTCGCTGGCCAGGGACACATCGTCCTCTTCCTCGTGATCCGATACATAAATGTCATCGTCCCCAGGGCTGATCTCCAGCAGGGCATCAGCCGAGGCCATGTCTCCTCGGGACAGCTCATCCAGCAGCTGCAGCACAGGTTACAGAGTCACACAGGTGACACGAATCACAAGCCAGGCCCTGTCCCACCCCAGTGTCCCGGGAGCTCCCCCACGCACGGGGGTTTTGTGGATGCTGTGCAGAGAGAACATGCTGGTGTCCCCATCATCGGCGATGGACACTCCAGGCAGGTCCATCTTCAGCTCCACACGCTCCCGCTGCTTCCGCTGCTCTTTCAGGATCTTCTTCTTCTTTCTGGAGAAAGCAAAGGAATGAGGCCACACTGTCCCTTACCCATACAAACACACCAGAGGCTCAGCCCCTCCACAGCACTGCCAACCCCATGTGGAAGGTCCCCAGTGCTGGGACAGCCAGGAACAGCAGCTTTGCTGCTTGGAGGAGCAGAGGAGCCCAAGGACCCCAAACCAACAAATCTCCCCTAGCAGAGGGACAGGCTGACATTACCACCCTCTGCCTCCATAGCTACAGCCCCCTCTCTCCTTCTCTTCCTACCTCTTCAGCTCCGCCAGCTCCTTGGTCTTCATCTCTGCCAAGGCCAACTCCACCTCCTCTTGCTCCTTCGCCTCCTCAGCAGCTGCAGCTTTTGCCTCCATCTTCTCCTTCTTCTCCTCCTCCATGCCCTCCTCCTCCTCACCAGAGCTCAGGCTGCCAAAAGGAAGGAGCTCAGAGAAGCTGTGCTGGGGACAGCCCTATGCCAGCCAGGGGACAGCCCCATCCTGGCCTGGGGACAGCCGTACTCTTTAGTCCTACTTGATATCCAACTCCTTCGCCTGCTCCTTCAGTTTCTTGGCCAGGAACCGCCGCAGCTTTGTCCTCCAGTTCAGTAGGGCCCTGGGTGGGGTGGCAGCTGTTAGGGACAGCCAGCAGGCGCAGCTGGGGGGTGTAGCTGTCCCAGTGTTCCCCAGCACCTGAGCTCCTTGCGGCCCAACACTCGGATGTCCCTGCAGCACTGGCGCAGCTCCTCCGTGGTGGAGCTGTGATTCTCCAGCTCTCCATCCCCCAGTGTGATCTGGCACAGAGAAAGGGATTTAAAATTAAATCCCAGCCTCCCCTCCACAGGACAGGGAGTCCTTCCAAACACACACCTCGTTGGCCTTGGAGAGGAAGTCCACAGGGTTGGGAGCCTTGAGGAAGTCCATAAGGGTGAAGCGGTGGTACAGGGTGGTATCACCCTCAGCGTAGCCTTCGGCCTGGGGATAAAAGGAGCTGTGGCAGCCAGGGCAGGGGACAGACAAGCAGATACCACCAGCCCTGAAGGACGGATGGGGTCACCTAACTCATGTCTTGCTGCAGGGGCCACCTAAATGCATATATGGATCGTATTTAAGGACTTTAGAAATCGTTCTCAACCTCAACCTGAGCTAGGACAAATGACCAGTCCAGTCCAGCCCCAGTCCAGCAGCAGCTCCCAGCCCCATCTCAGACACAAGTGCTGACAATGACAGGCTTGTGTCAGCTGTGCTTGGCTAACACTACCTGACATAGGCTTATTGTTCTAAAGCCACCTCAGAGAGACACAAACCCCATGTCCACCCCTTGTAGGGTTTAACTGACCCAGCCCCAGACTCACAGGCCCCATTTCAGCACTGCAGTGACTTTAGGTCTCCAAATCTCCCCCAAACTGGCTCTTCCAACACTTCCCATTCAAAAATCTTTCATTTTCCTGAACAATATTAATCAACATAACTTTTTTAGGCCCAGTCCCATCTGTGTCTGGTTTTTCTCATACCTTGGGCTTCTTTTTGCTGACCAGCTCACTGACAGACTTGGTAGGAACCTCCACATCCTTGAAGGCATATTTAGGGTCAAAAAACTTGCTGTCGATTTTGTCTGGAGCCTGATAACCTGGGATGGAGGGAACAGAGCCATGAGAGACAGTCCTCTGGAATGGAGAGATCAGAGCTACTTCTCTGGGGAGAGAAGGCTCAGAGCCATTCCACTGTTCCAGGAGAAATCAGAACCACCAAAACCATTCCTACTGGGATGGAGGAATCAAGACCCATCAGAGGTTTTTCCAGCCTCATCCCAGCTGCTCAAGGTCCCCCTGGATGCTCACCCTGGCACACCACAAAGATCTCGGCAGACTCATTGCGGGAGGCCTGGGGCTTGGTGGCCTGGACCTTCTGGAAGAACTGCTGGAAGATCCATAGGAGAGGCTGGTAATCCCGGGAACGGAAAACCTTCGTGATGAACCAGCCACCCTTGCACAGGAACTCACAGGCCAGCTTCAGGGCCATGAGGGTCAGGTTGGCTGCAGCAGGAGAGAAGAGGGAGTGAGGGAATGACCCTTCCCTGGGAGGGTGGAGAGGGGCTGGAATGGGTTTCCAAGAGAAGCCGTGGCTGTCCCATCCCCAAGGCCAGGTTGGACGGGGCTTGGAGCACCCTGGGACAGTGGAAGGTATCCCTGCCCATGGCACGGGCTAGCACTGAATGGGCTTTAAGGTCCCTCCCAATGCAAACCAGCCTGGAACTCTCCAAGAGCAGTGAGATGTCCCTGTGTCCCCAGGCAGTCCCACCCTGGGAGTAGGCGTCGTGCACCCAGCTGGCTCCCACGTTGGGTGCTCCATCGTTCAGCACAACATCCACTTTCCATGTCTGCAGCTCCTTGCGCAGGGCCTATGGGACAGGGACACCTATTTGTCCCTCACCCAAGGACCCCATGCCATCACCTGTGACCCCCCTTGCCAGCACAGGGGACCAGCACGTGACACCTGGGACAGTACCTGGCGGCACTTCTCGGTGGTAATGTCTTCCTGCAGTGTCACCACGTTGGGAATTGGCTTGATGGGCACCAAATCCACCCCTGGTTGAAGAAAGACACCAAATCCCCTTAAAAGGGCCTCCAGCCCACCTCAAGTGGCTTCCCCAGCTATCCCCTCCTCCTCCCAGGATCCCCAGGCCAAGATCCTCTTTGTCTGTCACATCCAGGGGCCATCCCCAGCTCCTGCCACTCACCAATGATCAGGCTAGACACAGGCATGAATTTGGAAGCCACCTGAAGCCTGGGAAGAACAGAGAGGGGCAAAGCTGCAGCAGGATCCCAGGAGAGCTCTCAGCCTGGGACTATGCTCCCAGGGTTTGGGATTGAGAATAGAGAAACAGGGAACACACATGACACCCCCCAGGTCAGTTGGTGGCACTGTGGGTGGCCTGTCCCTCACTCACCACCCGCCAGGGGCTGCACACAGGTCTAGCAATGCTCGGGCCTTCTGAAGAAACTGGAATTTCCGATTGAGCTGGAGCAGCTTGAAGGAGGAGCGGGAGCGGAAACCTAGGGGCAACAGGGGGTGTGGTTATTAGGGTGACAAGACCCACAGCCCCCCTGTCCCCAGTGCCAGGCACAACCCTCACCTGTCTCCTTGGCCAGGTGGTAGAACTTGTCACGCCGGCTCTTGCCCAGTTTGCTTTTCTTGCCCATGGTGGTGGCGGGGTGGCCCCTCAGGGGAACTAGGATGTGCAGTCAGCCAAGGGCTCAGGCCTAGGGAGGGGAACAGGAGTGAGGGGCGGCCTGAGGTACCCGAGGCTCTGTAGGGGAGCCCCGGCCTCCCTCAGTGTCCTGTCAGTGTCCCCTGTGCCGCTACAGCTCTCTTCCAGTACTCCCCTCGCTACCCTTCTCAGTGCCCTTCCAGTTCCTACTCAGAGCCCTCCTCATTGCTCCCAGCATTGCCCCCTCATGCCCACCTGCACCCAGCTGTCCCCGAGACGCATCCCGGCCCCGTTGTTCTTCCCTGAAGCCTCTGACCACCCGGGCTCGACGTTCCCTCAGACCTGACACACCCGCGCCCCCTTCCCCAGCCCGAGCCGCCGCCCCCGGGACACCAAGAAAATGCAGAGCCCGACCCCGATCCAGACCCTGGTCCCGATCCCCGCCCCGCTCCCGCCGCGTGCCTGCACCGCCTTCCCGGCGTGCCCCGCGCGAACCAGCCAGCTTCCGCTTCCTTCTTTGGCCGCCATTGTAGGAGTGGCGCACTCCCTCCTCTACAGCCTGAGGGCGGAAGAAGGACGGGTCTCCTCGGAGGCACGGGAAACAATAACTCCCCGCTCGGTGGCGCGATCACAACTCTGTCCTTCCCTTTCGATGCTTTCCAATATGGAGAAATCACCTTTGACCGTTCCAAGATGGCGGCGTAGCGCCGACACGAGTAATCCACCACGGCGCATGCGCATAGTAACTCTGAGGGGCACTTTTTCGGAAGAGGAAGTGACGCCATCACGCCGAGAATGTAGAGGCCGGGCAGAGGAAGTTGGTGGCTGCCATCTTTGTTGGGGTCCGATGCCGGCGGAGAAGATGGCGTGGGACGGGCCCGAGCAGGTTGGGACGGGACGGGATCGGACGGGACCAGGCTGGGGATGAACCGACGGGGCTCCGGGAGGGACTTGGGGCGTACCGTACTGCTCCGGGCTCTGCTGCGGCCGGCAGGGGCTGCTCTGGGCCTGGAAGCGCCGTGACTCGGCGGGGCCTGAGAGGCGGGACGGGATCGGGATCGGGGCCGGGGTCTCGCAGGGAACGGGAGCTGGAGCTGCTCTGGCCACCGCTGGGAGCACGGGACACGGGGGACGCAGGACTCGGCATGGGGGAATCGGGAAGGGACTGAGGGAAGGGAAAGGAACGCTCAGAACCCGGGGGGGAGCGGGAATTGTGGACTGGGAAAAGAGCATGGAAGGAGGGAAAAGAGAAGTCAGGATCCGGCCTGGCAGTGGTGATGGGGGAGTCGGGGCCCTGCAAGGCAACCCCGAGATGGGCGGGGATGTCGGAGGCTGCTGAGCTCTGTTGTCCCAGATGGAGATGGACGACGGGAAAGGCGGCTCGGGGCTCCGGCAGTATTACCTGTCCAAGATCGAGGAGCTGCAGGTGAGTACAGCTGCAGGGGACACTGAAACAGTGTCACTGTGCTTCTAGCTAGAATGGTGTGGTCGTGTCCCTATCCATGTCCCAGGGGGTGGGGGCAGGTAGGGTCCTCCCTGAGGGCTCTGGGGACACGAGGTGGGATTGTGCTCTGTGCTGGGAATACTGCTGCCCCTGGCTGACGTGCTGTCCCTGTCTAGGTCACGGTCCCGGCTGCCACAGGGCAGGGTTAGGTGGGATATTGAGATGAAATTGTTCTTTGTGAGGGTGGGCAGGCCCTGGCACAGGATGCCCAGAGCAGCTCTGGCTGACCCTGGATCCCTGGAAGTGTCCCAGCCCAGGCTGGACAGGCCTTGGAGCAGCCTGGGATAGTGGAAGGTGTCCTGCCCATGGCAGGGGGCAGAATGATATGAGCTTTAGCATCTTTTCCAATGCAAAGCATTCCATGGTTCCTTGCTAAAAGCTGTGCTGCTGGGTGTGGGTGATCCCAAGCCCACTTAGCAAAGCCTTTCCCCTTTAGCTTATTGTGAACGAGAAGAGCCAGAACCTGCGGCGGCTGCAGGCGCAGAGGAACGAGCTCAATGCCAAGGGTAGGGCCTGAAGCCTCCTCCTGCTCACCTGGGGCTTGGGCTGGGGACTCTGGGCTGGGCTTGGGGGGCTGCAGCCCCCAGGGCTGGTGCTAAGCTGTCCCTGTCTTTGTGCTAGTGCGGCTGCTGCGGGAGGAGCTGCAGCTCCTGCAGGAGCAGGGATCCTATGTGGGAGAGGTGGTGAGAGCCATGGACAAGAAGAAGGTGCTAGTCAAGGTATGAGGCTGAGCTTCCCCAAGGTAACAGGGCTGGGGGAGCTGGGGGTCTGCCCTATATCACCACAGGGGTTGGGACAGCTCAGGGATGTGGAGCAGATGGCTCTGCTGGGCCTAGGGCTGCCCTGAGGTGTCTGGTGGGTTTGGATCTCCTGGTTCCTACTCCTTCCAGGCTATGTGGCTGTCCCTCAGGAGGGAATTCCCAGCAGAACAACTCCTGGGGGTATTTGCTCTTTTCCAGGTGCACCCAGAGGGAAAGTTTGTGGTGGATGTGGACAAGAACATTGACATCAATGATGTGAGTGCCCCAGGGTTGCATGGGGTCCTCAGGGCTGGCAGGAATACCCATCCCCCCAGTGCTCTCCCCACAGGTGACCCCCAACTGCCGTGTGGCCCTGCGCAATGACAGCTATACCCTGCACAAGATTCTGCCCAACAAGGTGGACCCACTCGTGTCCCTCATGATGGTGGAGAAGGTCCCAGACTCTACCTATGAGATGATTGGGGGCTTGGACAAGCAGATCAAAGAGATCAAGGAGGTCATCGAGCTGCCCGTGAAGCACCCAGAGCTTTTTGAGGCGCTGGGCATCGCCCAGCCCAAGGCAAGTGCTGCTCTGGGGGAGTCCCTGGGCTGCCCCTGTCCACAGGCAGGCTCTAAGGTGCCACGTGGCCGTTCCAGGGGGTGCTGCTCTATGGCCCCCCCGGCACAGGGAAGACCCTGCTGGCCAGGGCTGTGGCCCATCACACCGACTGCACCTTCATCCGTGTGTCCGGCTCCGAGCTCGTGCAGAAGTTCATCGGGGAAGGTAACAGGGCAGGGGTTGGCTCTGGGGGCCCTCAGGGCTGGGTGGGCTCAGGGCCAGGCTGAGCCCTGTGCCCTCCAGGGGCCCGTATGGTGCGGGAGCTGTTTGTGATGGCCCGGGAACACGCGCCCTCCATCATCTTCATGGACGAGATCGACTCCATCGGCTCCTCCCGCCTGGAGGGCGGCTCGGGCGGGGACAGTGAGGTGCAGCGCACAATGCTGGAGCTTCTCAACCAGCTCGATGGCTTCGAGGCCACCAAGAACATCAAGGTACAGGGACCAACTGTGCCTGAGGCCCTGCCTGCCCCACGCTGCCCAGGGTGGTGACAGCTGTCCCCTGTGCAGGTGATCATGGCCACCAACAGGATCGACATCCTGGACTCGGCCCTGCTGCGTCCCGGCCGCATTGACAGAAAAATCGAGTTTCCCCCTCCGAATGAGGAGGTACCAGAGCCACCCCCAGCTGCCCCTGTCCTTGCTCTCCCTGCTCTCTCCATGGGAGCCATTCCTGGGCTCCAACCCTCCCTGTTCCCCTGCTCCAGGCCCGCCTAGACATCCTCAAGATCCACTCCCGGAAGATGAATCTGACCCGGGGCATCAACCTGCGGAAAATCGCGGAGCTGATGCCAGGGGCGTCGGGGGCTGAGGTGAAGGTGAGCCAGGGACTCTGGGGACATGGGGCTGGCAGCTTGGAGGGCACTGACTGATGTTCCTCTCTTGTCCCCTCAGGGGGTGTGCACAGAGGCAGGGATGTATGCACTGAGGGAGAGGAGGGTGCATGTCACACAGGAGGACTTTGAAATGGCCGTGGCCAAGGTGGGTGCCAGGGGAGAGGTGACACGAGGGCACCAAGTGTCCTGATTGGTGGTTGCCAGGAGCACAAACTGGGATTTTCAGTATGTGAGTGACAGGGGAGAGGCTGCTGGGGCACAGGACCTGGTTGGACAGAGGCTGCTGCGCCCTCCCGGTGCAGGGCTGAAACTTGGTCTTGGGGAGTTTTTGGGGTAATTAACACCCAACTTGGGCGCTGAATGTTGGACCCACCCCTGTACCCTCCCCCCAGGTGATGCAGAAGGACAGTGAGAAGAACATGTCCATCAAGAAGCTGTGGAAGTAAAGGTGAGGCCAGAGCTGTTCTCTCTGTGTTGTCAATAAAGAGCTGCTGTGACCAGGCCTGGGCACTGAGTTGGGGACTGCAGGACACTGCACACCCCCAGAGCTGCAGGACACAGCACACACCCCACAGAACTGCTGCTAACTGCTTTTATTAGAAAAGATCCAAAATAGACAAAAACAGGTTACACAAGAGGCAGAGCAGGGACCCCTGAGCCCAGCCCTGGGAATCTGTAAACGCCACCCCCACCTCAGGAGCCTGCAGGGGGGGCAAAGGCACTTCAGTGGGGGTGGCAGAGGTGGCACTGTCCCCGTGGTTCCCTCCCACCTCCCCGTATCTCCAGTTCTTGGTGCCCCCATGCTCCCACTGGCCACAGGCTCCTGGGGCAGGGCCACCCCCTCTGCTGCCAAACCTTGTCAGGACAAGTGTTTAATTATGGGATTATGTAAAACAGAGGTGGGGGAAGGAATAAACTGATTGTCACAAACTGAACCCCAACCCTCGGTTCTGTATCCCCAGAGCAGCCGTGGGATCCTCCCCGAGCCCCTGCAGAAGCCCAGTGCAGGAAGAGCAACTCAATATATTAATTAATTAATCAAATACAAACCCACTGTACAAAATGCTGCCTTTTTTCCGTGGTTTTTTTTTTTTTGTCTTGTTTTTTTTTATATAAAACCTGTTCACAAAAATAGTGCAAAACGTCGGGGGGCCGGGGGGAGCTGGCGTTTGGAATGACGAACTTTGGTTGAAGAGGGGCGGGAGGGGCCTGCTGGGCTCGGGGTGGGCTGGCAGCTCCTCCCCCTGGGTATGGGCAGCGCTTCCCGGCTCCCGGAGGACTTTTGGAAGCGGGAGGAGAGGGAAACCCGCGGGGGCTGCGCTGGGAGAGTTGCGATGCAAAGCGAAGGAGGCTGAAGGGGCTTGGGGGGAGCGGGGACCCCGCTGTGCTCGGCCCGGGGGGCTCCCATCCCTCCAGGCACATCGGGTTTGTGCAAGTGCTGTGGCTTCCAGTCGGTACCGGCTCAGGCAGCGGGGCAGGAGTGGCCCCCGGGCCCTGCCCGCCTTAAGTGAGGCGGATCCCGAGCACTTGTTCCAGTTCCTGCCGGCGCTGCTGGACCTGGGGACACCAGGGCGGGTCAGGGAGGGACAGGGGACACTACCGGTGTCCCAAGGGATCTGTCACTGCCATCCCAACCTTGTCCCCACCCCCAGCTCACCTTGGCAAAGATGTGTCTGCCCACGGCCTCCTGCGCCCAGGGCTGTTGGTAAAACTCTGCCCGCCGCTCCTCCTCGGGGTTCCCAATCACATCCGTGATGATCTGACCCAAACAGGACTGGCACTAGCAGTGAGCTCCACGAGGGATCCAGACCCTTCCTGAGCTCCACGATGAACCCAGGCCCCTCCCAGCCTCTCACTCAGCCCAGGCCCAGGACTTCAGAATCTTGGAATTGTTAAGGTTGGAGAAGACCTCCAACCCTTACCCTACCAGCACCATGTTCAGTGCTGACCCCTGTCCCCAAGAGCCACTTCCCTGGCTGTAAACTTCTCCAAGGATGGGGACTCTACCACTGCCCTGGGCAGCTGTGCCAGTGCTGGACAGCCCCTTCCTTGAAGAAATTTTTCCCAAACCTCCCTAGCAATTGTTCCTCTTTACCTTGAGGTCCCTCCTCTGGGATTTGATCCATTCCTGGATGAAATCCTGGGGGTTGTTGCTGAAGCTCAGCATGAAATCCCTCTGTGTCTTCAGCTGGTTGATGGACTCGATGGTCTCATGGATCTGGGGAGGTGACAGAGGTCAGAGGAGCTGTGTCCTCCAACAGGACACGGCTGTCCCCACCTGCAGGGCTGTCCCCTGGCAGTGTCCCCTCCCACCTTGGCATCCAGGGAGGCGATTTCCTGCTGGTTGGTGGTGGAGGCCAGGAAATTGCTCATCTGGGCTTTGAGGGGATCGTCCACCTCCACATCAATGTCGTAGCAGGCCGTCTTCTTCTGGTCATTGGGGTCCACACTGGGGGAATGTGGTTAGGGAGACCTGGCTGGGGGTGGATGGACCCCGACAGCAACACCAGTGCCCCAAGAACCCTCAAATTTGGTGGTTCTTCCCCTCCCAGGTGACTCATGCTGGTCCTTCAGGCTGGAGACTTCAAAGCCTCCTGCACCCCCAGCCCTGGGGGCACTGCCCACCCAGTGTCCAGCCCCCAGAGCCCCTCAGGGCCTGTGCCCACATTATGCCCCCACCTGATGGTGTGGTTGATGATGATGGGGTCTGGGTGCTGCAGGAGCCCTGCCAGCTTCATGGGGATCTCGGAGAAGCGCATGCGAACACAGTTGAAGATCTGTGGGGCAAAGCAGAACCTTTGGCATCCATGGCAGGGTCTCCCCTCACCTGTGCAGCCAGGTGGGGCATCCCATGCTGGTGGTACAACCCAGAGCCCAGGGAAGGGGCACAACCAGAGCCTGGAGGGGTTGTGGGAGCCGGGGAGAGGCTTTTCCCAGCTGGATGAGGTGGGAATGTGCAGGTACCTGGCGGAAGTAGCGGTTGCAGTTGATGAACTCCTTCTCGTGGCTATCCTGCAGTTTGTTGTGTTTGATGTACAGCCACAGGGCCTGCATGATGCTGGCCCTGGTTTGGGTGTGCACCCCCAGCAGCCGGGCCAGCCGTGGGTCCAGCTTGTACTGGGGGGGCTGCAGGGACAGCCAGGGTAAGCCAGGATGGAAAAACCCTCCCAGAACAAAGCCCAACCTCTGACCCATCCCTGTCCTGTACACTGCATGCCCAGCTGCTCCTGGGACAGCTGGAGGGATGGGGACTCCACCACTCTCTGGGCAGCCCGTCCCAGTTTTTAACTCCCTTTCCATGAAGAAATTCCTCCTGCTGCCCAAAGAAGAGGCACTTGGGAATGTCCCCCACAGCCCCTGTGTCACTGCAGCTCCATGCCCAGAGTTCCCTGTGCACCTCTTGATCCCTGCATCCCCCAAACCCTCATCCAAGGCCATGTCCCAGTTTTTAACTCCATTGCCACTGAGAAATTCCTCCTGCTGCCCAGAGAAGATGGAGGGGGGGGGGGGGGAGGTCAGTCTGGCCCTCAGGAGTGTCTCCCACAGGCCCTGTGTCACTGCAGGTCCATGCCCAGAGCTGCCCATGCTCCTTTCAATCCCTGCATCCCCAAACCCTCATCCAAAGCCCTTGTTCCAGCCCATCCCCAGCCCTGGCTGCTCCTCAGGTGACCCCAGGCCATACCTGGTGGTCCAGCATGAGCAGCAGGGTGCACTTCACATTGACATCCCCAGGACGCTTCACCTGGAAGCCATCGGTCTCCTGAGTTGTGGGCATCCGGTGCCACTGTGAGGGACAATGGGGACACTGTGAGGGACAAGGCCATGGAAGCCACCTGCCAACAGGGTCTGTGTGTGCAGAGCTGGGCTGCGGCTCTGGGCAGGGTCTGGCACAGCCACACAGCCTGAGGCACCCCCTGGCAGCTCCTGATCCCAGTGGTGGCAGCTCAGAGCTCTCCCAGTCCATCCCATCCTGGGATGTGCTCCAGCACTGGGATGGACTGGGACAGTTGCAGCCCTGAGTGCTTGGGGTCCAGGGCTCCCACAGCTTCTCGATCAATCCTGCAGGGACTGTGCACCAGAGCTGCTCCCAACCCTCCCTGGAAGGGGATTCAGCCTCTCCACAGAATCTCCCAGGACTCATGCAAAAGCATGAGCTGGGTGTAGAGAGAGCTCGAGGCAGGAACACCCAAAAAAGATCTGATCCCTCTCCCAGGCATGGCTTAACCCACCCCCCCATCCCCCCAAGGACCCTCCAGCTCAGGGACAAGCAGGAGGGCAAATCCTTCCCACATCAGCACCCACCTATGCCAGGCTGGGGGGAAAGCTGCCCCTGGAGCCATGTCCCTGCCCCCACACACCACAGCTCCAGCTCTGGCTGAAGGCCTGGACCGAGGGGTCAGAGCTCAGTTCTGGCAGGGAACAGAATGCATCCCTAAACTTGAGCTGGGAAAGCAGGAGAGCATGGTCCCCATGGATGGCCTGGCACTGCCCCCAGCCCCAAAAACCTGCTCAAGCCCCTCTCCCAGCAGGACAGGCCCTGGGTTGGGAGCTGAGCATCTGAGGGGGAGCAGCAGGGCCATGCCCCCATTTCCCCCTGGGATCCCTTCCCACCTCACCTCCACCAGGTGATTGTCTGGCCCGTAGAGCTCCTTGTCCAGCTCAATCACAAGGCTCTTGAAGAAGGAGGAGAACTTCCTCTTCTGCTTGCTGGGCTGCAGACAGGGCAGCAGAGATTCCTGATCCGAAATCCAGCTGAGCTCTCAGCACAGCACCAGTGCTCCCAGCACCTCCTCATCCCTCCTGGATGCTGGGCTCCTCCTCCCACCATCACTCCTTCTCTCCTGGGTCCTTATGGACCAGTGCTCCCACCACCTCCTTATCCGTCCTGGATGGTTATGGACCAGTGCTGCTCCGTCCACTATCATTTATCCTTCCTGAGTCCTGATGGACCAGAGCTCCTCCCACCAGCACCATTCCATCCCTCCTGGACCCTGACAGACCAGATCCTCCCTCCCTCCCTTCTGGATGCTCCTGACAGACCAGTGTTCCTCCCTCCATCCCTGCTGGATCCTCACATCCTCCAGCAGTTTCCCCTCCACACGGAGCTCCCAGGAGGCCACACGCTCCCCCCCCTCTCCTTCCTCCTTGGCTGGGGTGAAGGTGTTGGAGATGTAAATCCTGAGCTTCCGCTTTTGCTGTGGGATGGGAACAGAGAGAGGGATGGATGGAGTGAGAGGGGACCCATCTCCATGGCAGGATCAGAGGAAACGGCCTCAGGGGAAGTTTAGATTGGATATTAGGGAAAATTTAGCCATGGAAAGGGTTGTAAAACATGGGAATGGGCTGTCCTGGGCAGAGGTGGAATCCCCCATCCCTGGAAGTGTCCCAGAAACGTGCAGATATTCCACTTGAGCACACGGCTTTGGGCGATGGTTGGACTTGATGACCTCAGAGGGTTTTTCCAACCTTATGGATTCCATGAATCCATTATTTCCAGCCCCCCTCCCAGCCCCCCACTCACTGTCAGGGGTTTCTTGATGGCCTCCTGGATCTCCATCCTCTTCCGAGCAATGGTTTGGTCCAGCTTGCGCTCAAAGGCCAGGAGGTCCATGTAGGCCTGGGATTCTGGGACCAGCTCCCGGATCTGGACACAGGAATGGTCAATCCCAGTGTGCTGGGATGGGCTGGAACCCCCCACAGCCCCAACAGCCTGGGAGACACCAGGTGGTAAGTCCAGCACCCAGTTCTTATTATAAACCCAGTCTGGAGCCCTGCAAAGGGCCAGGTATGGTCTGCCCAAATCAGTCTGGAGTCCGTCGCTGTTCCCAGCTGCATTCCTGGCGTTCCAGCATGGAATGGAACCCTGGAATCTCAAGAGGGACTCTTAGAGACCTCCTGAGATCTCCATCCCACTCCATTCCTGCCCCTCACTTGCTCAGAGTCCAACCCCACCCCAACCCTCTCCTGCCATGCCAGAGGGAGAGACAGAAACATTCCAGGGTGGTTTGGGATTGAACAGATTCCCAGTGGGCAGGAGGGAACTCAGGGGGATCCTCCCTTTGTGGGGATCCCCCCCAACCCCTGCAGCAGCTCAGCTCTGTCCCCTGGGCTGAGGTAACACTCACCCTCTGTGGCAGCACCTTATCAGCCATCTTCCTCCTCTTCACCCTGGGAAACAGGGAAAATTACAGCTCCCACAGAACACCCCACTGCAGGGATGGATGCTGGGAAGGGTTCTTCCCCCAGAGGGTGCTGAGCACTGCCGTGGCTCCCCAGGGAATGGTCACAGCCCTGAGGCTGTCAGAGCTCCAGGAGTGTTTGGACAATGCTCCCAACATGGGATTGTTGGGGTGTCTGTGCAAGGCCAGGGGTGGGACTGGGGGTCTATTCCCACTCAGGATATTCCTGGGGGGAAGCTGTTGGATGTTGGAGCCTGACACCAGGGAAGGAAATCCACAAAACCCTGGAGCAAGTGGAGGCATTAACAAGGCAAAGCCAGGGCTGCAGGACAGATTTCTCAAATTTCCCCTCTGAAAGCAGCCGTCCCATTCTTGCAGTGCTCCAAATCAAAGCCACTGCCAGGAACTCCCTTAAACCCAGCGGAAACCAAACTCTGCTGTGGTGGGGCTGTAATCTGGGAAAATCCACCTTGGCTGGATTCAATCCTGCCCACTGCAGATTCCCATCACCCCAAGCCCATCCCAGTGCCCAGCAAGCTCCTGCTGAGCCTGGCACAGCAGGGAATGCTCTCCTCCTGCTTCCCTGCATGGGAGATGGGGCAGAGTCCAGCAGCACAGGGAATTCCTGTTTCTCCAGCTGCATGTGGAACAGCAGGATCACACAGGAGGAGGACACTGGATGGTCCAGGAAAACACTCAAGGAGAGTTCAGAGCCCTGCTTTGGAGCAATTCTTGCCCCATCCAACCCTTCCTGCCCGCAGGGTCTGGACAGCCCAGAGCAGCTGGCAGCTCCTAATCCCTTGATCTGCTGGCTGGGAGCAGGGAATGCCCAGCCACCTGAGCCTAGCTGGTGCCTGATCCCAGTCCCCAGCTCGGGATGGCTCAGATGTCCCTGTGGGTGCCAGGCTGCTCCCTGTGCCCTGCCCCAGCTCACTCCTGCTGCGCAGTGCTGGGATGCCCCAGGAGGGATCAGGGAGACAATGGAGCTGCAAGGGAAAGGAATGGGACCTGAGAATCCGTGATCACCAAGGGATCCCGCCTGGAGATTGTAGGAACCACAAAGCTCCCATAGAGAGGGATCAGCAGGGCTGTGAATCAGCAAGGAGCTGCTGGCAGAGCCCAAAGAAAGAGTCCTGCCCTGACTACAGCTCCAGGGAGCATCCCTAAAATCTGCCAGCCCCATCCCACACTTCCAGCCACTTCTGTGCCTGCCAGAGCTACCAGGGATCCCTGGGAGGACAAGGAAGACCCTCAGGAGCTGCTGATGGGGACTCCACGAGCATCTTTGGTTCCTGGTGTGGAGATCAGAGTGAGGGGAAGCTGCAAACTGAGGGATCTCTGCGCCCATCCCAAAATATCCAACTCCCAAGCTCCAGCAGGAAGAAAACCCTGTTGGACCCTTCCCAGCCTGCAACAGGACAGGAACTGTGGCACTTGAGACACACTTGATTAGGGATCTGGAGAGGCTTTGGGGTCTTAAAGAGATTCAAACACCGACTGGACACAGTCCTGGTGTCCTGTCCTGAGTGGAATTACATTCATTTTTTTTACAGCTCTGTATCTGCAGTGACATGTCATTGATATCTACATTTATGTCAGATATTATTTATATTTATATTGGTACCTATACTGGTATTTATATTGGTATTTCCAAAACATGGCTCTCCTGTGTTCTGGAGAAGTTTCCCAGCGAAAGATCCTGTTTGGACAGAATTGCTGTGCCTGGTTTGAACAAAGCAGCTCCTGGCTCATTTCAGATGGAAAACACGAGGTGAAGCATAACCTGGATTCATTGAGCAGCAGGGATGCAGCTTCCTGCCAGCACAGAGTAGTGTGGTAGGCCTGGAAATATTCAAGGAGCTTGGAGCACCCTGGGATAGTGGAAGATGTCCTGGGGTGGGATTGGATGAGGTTTAAGGTCCTTGCACTCCACCCGTTCTGTGATTTTAGGAACTGCAGCCGGGACCCAGCAGGACCCCCCATCCTCCCATGGGAATCCTTCCTGGATGGGACGTTCCAGCCCTTACCCTCTCCTGGGGGTGGTCATGGGTGGCTGTGCCTGGGGAGTCAGCAGGCGCTTCCTGAAGGGATCCATCATGGCCTGGGGCAGGCCGGGCCTCAGCGGGGTCGCTGCTCCGTACGGGGGAGCTCCCGGGGGTCCCACCTGCAGCCCTGCCATGGGCATCCTGCCCCCGGGGGGCATGCCGGGGCGCTGCTGGAAAACAGGAACGCAGGGGTTACACAGGACCCTGGCCACGGTGCCATCCACCCTCGGTGCCATCTCTTCCCGGGGGTGCATCGTGGGCCAGGGCAGGGAGCAGGGAATGACAGCAGGAGCTGCAGCAGCAGGAAGTGATGGGAAAGCAGGAAAAGGAGGAGAAGCCATGGAGTCCAGGGAAGCCTGGCCTGGCAGCCAAAGTCAGGCTAGCGGCCCTGTGCCACCACACCACAGCTGCAGCAGCATGAGGACACTGCAATGTTCCCACCCCGGGGACCTCGTGGGTTCCTCCCTGGAGAGCAGCACAACAGGGGGGAGCAGGGCAATCCCACTTCCTCCCACAGGCAGGAAGGAAGTGAGGGATGGAGGAGGCAGGAGCTTCCCCCTGTCAGCAGCCACCTCCCATTCTTCCCCTTCCACAGACACTCACAGGGAATTTGGGAAACACGACACAACCCCAAGGGGTCCCAGCCCTGGCAGCCCCTCTGCACCATAGAGCACTGATTTGACAGCACCCACTGGTGACTCAGGTGCCACCAGGTTGTACCCCCGGGGACAATCAGTCCCAGCCCCCCAGGACCCACCAGCCACCCCTTCTGCGCCACCCTGCTCCACCTTGTGATCCAGCAGCTTCCTGGGATCCTTTGATCCTCAGCTCCCCCTGCCAAGGTGGGAGGCTGGGAGAGCCACCAAGCCAGCAGAACAACATTTCTGCCCTGCCCCAGGCTCCTGACGTGCCAGGACATCTCCACAGCCCTGCAGGACAGGGAGCCAAGGAAACACCTCATTCCCTGCACACAGGGAGACATCTGGGAGCAAAGCCTGGATGCAAGAGGGTGATGCAGCTGGCCTCCCCTCCACAGCTCAGAGCTGTAGCAGGGGTTAGTTTGATGGAGCTGCAGCCTAAAAAACCCCAGAAAACACCCCCACCTCCATGAAAAGCTGATAAACACAAACCCAAGAGTCTGAACCGCTCCTGATGCCTCTGCCAGTGGCAGATCCCAGGAGAAGAAGTGTGTTTCAAGCAGGATCAGGGCAGTAGGAGGGCCCCAGGATTAGTGCTGCACGTGGAAGCTCTAAACCCCCCCCTCCCCCTGGCCCAGGCTGAGCCCATTACACAACAACCACACAGGGCTCCAGAGCCTTTGAAGCAGCAACTCCAGAGCCGGCCTCTGACCCGCCCTTCCCCAGGGCAGGAGGCTCCTTTTTCCTCCTCCCAGCTCCCAGATGTTCCTCCCCTCCTGCTCAGCCCCATTTGCACAACTCGTGACTTTTACCAGCAGCACCTTTTTGTGCCAAAACCATGAGGCCAGGGCCCAGTTTCTTTGGGTTTATCAAGAAATCCGTTGTGGCAGGGCTGGGCAGACCCACACCCTGTGTAACACAACAAACCACAGTCAATGTTCTGCAGTTCAGCTCCAGCAGGCCTGGGGAAACCCTGTGGAACCCAAACCTGTGCTGACACCTGACAGGACTTCTGGAGAGCAGAGAAACCCCAGAAGGAGCTGGGAAACCTTTAATTTGAAATTCCTGGGTCCCCAGGGCAGCTCAGTGCAGACCCCAGGAGTCACCAGGAGCAGGAAATGACTCCCAGGGAAACCTTGCCCGGGTGCTTTTTAAGTGCCTGGAAGGACAAGGAGGTTCCACAGCTACAGAGACATTCCCTGCCATGGGAATGCTGTCAGGAGCTTGCCTGGAGCTGACCCAGCCATGCCCAGCTCCTGTCCATTGGCCAGGGCAGCCCTGAGGTCTCCCCTCCGTACCTCAGCCACTCCATGGAGCACATTTTGGATCTATCCCTGAAATGAGAGATTTGGAGGCTTCAGAGAATCTTTGCTCCACATCCTTGGGCAAGGTCTCCTGTGTGTCCAGCTGCTCTTTCCAGGGCTCCACTGAGACAATTCCATGGGCAGAGAGAGGTTCAACACAAGATACAGATTTGTCACTAACTTCAACACCACCTCCCAAACCATCTGAGATCCATCAGCCACAGCTCAGCTGCCTGGGGAGCGACTTCCAGCCCACCAAGGATGCACACTGGATTGCCTGGATGAGCAATTAGGGGAGGGCAGAACCCTCCACAGGGATTTTTTTTCCTCTCAATTTACTCTCAGTATTTTCAAATTTGCAGCAGAAAGCCTCTTGACTCAACCAGTCACCAGTGCCTGGGGCAGACTTGCCCTCAAAGGCTCCCAAACCCTTCTCACACAAGTCCAGCCTAAACTTCCAGCCAAGCCAGGAAGCAGCACCACAGCCCCGGGGTGAAGCCTGTCTCCAGCACCTTTTGGAAAGCCTGGAAATCCCAGGATGCAGAGGGTTTAAACTCTGGAAATTTGATTAAACCAGCTCCAAGCAGGAGCTCATTCCTGCCCAGCACCCCCTGTCCCTTTGCCACTGATGGGGCCTGTCCTGTCCCCTCCCCCTCAGAGGGGCAGACAAAGGACAAACCCTGCAAGCTCAGCTCGAGGAACAGCCTGGATCCCATCCAGCCCTCCCTGCAGAGCCTCTGGAAGCAGGACAGCACACAGCTCGTGTCTGCTCCCTGCCAGGGACAGGGCTGTGCTCGGGGTTCAGCCCAGGTCACCACACAGCCCTGGGGCAGCTCCACTCGAATCGGCCCCGGCTGAATCCAACAGGAGGCTGGAAGGATTCCTGCGGGATATTTGCTGGCATGGCAGGAGCCTCTAAGCCGGCCAAAAGCCTCTTCTTGAGGAAGGGCAGCCCAGAAATTGGGGGCTGGTAGCAGAAAGGAGAAGTAATAAATCCCAGGATGGATATGCAGGAAGAAGCTGGGCTGGAGAGAGAACTTGAGGCAAAGCAGCAATTCTGCAAACAGTTCCAGAGCCTCTTCATGTCCCTCCCAGGATCCTGACTCTTCCCTGAACCTCGCCAGCCAGGGAGGAAGGCTCCTCCCCACACCGGTGCTGTCCTGCTCCAGGATCCAGCTCTGCACACTGACATGGAGATAGGGAGCCAGAGCCCACATCCATCCTTGCCCGAGGCTCTGGAGCAGAGCCTGGCCCAGCACCAAGAGCTCTTCCTGCAACTTCCTCCCCTCGTGCCCAGGCAGCATCACTTCCCATCGGGATACAGAAACAGTCCCTGTTCAAACAGGATTCCAGTTCCACATGGGTTGGGCTCCAGGAGAGCTATATTGCTCAGGCCTTTGGATTTCGATCAGATGAGCCCCCCACACATCCCAAAAGGGTGATTTTCCCCTTTGTTCCTCCTTATCTGTGAGCAAATCTCTCTTGGGAAAGTGCCAGGGAGAGCCCGGGTTGGTGCTGGCACAGACCTTCAGCTGGGAGGGAGATGCTGCTGCTGCAGCTCCCTGCCAGCCCCCAAATTCCCCCACACTTGGAAAACTTCTGTCTTTGAAACAGGAGGAGCTCCAGGAGCCAGATCTCAGCTGTAAAGCCAACATGAGGAAGTGGTAAATCAAAGGGAGAACACCACAGCACAGGCACAAGCCCCCAGCAGATCCAGGACATCCTGGAATGTCTCCAGCAGCAGCAGAGCTGTTCTGGGCTGGACAAACCTGCCTGTCCACAGCCCTGCAGCTGGAGCCCTGGCTGTTCCAGAGCACAGAAAAGAGAGATCACAGCAATTCAGATACCACAGGGGCAGGAACAGCAGCAGGAACAAGGAACAAAGGTGTTGGCTCCTCCTGGGAGCTGCAGCAGGCTCTGGGGAGGAGCAGAGATGGGCCTGGTCCAAACCATGCCGGTGCTATTCCTGCAGGGCCAAACTTCCCAGGGATGGCCTCGAGGACTCCCAGGAAGGCCCTGTGGAAGCAGAAGGAGCAGCAGTTCTGGAGGAGTTGTTGTTCCCCCTTTCCTGTCACGTTTCCCAGGAGCAGCAGAGTGTGCCTGGGCTCACTCTGCCCTCCTCCCCCTGCTCCAAAGGACAGTGTCCATCTGCTTTGGATCAGTGCTGGAAGCAGCTCCAGGCCCCAGCTCTGATGAAACCTGCCTTGGAAAGCTTCTCCCTTGGGAAGGGTGGGGTTATCCAGCACAAGCAGCTTTCTGGAACAGCTCCAGCCCTGGCTGTTCTCCCCTGGCCCCCTCCAAGCCAGTCACAACCACTCCATGAACAGAACACTGCTCTCCCTGCTCCCAAAGGGGTGGAATTCTCCTGCACTACACCCTCTCCAGCATGCCCAGGCCTCCCCAGTTTCACCTGGCACAACATTCCACACTTCAGCTCCTCTGTCCTGCTGCCTCCATGGACTTCTCTGTGAAGCACGACTTTCCTTCCCACTGCCATCTGCCCAGGGACAGGATCACAGAACTGCTTCCTGGTTTGGGAGCTCTCAGGCTGCAGCAGCCCCCTGGCCCAGGGAATCCAGGCTCTGTCTTCCCAACACACGCCAATAAAATCCATTTAATGGGGACCTAATTCTGCACCAGGGAAGCATCAGCTGGGGGTAACTGCAAGGCCAGAGTGCTGAACTCCAAGTTCTCATCCCACACGGATCCATGCTGCTTCACGCCATGGTATTAATCCCAAAACTTGGGAGAAACTCTCCTAAACCTGAAACCAGCACCTGAAAAAAATAGGAAGGCTCCTTCCTGCTGAACTTCCATGGAAGCTGGTGGCTGGGGCTCAGCCTGGGCATCCTGGCTGCTGCAGGGGGAGGGAGAGGGATCAGGGTGGGGGATCTGCCCATACCCCCCACCATAATTGATCTTCCTACTCCTGGAAAAAGGCCTCTCCTTCCTGCCCCAGGCATGGCACCAGCCCCTGGCTGCTCTGGAAACATCAGCTCCCACCAAAGGAGCCCCTTGGATTCCCTGCCTGGGCTGCCAGGAAATGCCCAGCAGGCACACAAGACACAAGGATGTCCAAAGGACGATCATATGTTTAATAATCCCAAGATTAGAGCCCTTAAACCCTCACTGGCCTAGCCAGGGCCTCTTCTGTCTCCTGGTGCCCAAACAACGCAGCTCTTCCTAAAACTGGGACAGAACCAAGCCCTGGGGGCATGGCAGGGATGGGAGGGGCTGTTTTCCTCAGCCTGGGAATTGCAAAACAAAGGGCAACCCTCTGGATCCTTTCCTTTCCTAGGCTCAGGGAGAGGCCATTCAACACCAGCTCAGGGCCTGGATCCTGCTGTGCCGGGGACATCGCCCAGGGACATCACATCACCACGGGGACATCGCTCCCTGCTCCCGGCAGGACACCTGCTGCCGTCCCAGCCGTGGGGGAAGCAGCATCTGCCAGCCTGTTTACCCGGCTGGCTCCAGCTTCCCAGCTGGATTTTGCACCCTGCACATGGAAGGTCAGGCAGTGCCCCCGCCTCGAGTTACCAGTGGCTCACTCTCAGCCAGCTCAGCTTCCAACACCATTTTCTGGTGCTTTGAAGGCTGCAGGAGGAAGTTGTTTCCTTCTCCTGTGTGAAGGAGCCAGAATTTCCCTGAGCTAGGTTTATTTCCTGAGTTTTAAATCATGCAAATGAGGCACTGTTCTGGAGGAGGCAGTGGCAGCCCAGGAGAACATGTTGCACAACTGGGCTCCTCCATTTCCAGCCGGCCTGGAAAACTGAGCTTTACACCTGAAAACTCATTCCCAAAATAATCAGCACGAGTTTGGGAATGAACTGGGAAGCCAGGTGTGCAAGGGGGAGCAGGAATGTGTGTCAGGACATACTTCTTACTGCTGCAACAGCATAAAATCATGGAATGGTTTGGGTGGAAAGGGACCTTAAAGCCCACCCAGTGCCACCCCAGCCATGGCAGGGACACCTCCCACTGTCCCAGGCTGCTCCAAGCCCAATGTCCAGCCTGGCGTTGGGCACTGCCAGGGATCCAGGGGCAGCCACAGCTGCTCTGGGCACCCTGTGCCAGGTTCTCCCCATATGCACAGGGAACAATTCCTTCCCAATACTCATCTCCCCCTTCCCTGAGCAGTGGGAAGCCACTCCTGTCCCTCCAGGCCCTTGCAAACACTGTTCTTACTTCCTGAATTCACTTGTAAAAGATGCCAGGCTGAAAAATAAGCGATTTCATGTGCTTTTTGAGGGCTGCTCGTTGTTTTGATTTACTTTCCCCAACATTACCGAGCGCCTGCTCTCCTCCTCCACCACCACTAACCAAGCTCTCGTCCTTCCGGAGGACACACCGAGAATACTCCGAGGCTACACCTGCACAGCAGGCGTTACCTCCGCCTTTGCCAAGGACACTAATGTGTTCCCGGCGGGTTCGTGTCGGGGGATGGGAAGGAAGTGAAGGACGGGATGGGACGGGGTGGCTGCGGAGACGGATCGGGGTCACGGCCCCAGGGGAGCGACGCTGGCCCGGGCCCGACTCACACGCTGAGGGAGGGGACGGGCCCGGCCGAACTTTTACCGGGCTTTGAGGGTGCAAAGTGGGAGTAGGGGAAGAAGGAGGTGTCTCGACTAAGAAGAGCAGCAGAACGGCCACACCGGGGGTCCCGGGAGGGTCAGGACCGCTCCGGGCGATGCCGGTCGGGCCCGGCCGCGCTGCCCCGGGAAGGCCCCGCCGGCCCGCCCGGCCCTAACCCCAGCCCCTGGGTGCCCCCGCGCCCCTCCCGCCACCCCGGGGCGCCTCACCTGGTACTGCGCGGCGGCCGGGCCCATGGCGCGGTAGCCCGGGGCGGCGGAGGGCGCGGGGCTGGGGCCGCGCAGCAGGGCGGTGCCGGGCCCCGGGGCCGACGGGGCAGCCGCGGGGGGCAGCGGGCTGAGCGGGAAAGCGCCGCGCCCGGCCATGGCGGGACCGCAGGGACGGGACAGGACGGGCCGAGGAGGGCCCGGCGGCGGATCCGAGCGGCGGCGCCGGAACGGGAACGGCTCCGAGCCCGCCACCCCCGGACAGCGCCCCGCCCCCCGGACAGCGCCCCGCCCCCCGGACAGCGCCCCGCCCCCCGGACAGCGCCCCGCCCCCCGGACAGCGCCCCGCCCCCCGGGCAGCGCCCCGCCCCCCCGACAGCGCCCCGCCCCCCGGACAGCGCCCCGCCCCCCGGACAGCGCCCCGCCCCCCGGACAGCGCCCCGCCCCCCGGACAGCGCCCCGCCGGTCCACCCTCAGGCTTCGCCCCACCTCCAGGCTCCGCCCCGCCCTCTAGCCCCGCCCCTCTGTGTCACGCCCACTGCTCCGCGCGCACAGCTGGTAGCTCCGCCCCCAGCTCGAATAGAGTGCGTGACGTCAACGTGTGTGATGTACACGTCACGTGTGTGCAAATAAACGTGTATGTACAAACACGTGTGTGTGACACGGATGTGCAGGGCTGTTTGCACACCTAAGGGGGTGAGGGCTCGTGTGCTCGCACCTGAAGTGTTTGCACACACGTGTGTGCAGGTGCGGGGGACACGGAGGGGTCACGGGGAGCTGGGCACACCTCAGGTGTGGGTGTGAGAAGCCGGTGGTCACAGACACGCGTGCGTGCGGCTGCGGGGAGTCTTGGGGGTTTCGGGGGATCTCCGGCACACGCGGGTGCGGGGGTCGCAGTGTCCCGGTGGTGCCGGGGTCCCGGCTGTCCCGCGGTGTGGCTGCCAGGAGGCGCTGCAGGGCGCGCTCCGCGGTCGGGACGGATCAAAAGCCCCAAAATCCCCCAAATTCCCGTCAAATACCTCAGTCCTGGCAGGGACCCCAAATTCCCGTTAAATTCCTCAGTCCTGGCGGGGCTGCACAGAATGAGGGTTTAGTGCTGTGTTTCCAAATCCTCCTGCTCTGCACCTGTACCGGGATGCTCCCACAGCGGGCTTGAACCTTCACTAAAACTCTTCGATAGGGCAGACACCTCAATATACGCAACAAAACGCTGTCCTGGGGCGATTTGAGCCGCTGGTATCCCTCAGTGAAATCCTGAAATGCTGGAATTTCTGGCTGCTGCCACAGGGCACTCAGAGTTGCTCAGGGCCCACTCTGTGCCCCGGAATTCCTCAGCTGCTGAATCCATCCTCAGGCCGGCATCACACCCTCACTGTTGCTGTCTCTCATCCCGGTAAGTTTTCCCGTGGTTTTGGGGGGGTTTCCAGAATTTTGGGGCAGTCTGTGTCCTGCCGGTCCTTGTCTGTCCAGTGAAGGCCCCAGCATGGGCAGGAAAAGTGACAGTGACATTCCCCTGCACTGGCTTCACCACAATATCCCAGGCAAAGGGCTTAGGCCAAGCCCAGCTGCAGGTGACAGCTGAGGCTTCTCACATCACGGTGTCACTGAAGATCTTCCCCTGAGCAGAACTCCTGCGTATTAAAGGTTGGAAAAGGCTCAAGCCCTCAGTGGGATTTGTCCCAGCCTCATTCCTGGTGGCTCTGTGGGACAGCAGTGGGGACAAGGGTTCATTCCCTGAAGAACACACAGGGCTCTGCTCTTCAGTCACTTGAGATGATTTTCCTGCTTCCTTCAGAGAGGGCTGTGCTGGGTACTGCTTCCATTTCCCATACAAAAATAATTTTCCAGGATCCTTTTCCCACTTCTAGGTAAGAAAAAAAAATATCTAAACTGGAAAAGCCTCTCCTCATGAATTTTTGCTTTTATGGAAATGGAAGCAATGCTTCCAAAGCAAAATAAACTGGAAACCCGGTGGGCAAGGACAAGGCTTGAGCTGAGCCTGATCTCTCTCTCTCCAGGCAGGTCCCAGCCATCCTTCTGGGATGCAGAAGGGATGGGATTCCAGGGACATCAGGCAGGGATTGTGAGGATTACGGCTTTATTGCTTTTCCAGCTTTGTTGCCATTCCTGTTGTTTTACCTGAGCCCATGGAAAGTCCCAGGGCCTGGGGACACCCCAGGACATAGGGTCGTCCTCCCATCCCTGCTTGGCTGAATGACCTTCAGGAAGTTGCTTTCTTCCCTCTCTCCTCAGTTTTCCTGCCCCTTCTGGAGTAGGAACTGCTTCATCCCAAAGTGCTGCTGCTAGCAGGAGATTCCCCTGCCCAGGGCAAAGATTCCCAAAGAACCATAGCTCCATTTTCCCAGCAGGAAAACTCTTCTGGGAGTATTCCCAGTTCTCAGCAGGGGCATCTTTGCAGTTGCTGTGTTGCCTGCAGCACCTCCCTGCTCCACTCCACTTCCAGGGCTCATCAGGCATTTTGGAAAAAGCTTCCTTCCTGTTTTCCCTCCCTGCAGCCTCTGGAGCTCCCAGGAACACCAGACTCCAGCCTCTCCCCTTACTCAGGTGCTGGTTTCAGTCTCCTCCTCCTGGGACATTTTCCAAGAGGTCGAAACCTCAGCAATGAATGGCTTTCCTGGAATTCCTCTGGAAATGAGGAACTTTCCCAGCATCCAGCAGGTGCCAGCTCAGGATAAACCCAGAGGATGCTGATTAAAGGATCATTTCTGTGGTGGTTAAAGGTGATTACTCTGCCTTCTTCTCTATCATTAGGCAGAAACCCACTTAACCAGACCCTGTTGATCAGCACAGGTGAGGCTCAGCACTTCCCTGGGAAGGTCCTTGTTCCTGACTGTCTGCAGGGACCAGGGAATCCTCCCCTCCAGATGGAAAACCAGGAGCATCCTGTGCGTATTTTTCATTTAAATCTCCCTTTTTGAGGTAATTTCAAATCTGTGCCCATGACCACTCTGTACCTTGGGGATGGAAGGGGGATATTCCACAAAAACTCTCCTAGGGCTGGAAAACTGTTCCAGATGGTGGAGGAGGAAAGCAGCAGGATCATGATTGTTTGATGATGCCCTGAGCCTGCCAAGGAAGGGCCCAGAGCCCTGGGCCAGGGGAGCTGCAGAGATTCCAAACAAAGCTGTGCTGCAGAGGGAGGATTGAGGGACACTACAGAGCAACCAGCACAGCCTGGGCTCTGCAGGTTCCATGTCAGGCTTTATTTCTTGGAGCAGCTGGATAGGCACAAGCCTTGGATGTCTCTCCATGACCTGAGCCTCTTGCCAGGATCCAGTGGCTCCCAGGATGATGGATGGCAGAAAGCTGGGGTTTTTGAGCTTTCTGTGCTTTCTGGCACACTGGAGAACACTGCTTTTGACCTGAGGCCTTGGAGAAGGCTACCAAATTTGAGTGATGGAGTTAGAGTCACAGGTGTGTAGTGAAATAGAAGTGTGTGCTTTTGCATGGTAAAAGGTTTTAAATCTGAGATTTCTATAATACAGAGATAGGTATGGGACAAGATGGAGGATTTTGGGTGGTGTCTCCTTTTTGTTCCTTCCTCCTTCTTCATGGCTTCAGGTAGAAGTTTCTGGTTGGACAGTTAGTGCTGCACTGTGGGTCACTTGAGTGGGTTAAAAGGATAAATAATAGATGTGTTAGCTCTTTATGGGACCATTTAGCTTTAACAAACTTTGTAACTAGCTAGGTTCCTCTCCATTTTGCTCGCTTCTAGCTGTTGCTGTGTAGCTGTTCTAGAATGTTGCAGAACTCTCTGTACTTTTGATAAGATTTAATAAACAACCAAGCCTGAACACAAGAAAATTAGTTTCCTTCATTTTTTTTTTAAGCCTGGCTCTGAATGAAGACAGAAGAAACTTCAGACAAGCCACTAATTAAGTGGTGCAAACACTACCGTGTTACACCAGGAAAGCATTAGAAGCATTAGGTTTTGGGGGATAAAGGGCTGGAGATGTCTCAGGGTCCTGACCAGTGGAGAAGTTTGTGTGGGAGGGACATTCCACACTGAGATCTTGACTGTCTGTCACCCCATTGCTTCCAGGACAGCTCCATGGACGAGCCCCTGGTTTTCCTTTCTGAAGGGGTGACATCTCCAGGAACAATGTCCTGTCCCAGTGGGACAAGTGGCTTTGTGGTGCCCATTGACATTTCAGGGCCCCACAGCTTGAGCTGAAACCTGGAGAGAGGCTTTGGACAAGGGATGGAGGGACAGGACGCAGGGAATGGCTTCCATTGCCCAGGGCAGGACGGATGGGATATTGGGAAGGAATTGTTCCATGGGAGGGTGGGCAGGCCCTGGCACAGGGTGCCCAGAACAGCAGTGGCTGCCCCTGGATCCCTGGAAGTGTCCCAAGTCAGGCTGGACAGACCTTGGAGCAACCTGGGCCAGTGGAAGGTGTCCCTGCTCATGGCAGGGGTGACACTGAGTGGGTCTCAAGCTCTTACAGCCCAAACCATTCCATTTTGCCAGTGGTGTGGAGCAGATTCCAAATTCAGAGCATGTCACTCCCCTCAACTAGGCAGATGTGCTCCTCATTTGGGAAGGAAATTCTCTGCTTTTCATCCATCCCAGCCTGGCTGCTGCACAATCTCCATCTAACCATGAGCCCTTGCCTATCCCAGTCTATCCCAGCTGCAGCTGGTCCTAGCTGGGACACACAAGGCACACGGTAAAATTTATACTACCCTGGTAACTCCCGTTTTAAATTATTCCCCTGGGCAGGGAAGGTTTTCCTGTCAGGGAAAGTCAAAGGGATGTTGGGAATTAATCTCCTGAATCCCTTTGAGTTTGTTTCTCCTCACAGGACTGTCCTTGGGCACTGGAAATTTCCAGGGTGGCTCCGGAGCCTCCCAGACTCCATCCATGCATGCTGGGCTTGGGATGGGTTGTGTCACCTGGAGAATGGGGACAGCCCCTCCTTGTCTCCTTCATCCCCTGGGTCAGGAGACAAAGCAGGGCTTGGAGTGTGGGTGACGTTTGGTACCATGGAACAGAATTGGGATGGATTTTCCAGCTGAGCCAAGATGTTTTGAAGGAAAAAGAAGCAGCAGCAGAACCTTCAATCACCTGCTAACACCCCAAACCGTGGGTTTCCTGTGCCGGGAAGCTGCACCCACTCTGCCGGGGGAACTGGGTCTCCTGGCATATCCCTGGCACCAATTCCAGCCCTGCTGCCTCTTCCCACACCCTGATTGTCACTGGGAGCCACCCCAAGTCTTCCCTTCCCTCCCAGCCATGGGGGACCTTTGTGGTCCAGAGCCCTCAGTGTTTAAAACATTAAATCAAAGTTTTGTGGGTCTTTATATCTTAAGGAGTTTCAGGATCATGCTAAGGTGGTTGGTCCCAATGGAAAAGCTTCTTCCCTTTTCTCAAAACCACAGAGCAGATGGATTCCGGGCTGAGCCCCTCCGTAAATTTGGGCACAAGAGGGCACTGAAACACCACGAGGATCAGGAGCTACAAAGTCCCTTGTGTCCCTTCTCCCAGGCTCGGAGCTGAGCAAACACATCCCGAGACTGCCCCTGCCCCACCCCATGGAATCCGAGCCCATCCCGGGCCCTTCCATGGAATTATATCCCTTTAAATGAGGGGACCACCAGCAGAGCTGGGGTTTCTGGGGCCTGGATCAGAAAAAAACAAAAAAACAAAAAACAAAACAAACAACAACAAAAAAAAAAAAAAAAAAAAAAAAACACCCAAAAAAAACCAAACCCCGCAGGATTTATGGGGTTTGAGGTCAAACACCTGCAGAGCAATATCCCCTTCACCCACCAGGCTTGGAGCCAGTGGGAATCAGGAGCTGGAACCATCGTGAATCAGGCCTCAGCTGTGCTCCATAAACCTGGCAGCTTTTAATTGATATTAATCTCATCAACGCAAATCATATTAAGCTCCCTGGACCCTTCCCAATGGCAGTGCTGATAATTCCCTATAAATCAAATTTAGCAGCCCATAAACAACGGAACATCCCACGGCCATTTTCACCCTCCTAAAAACCCATCAATTGCTGCCTGCCTGGATTAGAGGGAATAAATTTTGGAATTTATCTCCCTGCCATGATCATGGACAAAAACACATAAAAGAGACACTTGGAAGCTGCTTTTGTCTTGATTGTTATGGAGCTACTGCTCCTCTGCTCCTTCAATCCACTCAGAATTGGGGATAATTGAGGGATTTGAAATCCTTCAATGCTTAGATGATAAAGTTGTTGCTTTTCTGAGCCCTCAAACACCTGTGGGAACAATTTTCATGCAGGTGAGGAATAAAAAACAACTTTATAAGAATCAGGGTTTGGAAAGGAGAATAAATCCCTTTATTTTCTACTTTTAGGGATGGGGGAAAGAAGAATGGATCTGATGGGGGAAAAAAGAGTTTGAGCTATTCAGATCCTGAAAAAGAAGATTGGGAGGGTGCTCTTATTCCCGTGGGTGCATCCCTGGAAGAGCTGAACATCCACTGGGATAAGGAGCAAGGGGGAAGAGGTGTCTGGGAGGGAATGGGAGGAGAAATGAGGTGATTCTAGCAGGGAGAGGTTCAGTGCATCTGAAGGAAGAGATGGGATTTCCTTCAGAGCCTGGACTGTTTGGGAGCAGCTTCATTCCCACAGGATTTGTGGGAGTGGTGCTGGGAAAGTCTCAAGGTTGAATATCTCTGGGATGAGGAGAAAGGTGAGGACCAGGAGACTGCAAATCCTCGGGATGTGT
This sequence comes from Cinclus cinclus, assembly GCF_963662255.1. NCBI lineage: Eukaryota > Metazoa > Chordata > Aves > Passeriformes > Cinclidae > Cinclus > Cinclus cinclus. The sequence goes on along the minus strand of NC_085069.1, from coordinate 814,541 downwards.
CTGCCCAGTGTGATTGTTCTCACATCAGGGACAGGCCTGATCTTCCTCCAGGATACCCCTAGATCCCAATCCATCATTCCCTGGACATGCTGCTGGGATGATGTGATTTGCTCTGCAGGAGATGAGCTTGGGGACATCACCTCCTTAAGGGACAGCCACTTCTTGGTGGCTTTCCCAGCCATAAAGTCACACAGGAGCTGCAGGTGGCCCCAGTGTCCCTCTGTCCCTCCCAGCAGAGCTCTCCTCCCTCTCCCATCTCCTCTGTTTCCTCCCTTCCTGTTTTTCTTTGCTCCTCCTCATGCCTGGCTGAGGTTGAAGCATCTCCCCTGTTCTCCTGCCCCTCTCTGCTGCCTCCACCATCTCCTCCAGGGCTGCTCAGGTGCTGGAGCTCCTGTTTCCATGGCAATGTCTCACCAGCTCCAGACTCCAGTACTTTCATCCCTGGAATGTCCCTGCACAGGAGCACTGCTGTCCTCTCTTCCTAGGGAAGTCCCAAGTGAAGTGGCCACCAAAACCCTCTGAAAACTTTAAATCTTGGTGTGGACACCCAGGCTGGGGACAAAGGCACAGGACAGGGGTATCCATGGCTGGTGGCTCGTCACTTGCTCAGCCCCAGCTGGGTTTCACGGGACATCACTGTGGTTGGTGACACGCCATCCTTCCTCCCTGTGCTTGGGGACAGGGAGGGATTGAGAGGGTTCACAGTTTGGGTTTATCCTTTGTTTCTGTTTCAAGAGTACTGCAGTAACTCCGGGAGGATTGCAGCTCAGGAGAAATATCCAGGGATGCTTCCCTTAGCACATCCCTGGGTGGGACAATATCTGAGGGCAGGACATGGCACCAGAGGACATCAGGATGGGCTCATCTTGGCCATGTGGAAACCCTCCCAGGGGTTTGCAGGGAATTCGGGATTTTCCTGGAGATGTCTCAATGCTGTGTCTGGTAATTGTGGATAGGAAAGGGAAGGATCCTGCACTGCCAGGAGCACATGGAGGGGCTGGAGGGCAGTGCCTCCAGGGGCGTAGAAGGAATCAGCATCCAGCATGAATCAGCTTCCAGGATTTGTAACCAGGGAAGAAGCCTCCATGGGAATGGAGCTGCAGAAATCCACAGCCCCAGGAAAGGTCTCCAAAGGATCTGATCCAAGTGGCCCCTCCATCAGCCCGGGTCTCCCTGGATCCCTGGAAGATGTCCCTGCCCATGGAACTGGGTGATCTTTAAAGTCCCTCCCAACCAAACCATTCCATGACTCTGCGACTCCCTACGCTGGCAGCCTGGAAAAAATGGCTTTTCCCGCAGCCGAATCCAGCTTTTCCCGGGATGAAATAAGCCCTCACGGACAGCGCAGATGGAGCTGGGATGCTGCCGGATCCTCATTCCTGCGCCGACACTTCCCGGAGCACTCGGGGCTCTGGCACAGACTGATCACAGGTTCCTCCATCCTTGTGTTTAATTCCAATTTTAAATGGAGTCTCCCAGCTGTCACCTCCCGCCGCGGGAGGCCTGGCTTTGATGTTCCCTCAGCTCTGATTGATTGATTGATTGATTAATTAATTAATTGAAGTGCTCTTAATGAGCGCTCCGGACCGAGAGAGCGCTAAATGCCTTGCTAATGACTCCTCTGGATGTCCCGGCTGCTTTGGCTCATCCCGACAGCCAGGCGGGGAATCTTGGAAAGTCGGGAATGGGAGCATCACCGTGACAGCATCTCCTCCTCGGCCGGATGTTTTCCAGGGGCTATTTCTGCGTCACACCAACTCCTGCTCCATCCTGCAACACCTCCTGTCTGGATACGGAGTGGGCTCTTCCCAAGGGCTTGGAATTCCAGCGAGTCCTGGCACGCAGAAGCTCCTTGGAGCAGCACATTGGAGGGAACGATCCCGTTTTCTGCTGTATGATCATTGCAAAGATGGAAGAGAAAATAAGAGATAATTGGATCTTTACGAATTTAATATTTTTCAGGAAGGGGCAATGTGCAACAGGTTTTTGAGCCACGGAATTGTTTGAGTTCGAAGGGAACTTAAAGCCTATGCAATGCCCACCCACTGGGACACCTCCCACTATCCCAGGCTGTTCCAAGCACCAGCCAACCCGGCCTTGGACACTTCCAGGGATGGGACAGGTAAATATTCCTCGGAAAATGCCAATGAGCCTTTAATTGGAAACGTCCATGTCTTCTGTGTATTAATGGCTGCTTTGGCTCCTCACCAGGAGCCCACCCAGACCCATTGGAGCTGCTCCTCCCAGGCCAGCTCAGAGCCAAAGCCCTTTCCTGGCTGATCCTGGGGCTGTGGATTTGTCACCTTCCAGAGTAAATCCTCTCCCAGAGCTGAGCAGGACGATGTGATAAGCAAGGAAGAACTTGGCCATGGTAGCTTAAAAAAATCACCTGGGATTTTGGGATCCTGTGGGATGCAAGGACGGCAGGACCTGGTCCCAATCCACGGCTGATGGAGATCCTGCAGATCCTGATTGCATGATGGAGATCCTCCAGCTTTGTGGAGATTCTTGGCTGGATAAAGACAGCCCCAAATTTATGCCTAGTCCACAACTTTGGAGTGACCTGGAGGTTTCCTCTTCCTCTGGAGGACCTGGAATTCCTGTGGGATATTTTAAGGGCGCAGCAGTGCATGAGAAACCATGCTGTGATTTCCACTCCTCACAGAATATCTCAGTTTTCTTTTTCCCTCTTTCCTATAAATATGGATTTTCCCATTATCTCCATAAAAGAGGGATCCCTCCTCAGACCCTGCCAGGTGATAGATGATGGCAATGACTTCCAGAGGTCTGTCCTGCTGTTAGGAATTTCTCCAGTGGATTTTATTTCTCTGTTCCTACCCCTCCTGCTTCCTTCAGCACAGCATTCCTCCCATGGCTTGTGAAGAAAGGCAGGGAGGGGGATGGATCAGGGACTCGCACTCCAGGTGGTCCTGAGCCTTCCTTCATCCCCTGACACATCCCCAGCTCCCTCCAGCCTTAAAACCTCCATAACTAAAACCTCTCCTAAAGACAAACAGTGCCCAGGAAGATTTATCATTTCTGCTGCTGTAATTGTCCGTCAGGATTAAAAGAATGGCCCTTCCCAGGGAACGCTGGGCTTGTTCTTTAATTAATTAATATGCAGCCTGTCATGCAAAATCAAGGTCATCAAGATGGAGATGATGTCCCAGCACTGCTGCTCTTCCACAACCTGGAAGAGAGTGGGGAGGATGTTTTTGGGAATCCTTCTCCTCATGGGGCCTATTGAGTAAAAAACGTATTTTTAATACAAATTATAGCCTTCAAACTGAGACACTGAGGATTTAGATGGGATATTGAGAAGGAATTCCTGCCTGGGGGGCAGTGGGGGAGACCCTGGCCCAGGTTGTCCAGAGCAGCTGTGGCTGTCTCTGGATCCCCAGAATTGTTCAGGGTTGGACAGAGTTTGGAGCGCTCTGGGACAGTAGAAGGTGTTCCCTGCCCATGGCACTGGATGGGCTTTCAAGTCCCTTCCAAGGCATTCTGGGATGATTTACTGTCTCTTCAGCCTGGGAATGCTCAGAGGAATTCCCATGGATTGGTTTGTTTAGGGACACATCAAGACAAGGTTTCTACTCCCAAAATGTCCCTGAGATCTGTTGGCTTTGGAAGTCCTCTCTTGGGACTCTGCAGGAGGAATCGGGAAACCTGGGCTCATCCAGCCCAGAAAAGGCAGCCAGGGGAGATCTGAATTTGGGGTGTCCTAAAAGCCACCAGGCCCCATGTCTGGGTCCCTGCTAGGCTGGTCCCTCTTGGAGAAACAGTGTGGAGAAAACTGGGATGTCACAAGGACATGCAGCAATCCTAAATTCAGATATTCCATGGACACATGGGCAAAGGAGGGATTTGTCAGCATGGGAAGGACAAGGATTTCCCCCATCCCCAGTGGATGTCCCTGCTTGTCCTCCTGCTCCAATCTTGGTATATCCCAGAAGTTTTTGCAGCCTGTTGCCTTCTGCTCCAATCCTCTGGATCCTTTGGGATGCTGCTGTCCCTGGGCAGGATTATTTCCCTTGGATCACAGACTCTATTAGCATGAGGAATTGCTGCTGGAGCTCTGGAGACAAATGTTCCTGTTCTTCCTGAGAGGGATCTGTTGGGTTGGGATTGCACTGCCCATAAATTATGGAGACAGGCTCAATTCCAGCTGCTTTCCCAGCCCATAATTGGAACTCAATTAGAAATTGTAAACATGGACTTTGGGATATAAATGCTCCCTTAAATTCATTGGAGTGGGGAGGGATGGGAGGGAGAGAGCAGGGAAAACAGACAGGGACCAGGGAATAAGGAACAGAGAACAAGAAATAGGGATCAGATCCTCCAGCACCAGCTGCAGGGGATGAGGAAGGGGCTGTAGAGCAGTGGTGGGGGAGTTTTGGGGCAGATCCTCAAAATAAGTGAATTTTGCTTCATTTATGGAGCAGCTCACAGAATCCCAGAATCACTGAGTTTGGAAAAGCTCTCCAAGGTCACCTTGTCCCCAGCCCAGAGCACTCAGTGCCACCTCCAGGTGTTCCTTGGACACCTCCAGGGATGGGCATTACAAACCTCCCTGCCAAGCCCTGACCACCCTTTCCATGGGGAAATTCCTGCTGCTGTCCAGTCTGAGGCCGTTCCCTCTCCTCCTGTCCCTGTTCCCTGGAGCAGAGCCCGAACCCCTCCCCAGCTGTCCCCTCCTGTCAGGGAGTTGTGCAGAGCCACAAGGTCCCCCCCTGAGCCTCCTTTTCTCCAGGCTGAGCCCCTTTCCCAGCTCGCTCAGCCCCTCCTGGGGCTCCAGCCCCTTCCCTGCTCCATTCCCTTCCCTAGGCACGCTCCAGCCCCTCAATGTCCAGGAGGGATCCCAGTCCCTCAGTGGGATAATCCTGTCCCAGTTCCAGAGTCGGGCACATAACAAACCACACTAAAGCTGCTACAGCTACAGCTGAGGCTGAGCCCTGTGCACCCCTTTTATAGGGGCTTCAATTCCCACACTTCCATGTGATTGGTTGGTGCCTTAGCTCCGCCCAGCCCACGGGCCAATGGTATGCATGCATCGGTGGTTCAAAGGGATTGGCTGCGGTGCCTGCCTGGGTTTGACCCTGCCCTATCGCTGTCCTGCTGTGCACGTGGTTACTGCAGGGGGAATCGAGGTTCACCTTCCTGGTAATCTTTCAAAGGTTTAATAAAAGACAATAAGAGACAAATAAAGCAAAAGGTTATACGGCCAGGTGCTTGGCCTTCAGCCAGGAGCACGCACTAACGCAGAAAACACTTCATTAAATGCATCAACATGTTGCATATTCATAGACCTTCATGCATTAGTCCAAATCATGCACCCCAACCTGTAAATCAACTTTTTGTGGCACCAATCCATCGCCTACTCCTTGTTCAATAAATTCTTTCCCTGGAGTTCTGGTTATCTTCACCCAGACAGGATAATCCAAGAATGTGAAGAATTTCCTGATATCTTTTTACCATTCTCTGAATTAGTTACATGAACAAAAACTTTTTACTTCACCATGTTGTAGTCCACGAATATATATATATATATATATATATATATATATATATATCGCACTAGTATGTCTAAGTTTTGTTAGTAACAAAACTAAAAGAAACATTATTAATACAGCAAAGTTTTCCAAAATTACACATAGAGCATTCATTTTAATATTTGCAAAAAGACAATAATATAATATGCACTTATAACACTATTATTTTCTAACAAGCTTAGGCTGGTCAAGCTGGTGTATATTAGGGCCAATCCATGTGTGAGCTGTAGCTGTCACAGTTCCTCCTTTCCGTTTTAAAAAAATGTCAAGTGTTCTTTGTTATCCCTCTGCAAGGGCCCACTGCAGACAGAATAACAGGACAGTATGATGACATCCATGATTCTACCTAACTCCACAAGCCTAGCCCTTCCGGGCCACTGACGTATCCCATATATCATAGAAGATGCAATATTCACAGAAGCACTAGGTTGGAAGAGACCTCCAAGATCATCAAGTCCAACCCATGCCCTAACACCTCAAGTAGACCATGGCATCCCGTGCCACATCCAGTCTGTTTTAAACACATCCAGGGATGGTGACTCCACCACCTCCCCAGGCACACCATTCCGGTACTTTATTATTATTTCCATGAAAACTTTCTCCTAATATCCAACCTTTATTTCCCTTACCCAGGAGTTGTCAAACGGGATTACCAACAATACAAGTTTTCAAATTGGCATGCTGCAGGTTTATTACTTGGAAATTACAGTTTTACAATCCAACTCTACAGACAGAATTGTAAGAAGTTAGAAGTTAGAATTGTAAATTCAAATTTCCTCTTAATCCCACTTCTGGAACTGTTCCTCCAGGCTGGCTCTGGGACTGTCCCTTGTTCCCTCCATCTGGAGCCACCCCTGATCACAGGCTGCACTCAGCATCTCCTTCCCATCCCAGGCTGGAATGTCTGTAGCCTCTGGCCAGCCCCAGGCTGGAGTTGGAGGGTTTCTCCAGGAACTGTGGCTTTATCTGGAAAAAGAAATAAAAAAACTTCCAAAGAACCATGTCTTTCTCCTGGATTTGTTATTTGATTCTTATTCTTATTCTTATTCTTATTCTTATTCTTATTCTTATTCTTATTCTTATTCTTATTCTTATTCTTATTCTTATTTTCTTATTCTTGGCTGTTTCTTGTGCATGTTTTCCTCCTGCTGAAATGCCAAATTCCCATCAAAAACTTAATTTTTAGCCCTCCCTTGCATTAATTTCTATTTCCAGCCATCCCTGCCTGTGTTTCCTTGGAGATATTCCAAGGTGTGATCAGGGCTGTGCAGAGGTGATGAGGGCAGCTGGCTCATGTCACCTCCTCTCCCAGCATGCAGTGACCTTGGTGACATTTATTTAATCTATTACTGAGTCATGGTTTGCATGGACAAAAGCCTTTGAGCCATCCATGGGGCTGTATTCCTGGGAAATCAATCTCCAAAGGAGCTGGGAACCTTCTGCTACTGCAGGAGGGGCCCAGGGAGAATCCTTTGTGGGACAGGAGAGGGAGGGACCTGGATGTTCTGGGTGGGACCTGAAAGTTTTGGATGTGCAGGAGAAAACTCAAAATGCAGGATGTGGGATCAAGGTCCAGTGTGGGATATGGGATAGAAAACAGACATGGATCCATAGGAAATTTGGTTTCCTGGTGCTCTCCCAAAAAGTGCTCAGGGCTCTTTGGTGTCCCCAAATCTTCAGTAATTCCATGGAAGTGTTAATTACCTTCCAGGGAAAACACAAGCATTAAAAAGGGCTGGATTCCAGAAGGGAGAAGAGCAGGAATGCTCCTGGTCCAAGCAGGAGAGGGGATCTCTAAACAGGACATGGGCAGGACAAGGCTCGGGATGTCCCAAAAGCACCAACAGCCCCAGGGGACAGCAGGAGCTGGGGGAGGGGGGTGTGGGGGGTGTGGGGGTGGGACAGCTGGGGACATTCCCCCTCTGGTTGGATCCCCCAGGAAACCATGGACCATGGGGATATGGGGACATGGGGACATGGGGACATGGGGACATGGGGACACAGGGACACAGGAACAGGGGGACACAGGGACGCAGGGACACAGGGACAGAGGGACATGGGGACACAAGGACACAGGAACAGGGGGACACAGGGATACAGGGACAGGGGGACACAGGGACACAGGGACATAAGGACAGGGGGATGTGGGGTCATGGGGACACAGGCACATGAGGACACAGGGACAGGGGGATGTAGGGACATGGGGATGTGGGGAAACAAAGACACAACGGCACAGGGACATGGGGACATGGGGACATGGGACACAGGGACATTGGTCTGGCGTGAGGATCCCAGGAAATGGTCACAACTCAACCTGAGGAGCGTTTGGACAAAAGCTCCTGCTGGGATTGTTGGGGTGTCTGTGCAGGGCCAGGTGTGGCACTGGATGATCCTTGTGGGTCACTTCCACCTCAGGATATCCCATTTTCCCATGTTTTTTCCTTCCTTTCTTGGCTCAGGGACCAAGCCAGAGCCTCCCTGCCAGCATTCCCACGGAACTGGAGGGAGAGGTAGGGATTGGAGGCAGAATCAATTCCCTGCAAACACTGGGCACTGCTCACTGACTCCTGTCCTGAATTAGCATTGTTTATTAATTAGATAATGGATAAGATTTCCTGGGAATCTTTGTTCAAATCCCAGCAAATCTGCTGGGCAAATATTGATGGCTCTGAGCACCAGGAGCAGAACAGAACTCGGGTTTATTAGGAATAAATCAGGCTGAACAAACTTAATTACATTTCTGATGGAATTGTAAATTAGGGGCTGGAGATGTTAATAGATTCTGATTTTAGTCAAGTGCTCATCTGGGCTAAGTGCAAATCCCTGGAAATGTCGCTGCAGGGATTCAGGGATGGCCAAGAGAAGAGTGGGATCATGGCATAGATGAAAGGGGTGGGAACTTTCTTGATGTTGATGTTAGTGCTCGGGTACCCCGAAGGTCAGGCTGGAGCACCCTGGGACAGGGGAAGGTGTCCTTGCCCATGGGACTGGGTGGCTTTTAAGGTCCCTTCCATCCTGTTCTGGGATTTTGGGATTCTGGGATTTGTGCCCGACGTGAGGATGTGAAGATAAAACCTGGGGTGAGGGAGCAATCAGGAAATGAACACATTCAGCACAGAGGGCTGGTGGGGCATAAACACCCAAAGGAGGACAATGGGAGACAGTTGTCCCCAAAAGGGACAATTTGTATGGAAAACATCAGGGAACAGATCCAGAATGGATCCAGTATGAAAGCTGGGCACACTGGAGGGGGAGGGGATGTTTGGACATTTATTGCCATCAGTTGGGGAAAGCTTTTCCAGGATCTCTCCAATCCTTTGCACTTCCTCAAGCAAATCCCTTTAAACCGGACAAGCTCCTTCCCGCGGCACGCAGGTGAAAGCAGCCGGGAGAAGGGATCCCAGCGGTGTTCTCCCTCCAGGATGGGAGCCAAGGTTTTATCAGGACACGGGAAGCGGCTGCTCTGCTCCTCCTGCTCCGGCCGGGATCAGCTCCCTGCGGGAAAGGGCAGCCAGATCCCAATGCCAGCCTGCTGGAACGGGGCGGGATCGCCGCCTCTCCTGTCCCTGGGGATGAAGAGACGGCGGGAACGGGCGGGAGCATCCCCAGAGAGAATTCCCGGGAACATCCCCAATGAGAATTCCCAGGAGCATCCCCAGCGGGGGAGGGAAGGACAGCCGATGCTGCTGAGGCTGTGATTTAACAGGATTTGCTCGGAGTGCAGTGCTCCAGAGGGACATTCCTGTCTCCTCCCATGTGGACACGCTCGTTCTTCCTTCCCCTACCTCGGCCATCCCAGCCCACTCTGAGGGAGGCTCATCCAAGTTCCTTTTGCTCCCTACGGTGCTGATTTATAGGTGGGAGAGCTGGGGATGTTCACCTGGAGAGGAAAAGCTCCAGGGAGAGCTCAGAGTCTCTTCCAGGGCCTAAAGGGGCTCCCGGAGAGCTGGAGAGGGACTGGGGACAAGGGATGGAGGGACAGGACACAGGGAATGGCTCCCACTGCCAGAGGGCAGGGATGGATGGGATATTGGGCAGGAATTGTTCCCTGTGAGGGTGGGCAGGCCCTGGCACAGGGTGCCCAGAGCAGCAGTGGCTGCCCCTGGATCCCTGCAAGTGTCCCAGGCCAGGCTGGACAGACCTTGGAGCAACCTGGGATGGTGGAAGGTGTCCCTCCCTGCCCATGGCAGGGGTGGCACTGGGTGCGTTTAAGGTCCCTTCCGACTCAATCCACGGAACTCTCCTTGGTGAGGGAAGCTCCCAGGGGATCAGGGCAGGATTTTGCTCAGATCCAGGGATGTTCAGGTGCTTTTTGCCAAGTGGAGCAGCAGCACCGGGAAGATCCCATCTCCAGAGAACTCACCCTGGACACAGAGTCCCACCCCGATGCTGGAGAATCCCAGGATGCTGAGCTGCGGTTTGTGGTATCCAGGGATATCCCAAACTCTGCTCTGGGTTTCCTGTCCAGGTTCCCAGTGCTGAATTCACCTCTGATCCACAGCTCTGCCTCTTTTCAGCTCCTCAGCTCTCCCTGCTTTGTTATTCCTGGATTTTCAGCCCTTGGCACTCATTTTCAATGGAACCGGAGTGATCTCCCACAGAAGGGAAGGTTCTGAAGGTTCTGTGAGTTTTTTTCCAGGCTTTCTGCTCTTTATCAAAGAGTCCTGGAAAATCTGGGTTGCCACTGCTGGCTGGCTTTTAAATCTTTCACAGACTCCTCTTCCTTCCTTCTGTTCTCCTCCATTCCAAGTGAAAAACTGAAATCAGGCTCAGAAAATTGAAAATTTTATTGTTTCTTCAGATTTTTCATTCCCAATCCCCAGAATTTTGCCAGCACCTGCAGAGCAGAGTGATTCTGGCCCTGTCCTGTTCCTGGGATTCATCCATTACCCACTGCCAAGAAAATCCTTTCTCCAGGTTGGGAGGAGCCGTTTTCCCATCAGTATTTAATGCTGGATAAATTTCCCCAAGCTCTGGGCCTGGAATTTCAGCAGCTCTGGATAGAGGATGCAAGGGAAGTCTGAACTGGTGGGTAAGGAAAAACATTCCCACAGGCTCAGCTTTATCCTGGGAAGGCAGATTTTTCCTCTGCTCCTGCTTTTTACTCCTCTTTTCCTGCCTTTTATCCCTCTGCTCCTTCTGTTTATTCCTCTGCCCCAAACACACTCCATGTCTGTGCTGAGCATCCACTGGGAGCAAATCTATAAAACTTTGGGAGGTGAATCCAGGGTGGATCAGGCTCTTTCCCCACAGAATAAGTGGCAGGACTAGAGAAAACCTCCCCAGGGCAGTTTAGGGTGGATTACAGTGAGAATTTCTCCATGGAATAGGGAAAGCTTGCCCAGGGTAGGGCTGGAGTCCCCATTCTGGGTGGAATTTAATATCCATGTGGATCCCTGGGACCAGGGATCAGTGGTAGCCTTGGCAGTGCTGGGGGTGGTTGGACTTGGCTTTAAAGGAGTTTTCCAACCTAAACAGTTCCAGGAAATAGGGAGCAGTGGAATTCCCTGGAATAAGTTGCTTTGTAGCAAGTTCTGCATGCAGAACTTTGCGTGTTGGGGCAGTCTGTACATGGGGTTCATGGAATTAAAGTGGGAATGTGGCTCTCCCTGTTCTGCAGCACTTTTGAAGGGAGCAGAGGCTTTTTTTCTGCTTTATAAAGGAAATAAAGGAGCTCTTTTAAATCAGCCCATTTCTGTTTGAAGTCCTCTGTTTGGGGCCTCTGAGCATCACCCCAGGTTCTGCTCTTCCTGCTCCAACTCTGATTTAAAGGAAATCCCTCCTTCCATCATCTTAATATTCCTTTGGTCCTGGAAAAATATATCCCAGGCAGCTGCTGACAGGATTTTACCTCTTTTGCCTGAAGGAAAAAGTGATCCAAGAGCAAAAACTCTATGGTTTGATAATAAACAAATTAAACAACTCAATATGGGTTTTATTCCTGCCACATCAATAAAAAGAAGAAGAAAGAGGTGGGAATGTTGTAGAACAAGCTTTCTTGGAGTTCTTAGAGGGAAATAAAAATATTTTATGTTTTTATTTTATTATAAGGTATTTATTTGCAGGGATGGTTGGAACAACCTTCTGTGGGGAGTTGAAGGTGGTGGTCGTGGGATTGCAGGTTTGTAACACAGAGGGAATGTTCTCAAAAAGCAGAATTTGCCTGGGAATGGGGAGTCAGAGAATCCAGAATTATTTGAGTTGGGAGGGACCTTAAATCCATCCAGTGCCACCCTCTGCCATGGGCAGGGACACCTTCCACTGTCTCAGGGTGCTCCAAGCCCCATCCAGCCTGACCTTGGACAGTTCCAGAGATCCAGGGGCAACCACAGCTTCTCTTTTGGTTCTCCCATCCCCATCCCCTTCTCACCCTCCCAGCCAGGAATTCCTTTCCAATATCCCACCTAATCCAAACCCCTTCCTTCAGACTCTCCTACTTCTCTTTTATGGCCACTTCCACCACCCCAGGCTGTCCCATACTTGAGTGGGATCATTTCCCTCACATCCCCTTCTGTGGGATTTGCAACTGTGGCTTCCCCATCCCTGGAAGTGTCCAGGGAATGACTGGACATGACCCAGGATCATCCATTCCTATGGATCCCAGGATCTCCGCAAGGCATCTCCCAAACTTTTTGGACAACCCTAGAGGGAAAGATGTTGTTCCTTTTTTGCATCCTTCAGGGTTTCCTGAGAGCTGTGAGAACCACAAGGGAATTATCCCAATTTTTGAGATGATCCTTAAGGCCCTTCCAGCCCAAGCCTATGAAAACCTGTTCTATTCTAGACGTTTCCATGAAGGAAAAACTGGGATTGTGGCTCCTGGGACAGTTTGTTTGCCATCCTCTGCTTGCTGCAGCCCAGCCCATCCATGGCTGGAGGGCTGGAGACCTTTGTCCATTAAATTTGGAGGGAGTTTGGGATTAAACCACTCCCTGGTGGGATTCCAGTAGAGCTGAGGAAAAGGGAGTTCCTGTGGCTCCTGCTGGATTCATTGCAACATTTTCCAGCAGAGATTATCCCTGAGAGAGCTTCTCCAGCATTTTTAGTGACATCACGTAAAGTGAAGGAAAGTGAGGGAAATGTTTAAGGCAGTAAAAAAAATAAGTGGGAAAGGGTTTTTAGGGAGCTGTGAGCTGAGGATGAGGCCTCATTTTGAGGCCTTATTTCAGCAGGAGCACAGGAGAAGTGGATTTTAAGATGCGTTTTATGGGAAAAGCAGCAGAGGATAAAATGTGGATCACCTTATTCCAGTAACTGCTTCCCTGGAAATTGTGCTGGAGGTCGGGAAGAAATGGGAATGGTAGACGTTTGCATTTCCAGGAGAAGGTTTTGTGTGGGTTTGCACTGTGGGAAAAGCATCCCCTCCCTTCTTTAGGAATTCTCCTGATTCCCATCAGCTCTTGGAAGTGAGTCCCCAGCAAAGACTCCCCCATCAGAGCCTCATTAACATTCTGAGCTAATTATATTCATTAAAAGAACCACTGAGTTGCAGCCCTGCTGGTCCTGAGCTGCTGTGACCTGAGGGGACTCTGCAGAGGGAGGGGACACAGGCAGGGGACAAACCGTGCCAGTGCTTCCCACAGAATTCATGGTTAGCCCTGGAAAACAACTTCCCCACATTTAAACTTCCCAACCCACCAGACCTCCCTCAATGATAACAGGAATTCTTCAGGCCTGGCTGGCCTTGTTCAGAGGGAATTCTGATCTGGAAGAGGCTCCCACTGGGATTGGGATGTAAGAAAGGCTGACAAGAGGAAATACAGGAAGGATCTTTTGTATGGAGTTCCAATGGGGTTTAATGGAGCCACACCAAATGGGTCCACGGACAAAAAGCACAGAACATGGAAGGGTTTGGGTTTAAATGTGGGGAAAGAGGGGTGGAGCAGGGTACTAAGGACCGAAGGGAACAAGGTGTGTAGGCAGGGTAAGGGATTGGGGAAACAGATTGGGTAACAGGGGTGGAACAATGCAATGAACTGGGACCAATGGGGATCAGAAGGGAGAACATTCTAGGGGATGACCATGTTGGGGTATCAGGGGCCGCCTGGGTGTGCTGGTTTGGAAACAAAACCAGTGAGAGACTCCAAGTCAAAAATACAATTTAATATGAAAAAAAGAAAAAAAGAAAAAAAAATGCATGCAATAGTACAAAAGAAAAACACTGACAGAGACAGAATACAACCTGATACCTCACTAGTTAAGGTGGTGGTAGCAGTCCAGATGAAGTGGTCTTGCTGAAGTAGTGATCCTGTAGGAAGGTCTGGTAGCTCTTGTCCTCTGGAAATCAGTGGGTAAAGGCTGCCTTGGTGTTCCAAATCTCAGTTTTCACCTAGGTAGGAAATGCTTGGCTCCTCCCCCTGGGTGGAGCATCTCACACTGGGATGATGGAATTTTATCAGCCATGCAGTGGGACTCAGTGGCCCATTAATATCTCCTGAATATCTCCTGGAGAAAGGATGGATCATGGAAAAGCTAAAGATGACTGTCCCACATGGTTTTAACAGATGGCCCATTAGCGGGAGATACCTCCCACGGAGATAAGGATCACTGCCCCACCTGCGTTTAGCAGCTGGTGATAGAATGCACACTTTTGGGCACATCTTTACATTGTAACCTTGGACATTGGGCCAATGAGGGGCACAGAACTGGTGTAAATTAACATAAAACAGCAGAGGATTGTGGGGAGAAGCTTTTGTCACCCTGACCTTTATGCCCCCTCAACAACTTCAGTATTTCTTCTTCCAAGTAATGAACATGGTTGTTTTCTTGGCAGGCCCCTGGACTTCCACAGGGGAGGCCTGAGATGAGATTCCCAGAGAAGCTGTGGTTGTCCCTGGATCCCTGGAAGTGTCTAAGGCTGGGCTGGGTGGGATTTGGAGCAGCCTGGGAGGTGTTCCCATCTGGGGGAGGGGATGGCACAGCATGGGCTGTAAGGTCTTTCCCACCCAAACCATTCCAGGATTTGAACCTCTGCAATAACAAAATAACCACGTTGGTCCTTGGCTCTCCCTGTCTTGGTGATTCCCCTTGGAAGCATCCACAGCCACTCCTCTCTCCCCAGGGAGGCACTGCAGCAATTCCTGGAGCCCATTCCTCCTTCAGCAACTGCAGCATCCCAGGGAATCTCCAGGATTTGCCCTCCTGGAGCAGCCACAGGAGTGAGGGGTGCCCAGTGACCCCCCCCCCCCCCCCCCCCCCCAGTTCCTGCAGACCCAGGTGAGTTCCAGCTGCTGTTTGGTCATTCCAGGTGGAGGCAGCGCAGCAATATTCCCTGTTTCCATCCCTGTTTCCACATGGATTCCTCAGGATCTGCCAATTTCACTCTCGATTTTGGTTTGCTCAGTGACGAATAATGGGAAAATGGATTTTTCTTTAATGAGGTTTTTTTATTTATTTGTTAAATTCTCAATAAAACAAACAGCTGGGAGCTCTGCCAGGCTGGAATTGGTTTTCTACTGGTTCTCCAGGTTTGCTTGGGCTCCTGGAGGTCGTGGAAAAGTGGGAGAGGAGCACCAGGAGCTACAATTCCGTGTCCTGGATGTCTTTATAGTATGGATAGAGGGAGGATTGATGGTGAAGGAACATTTTGGCCTCCCTGTGAGGATGGAGGAACAGCTCCCAGGTTCCCAGACTCTGACCCAGACCACACAAACCAAATTCACCCTGGATTTTCCACTCCAATAGATCCTTCCTGGAGCAAAGGCAGATCCTCCAAGGCTCCAAGAAACCTTTAAAACCTTTAATTAAAACCCCATCAAGCATGGGAGGGTCAATCCTGTTAATAACCCCCAGTGGTGCATGTGGTGCTTGTTCCCACTGACCTGTGAGGGGACAAAGGACAATTCCAGGTGTCACCAGATCAGCCTCTCCAGGGCTATACCAACCTGAGGGAGAAATGGGACCTTCCTGCTCTTATTTGCATTCAGAAATCTGATTAAAGTTGATATTTTACTTAAATAATGCTGGGCTTGGAGGCCACAAGAGCTGTGGGGCTGACAGCAAATTCCCACTGGCTTCTATCCCTCTGGGATGGTTTTTGGGTAGAAAACTTGGAAAACTGGAGGTTGTGTGTGAAAAAATGCTCCTTTTACTTCGGAGGAATCAGCTTTGTGCACAAAGGCACAACCCCAAAGTTTGAAGGCAGGGAGGATCCTTTGATGCCTCAAAAAAGTTGGATGCAAGGGGAACAAAGGGAAGCAGTTCAAAAACTGGGATGGGGAAGGGCTGGAGAGGGAGATGGGAGCCGTCACCAAAAGTCCCCAAATCGGCCCTGATGTCACTCCCTGAGGAATGGCTTTGGAAAGATGAGGAAAGGGGAAGAAACAGCTCCTTTTATTCCACACCAAATCCATCCTTTGGTCCTGAGAGGAGGGAAAACATTTTATGTGTCCAGAGAGATGTGAGGAATGTTTGTGTTCAGAAAAATCCTTCATTCTCCAGCAGGAGGGAACAGGGAACTGGTGCTAAACTGGACCTGGAAAGGGACAGAGATGAGGGCAAAGCTCACACTTTAAACCAAATCCTTTGGCAAAATGGAAGGGAAGAACATTTCCAATCTGAAGCACAGAAAAATGGGAATGTTTTGCTTGGAGTGGGTGATCCAGGGAAAAGCAGCTGTTTTGGGAGACATTTGATGTAATCAAACCCTCGGGTTTGTGATGGGAACAATTGGCAGGGGCATAATTGCAGCCAAACCCTTGGAATCCAAGAGGAAAACAGAAGGGAAGGGATAAAAGAAAGCATGGGAGAGCCCTGGAAATGCCTGCCCACCACAACCTGCTTGGGGACCTGGACTTTCCCAAGGTTTTGGGGGAATTTACACACTGGGAATGTCCCCTCCTTGAGGCACCTGGGTGGTTGTGGTCCCTCAAGACTTGGGTGGCTCTGCCAGGCCACGCTACCCCAGCAAGGCTCAGAAATGAGTCCTTTGGATGTGTCCCTGGGATGTGTCCCTGGGATGTGTCCCTGGGATGTGGGGAGCCAACATGGGACCCTGAAAATAGATTTTTAAGGATGCCCTTTGTGTTGTCCCTCATTTGTGTTGTTGCTCATTCAGGTGGGGTTGGACCAGGTGCCCTTTAAATGCTCCCTGCAATCCAAAGCCCCCTGGGATTCTGTGGTTCTGGGATTCTGCGATCTTTGGGAATGGGGCTCTCCATGTTCCTGACCTTCCCATCCTGCCCTGAGCATCCTCAGGAAGCGGCATCCCAGGGATGGGGCTGTGATCAGGCTGGGCTGGGGGCACAGGGGGATTTTTTGCACATGTTGGCATGACCTTGGCTGGATGGCACCAAAGCCTTTCAGTCCCCTCTGCAGAAAAGGGAGAGGAAATAAAAAGAAGCATTCAGGAGCTGAGAGAAAGACAGGGAGAGATCACAGATGGAACTTGGGGATATTATCTGAATTTATTCCCAACAAAATCAGAGTAGGAAAAAGACAAGAATGAATCTCAACAGCACCTCCCTGCCAGCCCTCCCTCCTTCCCAGGCTCTACCTCATTCCCCCGGCAGGGCAGGGAGATGGGAACGGGGCTCAGGGTCAGCTCATCCCACATTGTTCCTGCTGCTGCTGTTCGGGGAGCTGCTGCTGGAGTCCTCTCCTCCCTGCCTGGCTCCCTCTGCCTCTCTCCCCTTGGCTGTTCCCATTCTGTGTGTCCCTCTCTCCCCTCTCCGCATCTTTCTCTCCTTCCTCTTCCCATGTCCTGTTTCCACAAGCTCCTAACTGGGACTGGGACTCAGACGGGGACTCAGACTGGGATTGGGAACCTGCAGCATCCAGCACTGGGATCCCCAGTCCTCTTCCCAGTTTTTTCTACAACCCTTCCTGAATTTTTCACCCTGGAGTTTGGAGGAATTTTGCACATTCACAGTTCTCATTCCCTCTGAAATTATGGATGGGGATCTACAACCTCTGTTCCAGCCTAACAATTCCTAGTTTATTACCAGGATCAATCAAATCAAACCCTGATGGCTTCCAAATGTTCTCCCTCCTCACTCCTGTTGTTATTTCCTTGTTTTTTATTAGGAGAGACAAATTCTGGCTCTGGGAGATTTCCCTGCCAGTAAACAATGCCATTAAAAACAAATCAGGAGCCCCGTTGTCCACAGATCCAGCAAATTCCTGCACTCATCTGAGTGCCTGCCCCCATGGGATGGGGACAGGGCTGTGGGTAGCGCATCCAGGTGGTGTCCAGCAGCCACTCCTGCTGCCCTTGGGGCTGGGGCTGGACATGTGTCCTGAATCCCGACCCTGCTGGATGTTTGGGATCAGGAGGTGGCTCAGGATTGTGGGATGTCACTGTCACCGGGGGTGGGGGGGGGGGGGGGGTTGGCCCCATCCTTGTCCTGACCTGTAGAGGGGCTGAACTCCCCACATTTTGGGGATCCAGGCTCTTCCCTTGGGATTCATTCCCTCCTTTCATAGGTTTGATCTCACATTTTGGGGATCCAGGCCAGATTCCTCTGCTCCAAAGTGTTGCTGATCCCTGTTTAGGGACCTTAAAACTCCTTCCAGCTGGGAGGGATGAGGAACCAGGGATGCTCTTCCCCCAGCCCCACTCGGTGTTTGGAGTGTCAGGCACTGGGGGGAACTAGAGCACTGGGAAGGGATCCCTGTCCTCTTCCCAGTCCTACTTTTGTGCTTCTCTGCCTCTCCAGCCTTTGGGATCTGTCTGATCCCTGTCCCTTTTCCCAGTGTCTGATCCCTGTCCCCTTCCCCTCTGGATCCCTGCAAACATTTCCCTCCTCCCAGGCCCCATTCCCATCCTCATGTGGGAATTTTCTCCCAGAAGGAACTAGGCACAGCTTTGGAATATTTAATGTACAGTTTAGCTATAAACTGGGAGCCTCTTTGGAATTTTTTTCCAGGTCCTGGCAGAGCATTTTCCAGCCTGACTGTGATGGGAGGGCTGTGCAGGGAAAAAGGCACTTCCTGAGCTCCTGAATTTTTCATGGGTGCCCCACATGACAAAATGCTGCTTGTAAATCCATCCATTATCCCTTATTTTCTCATCCATAATTAAAAAGCCAAATCCTGTTCTCAGCCAACAAACAGGGAATTTACAGAGAGGCTTTCCTCTGGATCCTTCCAGCCCCTGGAGCAACTCCTTCCTCCTCAGGCTGCTGCTGGGTGGTGACAGGGCCCCTTTGGGGATGTTTTTCCATGGCTGCAGCTGGAGAAATCCCTGCTGGAGGTGGCTGAGGGTGTTCCCAAGGCTGTCCCCTTCTCCCAAATCCTGTTCCCACCATCCCTGGTTTCTGCCTCCAATCCTGGCCTGGGGCTGCTCTCGGACTTTGGTTTTTGTGGATTTTTCCTGCTCCAAGCACTGCCCTGGCTCAGGCAGGCACCCCCAGGGTGCTGCCACATTCTGCCACTGCTGTGTCGTGGGAATGGGAATCAGGGACTCCTCGTGTCCCCAAGGTTGGGGTTTGGGTGGGAATTCATGAATGAGCTGGAAGGTGACAAATTCCAGAGATCCCATTCCTTATTTACGGAATCCTGATGGAAAAAAGTTCTGGGTGTCTTGGGAAACCCCTTGCCAAGGAGGAGGATGGAAAATGGAATCCAGGCTGGTTCCATGAAAATATCTGTTGGAATGGCACTTCTGGGTGATCCAGATTAAAGCAGCTTTCCAGAATCTTGGTCATGGGTTTAACTGGGAAAATTCAACTGTGCCTGAAATCCCAGTGCCCTGGATGGGGCTTGGAGTTGTTCCTGAGGATTCAGGGATTTGGGAGAGGTGGGATCCAGTCAGGGTCAGTCCAGAGGGGAGTTAAGAGCAGAGCAATGTCATGACGTATTCCCTGGAGGGCTCCTCTCCAGAGTCCCTCATCCTACGTTTATTTTGGGATCAGGTTGCTGGGATTTTCCCAGTGGCTGCTTCCCTTCTTCTGGACATTCCCATGCCAGCCCCAAACCCTGCCAGGGTTATTCCTGTGGATCCTGCTCATGGAAACAGCCCACAGTGCTCCTGCTCCTGGAGCAATGATTTGTGGTTGGATGGTGAAATTCCCAGCTGGGAATTCAGGAATTACAGCTATTAACTACCCTAAGGAGCAAAATCCTCTCAGGGAGCCTCTGGATGACCAATGTCCTCAATGGAATGTGACAAACCAGGACAAACCTGCACCTGAGCAGTCCTAGCCCTGGACTTGGTAAAAATAATTGGGATGTTTCCAGGAAGAGCCAAAGGTGGGATCTCCCCACTTGGTCCTGATTCACTTTGCTCCTCTTCTGTCATTGTTTCCTGCAGGAGATTGGTGGAAAAAAAGGATTTGTGCTCTGCAAACTTCCCTGCTTTGCCCGAGGTTTTCCTGCTCTTTGCCAAGTCCCTCCTACCAGCACTGGGAGTCTCCAAGGAAGGACACAGATCCTGGAGGGGACCCAGCGGGAATTTCAACCAGGAAACGGGAGGATGAAACACAAGGAGGAAAAGCTGGGAGCTGTTGCACTTCCATCCTCACTGTGGAGCCAACAGCTCAGCCCTGCAGGGAGCCAGCCCTGCCCTTCCCTTGGGAACAGCTCCACAGTCCTACAGAGCAGTCCCGGGGGTGCCTGGAGTGGGGAAATAGGGGATCAGAAATGCAGGAGCAGCCTAGAATGCACAGAAATGTGGGAGCATCCTGGATGGAACAGAAATGAGGGAACAGCCTGCATGGGACAGGAATGGGATAGGAGCAGCCTGGATGGCTTGGGAATGTGTGAGCATCCTGGATGTCTCAAAAATGAAGGAATAGCCTGAAATGCACAGAAATGTGGGAGCATCCTGTCTGGAGCAGATTGGATGGTGGAGGAATGGGACAGGAGCAGCCTGGATGGAATAGAAATGAGGGAGCATCCTGAATGGCACAGGAATGGGGAATCAGTCTGAATGGCACAGAAATATGGGATCAGCCTGGATGGCTCAGGAATGTGGGACCTGCCTGTCCCCCTGCAGGGACGTGTTCGGGTGGCGCTGAGCAGGACTCACCCTTAGAGCCTGGAGCAGCCCCTGGGGCTGCCTTGGAGGGATCCCAGACTCCAGCGGCTCCAGCTGCTCAGGCACAGCTGTGTCAGGAGCAGCTGCGGGGCTTCGGGAATCCCGGAGGGAGAAATGAAAGAATTATTCCAAGTGAGGGGAACAGCAGCATGGTTTTGCAGAGGGAGCCTGGGGAGGCCCAAATCTGGGCAAGGCTGCAGGAGGGACAAAAATTTAAGAAAAAAAGGAATTCTTGGAGGGTGTGGAGAGGCTAAGGGAAGAAAAAATGCAAAGTTTGGAGCAGGAATTCCCCAAATTAGTGACCTGGGACGGGTCCCACCCAACCTTCCCCTCAGAGCTCCAAGGAAGTCCCAGAGATGTCACTGAGGATTCCAACACTGATCCCTCCAGGAATGCAGCTGGGATTAGCCTGATCTCCATATTGCAGCCCTGCTCCAGAGTTTTCCTGGATGAAACCCTGCACTGTCCTGATCCATGGCTCTGGGTGTGCTCTGGGGCTGCTCGGAGCTCAGGAGGAGCAGGAACCCTGCAGAGTGTGAAAATGATTCCTTTAAGGAGGCTGGGAGTTATTCATGCCCGGAATAACAATGGAGACACAGGGAAACACAGGGAAGAGGGGAGGGAAAAGCTTCTGAGACCTTAAAGCTGGAATCAGATGCAAAGTTCATATGGATGTGTTCAGATACAGGCAAGGAAACAGCGACTGCGGCACCCATAAATTCCATGAACTAAAGGATAAGCTCTGGGAGTGGAGATGGCAACAAAATCTTCAGAAATCACCAAGGGGTGGGAGAGGAATGGTCACAATAATTCCCATTGGGATGGAACTGGGGTTGGGTTTGGACTCTTCCCTCCCAAACTAACACAAAACAAGGACAATTTTCCTGCTAAAAATTCCCATTAATTGCCTCTAATTGCTGTCCTTGCAACAGACTCAGGGGGAGGAGCAGGGAGAACGGACCATGGAATGTCCTTCACAGTTGATGATTTCCAGGAATGATGAAGTGCTGCTCCTTGGAGCATCCTGTGGGCTGGAGGAGCCTCCTGAATGCTGGGAATGAAGGAGGAATAGGGAGAGGTGCTTGTGTGACCTTAAGCAAGTGGAGGTGGCTCCAAGAGCATTTCCTGGGTGTTTTCCTGGTCCCTGTGGGAACACAGCTGTGGGAGCTGGTCAGGGATGTGGTGGCTGGGCCATAAATCCCGGGAATGTGCTCTGGCCTGGGCTCCAGCCCTCTCCATGCCAAGCTGAGTTCTCCCATTCCCCAAAAATGCAGCTGCACTTCAGAAATTATTTTTCAGAGCTGGTTCTGCTCCTACCTTTTCTCCTGAAGCATTCCCATGGGATTTTCCTCATTGCTCTAATCCTGGGGCCCTACTGAGAAGCAGGGATAATCCAGTGCTCCCAGCCCTGTGGAGCTCCAAGGGGGATTATCCCTTGGGATGGCAAATCCAGCTCTGTTTGATGGATTTGTGGTTGACATTGAATTTCCTGAGCTCCAGCTCAGCCAAACCCCCTGGTCAATCCCACTCTGGATTCCCCCACCTTGTCCATGGGATTTTTCATCTCCCACAGGGATTAATTTTCATTTTTTCTATTAGGATTTTGGGAGCTGATGGTTGGCTTCCATCCCTGCTCCCTGCTCCATCCCTGTTCCAAGCCTTGTTCCATCCCTTGGCAGATCCATCCAACACCAAACAAGGGTGGGATGGATCTGCCAGTGCCTTTTCCACTCCCTTCTCTTTTCTTTGGAATGTGCTCCAAGACAGGATGGGGTTAATTACTGCAAATAATGAGGCTTTCCTTTTCCCCAGAAAATCCTGGGGCACTCAGCAGAGCTGGGGCTGTGCTGGGGGTTTGAACTTAGGGGTTTTTTTTCTTCTGAATCCCCAAATAATCCTCATAGCTTTTCCTGATCTTCATCATCTCTGTTTTTCTGGAAAAGGAACCCTTAATCCTGATGAGGTTTGGAATTGTAAATGAAATCTCCTCCCATCCTTCTCCATCAGGGCTCAGGATCTTTTTACCAAGCCCCTCAAACTCTCGTCTCTCCCTGAGGGTGCTACTTAAAATTCCCAGGTCTCTCCCAGTGCTGGAGAAGTGGCAGAGCAGATCCAGTGCCTGGATCCAGGGATGAAGCCACTGCTGACACATTCTGGGATGCAGTTGGATGGAAATGGATTTTCTTGCTATGCTTTGGAGCCAGTTCAAGTGGAACAGTAAAGTTGTAATCCCAGAATCCCAGACCAGTTTGGGATGGAAGCAGCCCAATGATTACTGAATTCCCACACCTGCCATTGGCGGCGACAGACTGGCATGGGACACTGACAGGGATCCAGGGGCAGCCACAGCTGCTCTGGGAATTCCATCCCAGCCCCCCCCCCCCCCCCCCACCTCTTAGGGAGGAATTCCTTCCCAGTATCCCATCCATCCCTGCCCTCTGGCCGGGGGAAGCCATTCCCTGTGTCCTGTCCCTCAATCCCTTGTCCCAAGTCCTTTTCCATGTTTATTCCAGGCTCCCTTCAGGCACTGGAAGGCCTCAATGAGGTCACCCCATAGTTTCTCCTCTCCAGGCTGAACAATCCCAAAACCTCACAGAGAGGTTTCCAACACCTCTGTCAACAAAGAGATTCCACAACATCCCAAAGATCCCAGCACATCCTGGAGATCCCCATCGCAGAGAAGACAGGGATGCAGCTGAGCATGGCCATGGCACCACTCCCACCCCATCCCGAGCTGTGGGAGAGGAAAAGGAGGGATAAGGGATGAGGAAGAGCTGTGGGAAGGTTTTTCCTGGGATCTGCCCTCTGGGGATGAGGGCAAGGCAGGAATGACACAGCCTGGCCATTTCCACAAGACCAGCTTTAATATCAGTCAGGAAAATGAGGAGAAAGCACAGAATCCATGAATGGGAGAAGAAGGAAATTCCAAAAATTCCCCCCAAAAATTAAAAAATAAATTAATGAACCCAACCCCACCCGCTGCTCCTGGGCTCTCCAGGTACTGCAGGTGGAAGAGCAGGGCTGGGATGATCCATAGGGAGCCCCTGTGGCTCCTCTCCAGGGATGCTCACCTTGGGCTGAGCTCGGGATTCAGCCCAACCTCACCCAGAGGACGCGACCGGGAGAAGAATCCGAGAGCGGCGACTTTTGGATCTCTTTTATTCTAAAGCTCTCAGCCTACGGCGCTGGGAATGGAGAATTCTGGGATGCTCCTTCTGGCACTGAAACCCGCGGACTGCAAAGAGGAACAGAGCTGAGAGAGGCAGCTGAGGAATCCCAGGGCCAAGAAAAGCCCTGGCATGCAGTGCTTGGGATATTTGGGATGCTTCCTTTGGGATTTGCTGCTGCTGCTGCTGCTCAGGCTTGGACAATCCCAAAAAGTGTCCTGTCCCTCCATCCTGTGTGCCAAGTCCCTCTCCAGCTCTGCTGGAGCCCCTCTAGGCATTGGAAGGGGGTCTGAGGTTTCTCTTCTCTGACCTTCCCGTTTTCAGGTGAATGTTCTCTCCCAGCCTGGGAGCTTCCCAGCTTGGAGCCAAACCCCCCAGGAGGAAAGGACAACAGGAGTCAGGTCCAAGGCGCCTCTCACTTTGGGCAGAGTATATTTAGAATTTATATTTTTATATTATTTTAATGCATAGCGAGTTTTTCTTCTTTTTTTTTTATTTTTAATAGATTTTTAAAATAATTTTTTCCAGTTTTTTTTTCCAGTGTTTTTTCCCAGTTATTTTCTTTTCTTCCATTTTTTTTTTCCCCCCCAGTGCAAACCTGAGCTGGGTCCCTGTTTTCCCTGTGCAGTTTTCCTTCCTCGGGATGGGCACTGTGGTGGGAGGGGTCAGCAGGCGATTTCCTCCAGCGTCCCCAGCGGGGCCTGCAGGGGCACGGTCACAGTGTGGCTCAGGCTCTCCGAGTGGTTTGGCACTGGATCACAGGTGCTCTGCCGATGGAAAACCAGGAAATGCTTTATCCCACAGCTGCTGCATGCTCCTTACCCTCCCTCCCAGGTCAGGGACTGAAATAGTTCATGCCTCAAACGCTGACAGAAAGTTTTGCTCATTGTAAGAAGAACTGGATAAAGGAGCCACAACCACAGAAACCTCCTTGGAGAGCTTTGGGCTAGGAGTCAAACTGGTGGGATTGCATAAAGGGAAACCCATTGTTATAAATACATATCACGGTATTGGCTTTTCCCAAATATTAGGGTGGATACTGTATGTGTGGTGTTGAAATGGTTTTTAAGATATAGTTTTGTTAGGAGTTACATAGGCTAATAAAGTGTCTTTATGCATGCTTGGTTGGGCAACACCCAGTGAAGACACCTGCTACTGATACACCAGTTACCAGCACCAACCATCTGTAAAAATAAAAAACCACAGCCCAAATTAAGACTGATTAGAAAAAATAAATTAAAACCACAGCCAAGAAACATGCATACTCTAGAAAGGTGGATTCAAGGAGTGGCCATGTAGAACAGTTCCTGGAATAAGGAAAACAGTTTACAGAAAAGTTTGAAAATGCATGATAGATCTATGAATACAGATGAATTTAAGGGGTGTCTCTAAACCAGCAGGGGTGCTCTTGGCTGAATGCCAAGCACCCAGCAGTTGTTATCTTTTACTTTATTGTTTGTCTCTTATTGTCTTTTATTAAACCTTTTAAAATCCACCAGGAAAGTGAACCTCGTTTCTCACACCGTTCTTCAATCACCTCAAACAAGGCTGAGGGAGAAGAATGCATCCACAAGAAATGCAGCAGACACTCTTCCCTAGCTGGGTTTGGGGTTGACAGAGACTGAAATAGTTCATGCCTCAAATGTTGATATAAAGTTTTATATCATATTAAAAAACTCTTTATATAATTGATATAAAGTTTTGCTCATTATAACAAAAACTGGGTAAAGAAGCTACAGCCAAAGAAGCCTCCCTGAAGACACCTGGCTGGGACTTTTGACTGTGAGTTCAATCACTAAATTAGATAAAGGGAAAACCCATTCTTTAATCATCTCAGGCCTAGGAAAAAACAAACAAAGCTGAGGGAAAGGAATGCATCCACCAGAAAGCCAAACACAGCAGAAACTTTTCCCTGTCTGGGTTTGGGCTGGGGGACACCAGAGCCAGGTTCAGTCCCCCAGGAATGAGGAGGGAGGAGGTTTTGGGTGTGACCTCTGGTCAGAGGCACTGAACACCCATCCTCCCTCACATAAATTGGCCCAGCTGTGGAACCCCCAATTCTGGGAAGTTACATCCATGGGATATTCATGTGAGAATTCACCAAAGACCCCCCCCCCCCCCAAAGTGCTCCCAGAGTCATTCCTGAAGCCTTGCACTGCAGGACTGCACAGGATGCAGCAAACCTGGAGCGTGTTGTACAGACAATGGTGAGCTCCACCCCGGGGACGTGCTTGGGTTTTCCTACAGTCTGAGCTCTATTAACCATCGGATTCTGTGCTCCTGGAGGGACCTTCACCACCAAGAGCAGCTGGAGAGAATCAATGGAGCATTTCTGGGATCCACAGATAGTGATGTTTTCCTCATTCTGGCTCTGTCGTTCTCCTTCTGTCCCCCCCACCTATTTTCCATTTCTTTCCCTTGCTTTTCTCTCTTTTCTCTCTCTCTCAGATTTCCTATCCAATAAACCCCAGACCACTGGCACTGGCATCTGGTCCCATTTGCACTTTAATTGGGGCAGATGCACCTCTCACTATAATTTTAATAACTGGATCCTGACACACGTGGGAAGAGCTCTAGCATCCCCAGGGAATTTTCCCTTCTCTCATTACCACGTTCTCATCATGGCTCCCATCCTCTTCCTCTTTTCCAAGAAGGTCCAATAATTTTTCCTTGATTAGCTGCAAGAAGAGGGAGGTGGGGTTAAAGTGGGAAGAGGCTGCAGTGGGATAGGGAGCACTAGGATGTGCTGGGTCTGCGGGTGCATTCCAAAGGGTTGGGAGGAGGAGGATGCTCCAAGGGCTTGGCCATGCAAAGGCTGTGAGAGCTGGGGGTGTTCACCTGGACAGGAGAATCTCCAGGGAGAGCTCAGAGCCCCTGCCAGGGCCTAAAGGGGCTCCAGGAGAGCTGGAGAGGGAACAAGGGATAGAGGGACAGGACACAGGGAATGGCTTCCCACTGCCAGAGGGCAGGGCTGGATGGGATATTGGGCAGGAATTGTTCCCCGGGAGGGCGGGCAGGCCCTGGCACAGGGTGCCCAGAGCAGCAGTGGCTGCCCCTGGATCCCTGGAAGTGTCTAAGACCAGGTTGGACACTGGGGCTGGGAACAGCCTGGGATGGTGAAAGGTGTCCCTGCCCAAGGCAGAGGTGGCACTGGATGATCCCTAAGGTCCCTTCTATCCAAACCATTCCAGGATTCTCTTATGAGGAATAAAATCCACAAAAATTCAATTTCTGGGACACTTCTGGGGTTCAGGGAAAGCTCCCAGCTCTGTGAGCTCCATTTCCCTTCCCAGCCCCCTCATTTTCCTGCTGCTGCAGGATTTGGTTTCCAGGGAATTCCCATAAAACCTGGGAAGTGTTTTACTGGAAAACTTCCACTGTGAGAAAAGAGAAATAAAACCAACAAGAAGAAAGGTGAAATCCTGAAATCCTAGAAAATTGGGTCAGTTTCTGAGGAATGTGGATCCTGGCTGGTGCAAGGAAGTGTGGTGGGAATTTGGGACCACGAGGACAGAGCTCAGCAGAAGATCACAAAAAAATCCTCTTTATGGTCACTATTTCCCCCAGATTTGGCCAATCCATTAATAAAAATGTATCTGGCTGCTGTCACTCAGAATCTCTAAATATTTTGGCTGAAAACTCAAATTTTTGAGATGCTGATACCCCATTTGTGAAACTCCAAGCAGAGGGGAAACCTGTGGATTTTTTTAAAAAAATAAGGTATTTTATTCCTTTTTTCCTTGGCTGGTGTGGGTTAAATATCTGGGAATGTGAAGATTCCCCTGCTGGGACATCCCCAGGAAGCTTCTCTGAGGGGACAAAATGAATTTTAAGCCCAAATAAGAAGAAAAAAATAAGAAGAGCAGCAAAAGCCCCCATATCTGACAAACTGTATTGGCACATGTCAAAGAAAGGAGGAAAACAGAGAGGAAAATCTGAAATTTTTGTTTTCTTAGGGCCTACCTAGGGATAATCCCCAAGAAATCCAGGAAAGGGCAAATTTAATGAAATATTTGGGTATTCAGGCGAAGATCTAAATTCAGGCTCAGCTTTTGTTGCTCTCTGAGCTTTAGGCCTGGAATATTTTTTATTCCTGGAATATTTTTTATTCCTGGTTAATGGCACCAATGCTGGAGCTGCCCAGGAGGGATTGGGATGGGGGAGAATTGTCTGAAAATATAAAATTTTAAAGTCAGCATTACAAAGGAAAAAAAAAAAAAAAGAAAATGAGGGGACTTGAAGTGAGTTCCGAGCTGGGATTGTGGAATTCCCTTCCCTGGAATGGGACATGTTCCCAGCCTGGACTGGGACACCTTAAATCAACAACTATGGACAACTCTTACATCCCATGGGAATAAAACTCCCTGTTCCCACCCTGAGATGGGACTGTGGGAGAGCTGGATGAGGCAGGTTGGAAGTCCAGGATTCTGGGGGGTTCTGGGATCACCAGGGAACAGAAAATCCAGGGATGAGGGGCTCCAGGATTGGAAATTCAGGAATGAAGGGCTCCAGGATGGGAAATTCAGGGATGAGGAGGTCCAGGATGGAAAATACCAGCCTTACCTCGTACAGGTAATCGAAGAGCTCAAGGATGGTGAGGATGCTGGCCCCGATGAACAGCCCCATCTGGCCACCAATGTCACCTGCAGGGGACAGCACTGTGAGGGCTCCCAGCACTGCTGGGCCCTCCCATCCTCAAAAACTGGGAGAATTTTCCCGTGGAATGGTTTTCCTGCTCATGGAGCCTGGAGTGCTCCAGCTGCATCCCAGGAATCTCAATTCCCAGTCTGGGGAAGGTGCTGGGAAGAATGAATGTCCCTGGAGCCAAGGAAAAACCCCAACCTGGCAAAAGGTGAGAAAGGAGGTGCCCTGGGTTTTTTGGGAAGCATCTCCTGGCTTCTACTTGAGTGTCCTGGGGTGGAGGAGGAACCTGAGGAGATTCCCAGGAATCTGCTGGGAAGGTAACTGGATGTGGTGCTCAGGGAAGGCAAATCCCATGGATTGTGCTGGAGAACAGCCCTGGATTGACCTCCAGAGCAAAGGCACCCACAGGGGACGGGGGAAGGGGCCTTTTCCAGGGTTGTCCATGAGACACGGAGAGACTAAAGAGGGAAAAGGTTTGGGAGCAAAGTGAGACCCTGGAATGATCCCAGCAGGTGCTCTGGATTTACACCACGTGGAATCATCTGGAGGCTTTGAGCCTGGGGAAAATATTCTGGGATGGGGCTCTTCCTGAAGCTCCAGAGCCTTGGGAATGAGGGTCCTATGAAGTGCACATGGGGTTTGGGTCAGAGAGGCCCCAGTAGCCTCCTCTTCTTCTCCCTGGAATTCCTGGAAAAGCCCCAGGAGCAGAAGGGCTCCAGAGGGGGCATTTGGCAGGGCCACCCATGTGCGGTGACATGGGGACACTGTGTGCCAGGGGTGACCCAGCTCCAGCTTCCCAACGTGTTGGGCACTCCCAGCATCCCAGAGGGATCTAGGGATTTGGGTTGGCTCAGGGAGGCTGCAGGGCTGCGGGAGGGCTCACCCCCACCCCAAACCCAATGGGGCCAACCCCAAATCTACCCCAAATCCAGCTGCAGCCCCAAAGCTGGAGCTGATTTGGGGCTGAGCAGCTCAGGGTCTCCTGAGGCATCCAAAGGCCAAGGGCCCAGGCCTGGCTGGAAAAGGTGGATTTGGAGCAGGGAAGAGGTGATGGGGAGATGGTTTTGGGATGTCCTCCACATCCTGCATCACAGAGAGCACCCAGCACCCACCCAATCCCAGATCTCCAAAAATGGGGGGCTGGAAGCAGGCAGGAATGGAGCAGCTTCAAAACCTTCCATGGGTCTCCCCCCCCTCCTGCTGGAAAGGAAGGATTTGGAACAGGCAAGAGGCGATGGAGATGTGATTTTTGGGATGTCCTCCACACACTGCCCAGGGGGCACCACAGAGAGCACCCAGCCAGCCTCAAAATATCCCAAAAATGGGAGCAGGCAGGGATGGAGCAGAACCTTACATGGGTCTTCTCCAGATCCTTCATGAAGCATCCAAAGGCTAAGAGCTCAGGCCCAGTTGGAAAGGATGGATTTGGAACAGGGAAGAGGTGATGTGAGATGGTTTTGGGATGTCCTCCCCCACACACTTCCCAGGGTGCAACACAGGGAGCAGAATCCCCAAAAACCGGGTGCTGGGAGCAGGCAGGGATGGAGTGGAACCTTCCATTGGTCTCCTCCTCCTCCTCCATGAAGCAGCTGAAGTCCAAGAGCTCAAGCCTGGCTGGAAAATGTGGATTTGGAGCAGGGAAGAGGTGATGGGTAGATGGTTTTGGGATGTCCTCCTCATTCTGCACCACAGAGGGCACCCAGCCCCAGAATCTCCAAAAAAAGGGAGCAGGCAGGGATGGAGCAGCTCCAGAACCTTCCTTCCATAAACACACAAGAGTATCCATGGGGACATTCCTGGGATGCCATGGTGGGGTGAGGAAAGTAGAGATGTGGCCTTGCTGGGAGCTTCAAGGCTATGGACCTCTCCCAGCCTTCCTCTGCCCCTCCCAGACCAGTAGAGATGCCAAACTGGTCCCAGTCCCCCCTTACCAAGTAAGGCTGCAACTTCATAGGCTTTCTTCTGCTCAATGGTCTCGTAGTTGAGTGCTTCAAAAAAAATGTCCAGCACAAGTATATTCTCTCTGTGGAAATGGGAAAAACATCAGCCCAGGAGCCACTGGTGGCTCAATCCTTTGGGATAAAGGAAAAACAGGATTTTGGGGCTTTATTCCCCTTTGCCTGGATTGTTGCTCTCTCTGGGTTCCTCAGAACTCACAGAACTTGGAGCTGGTGCAGACAGGAGCTCAGGGCACCCTCAGGGCTCTGGGGGTCTTTGGAGCAGGTGGAAAGGTTTCCCCATAATTCCTCAGGATCTTGGATCTCACTTTGCTGGGAACTCTTTTATTGGATGGTGATTCCTGATTTTGAGGGTGGGCAGGCCCTGGCACAGGATGCCCAGAGCAGCTGTGGCTGTGCCTGGATCCCTGGAAGTGTCCCAGGCCAGGCTGGACAGACCCTGGAGCACCCTGGGGTAGTGGAAGGTGTCCCTGCCCACAGCAGGGGTGGCACTGGATGGGCTTTAAGGTCCCTTCCAAGCCAATCCATTCCAAGATTCTGTGATTCTGTGAAGCGGAATCCAAAGGATCTGGAACAACTCTCACTTCCCACACACATCAATCACATGCCCAGGGCTGGGAGAGCTCCATGGCTTAAGGACCTCAGTCCAGAGATAAAAATCTCCAACAGGACGAGCAAAACTGGGAAATTTTGCATTTTTTTTTATGGGACTGGAGTATTCCCATGAGGACAATCCTTGGGAAGGAACTCAGGTTATTCTACCAAGAAGAAATCAGCCTCATCTCTTCCAGGTTTTCACTCTGCTCTTCCCTGGAGGACATCCCTGTGCTGAGGATGGATTGGCCAGGACTGGGTGTTCTCCAGACATTTCCCTCCCAAAAACCAATGGAATTCAGGTCCTCCCCCACTCACGAGATGTATTTTTCCGACTTGTTGAACTTCTTCTCCAGGTACTTGGCCGAGGTCTTGCTGGGGATCTTGACCATGGAGAGCTCCTTGTTGTACCTGGTGAGGTTACAGGGGGTCCTGCAGATGCAGTAATTGCTGTCCTTCTCTGCTAGGAGACCTGCAGAGGGGCAGGCATGGAGCTCACAGAGCAGGGACATGGAGCAGGGTGGGACCAGAGACTGTCCCTCCCAGAAAGGGGCCAAGAGGCCAAATATCCTGGACATTTCTCTCCCAGTTCATCCAAGTTCTCACCACCTTGGAGAAGCCTCTTGCTGGAGGCCACATTCTCTCATCAACAACATCTTGGAGAACTCATGGCTGAGTCTCCTAAATCCAGACTTGGAATGGGTCCCTCCATCCCAAACCCAGCCCCAGAGGGGCTCCCCTGATCCCAAGGGTTTCTGTGCTCATGGAGAACCAGGAGGAACTTCATCCCAGGGTGTGCCCAGCACTTCCCAGCAACCTGGGGCTAATCCCAACCCCTCTCCATGCTGCACATCTCCCCGTTCCTGGCAGCCAGGAGGATCCAGGCCCAGCCAGGAGGACCCAGGCCGCGGGAATTCCCAGGGATGCCAGGACTGCCCTGGTACTCACTGAGTGCGGGCTCTGCACATTCCTTGTACTGCTCTGGGGTGCAGAAGGGAGCATCTCCTGCAGGGACAGGACAAAGCCATCACAGGGGGACCCCGGGCTCTCCATGGGGACCCAGGGACCTCCTCCAGGTGACCCCAGTTGTCCCCACTTCTTCTGCCACAGGGGCCTTGTCCTGCAGGAGCTGCTGGGAACAGCACCCAAGGTGGCACTGGAACTAAAAATGGTTGGATCTGATGATCCCAGAGGCCTTTTCCAACTTTAATCAGACCCAGGTCTCTCTCCCATGGGTTGCCCCTATTTCGCAGGGAATCAGGGAACATCCTGAGCTGGGCCCCCCAGGATCATCCAGTCCCACCCCTGTCCCTGCACAGGCACCCCGACAATCCCACCCTGTCCATCCCTGGCAGTGCTGTCCAAACACTCCTGGAGCTCTGGCAGCCTCAGGGCTGGGACCATTCCCTGGGGAGCCTGGGCAGTGCCCAGCACCCTCTGGGGGAAGAGCCTTTCCCTGAGCTCCAACCTAAACCTCTCCTGTGACACCAGCTCAGGCCATTCCCTGGGTCCTGGCCCTGTCACAGGGAGCAGAGATCTGAGCTGCCCCTGCCGTGCCCCTCCTGAGCTCACCGAGCTCTGCCCTCAGCCCCCTCTGCTCCAGCTGAACATCACAAGTGCCCTCTGCTGCTCCTCGTGTGGCCTCTCCAGACCCTTCCCCATCCTCATCCCCCTCCTTTGGACCCTTTGATAGCTTTTTTATTTTGTGATGCCCAAACTGCCCCAGAACTCTGGGTGAGGTCACCCCAGCCCAGAGCAAGGCCGGACAATCCCTCCCTCCCCCTCTGCTGTCCCCGAATCCCCAGGACAGGGATGGCCCTGCTGGCTCCAGGGCGCTGCTGCCCCGCACCCAGCCTCTCCAAAAGCTATGGGCACCTTCTTCCCTCACATATCCCCAGCCCCTCCAGCCCAGCCCCAGGTGTCCCCAGGTGGCCCCCAGGTGTCCCCAGGCCCTGACCTGGCATGTGCACCATCCTGCAGTTGCAGTTCTCCACGATGTAGCGAGTCTCGCAGTCGATCCTGCAGGCCGTGACGCTGTACACCGGGAAAAACGCCAGGCCCAGCTCCGGGGAGCGGCACTCGCCCCACGGCGGGGGCAGGTACGTCAGCTGGGGACAGGGACAGGGACAGGGACATCAGCTGGGGACAGGGACATCAGCTGGGGACAGGGACGGGGACAGGGACATCAGCTGGGGACAGGGACAGGGACAGGGACATCAGCTGGGGACAGGAATGGGACAGGTACGTCAGCTGGGGACAGGGACAGGGACAGGGACATCAGCTGGGGACAGGGACATCAGCTGGGGACAGGGACAGGGACAGGGACATCAGCTGGGGACAGGGACATCAGCTGGGGACAGGGACAGGGACAGGGACATCAGTTGGGGACAGGAATGGGACAGGTATGTCAGCTGGGGACAGGGACAGGGACATCAGCTGGGGACAGGAATGGGACAGGTACGTCAGCTGGGGACAGGGACAGGGACATCAGCTGGGGACAGGGACATCAGCTGGGGACAGGGACAGGGACGTCAGCTGGGGACAGGGACAGGTACGTCAGCTGGGGACAGGGACAGGGACATCAGCTGGGGACAGGGACATCAGCTGGGGATAGGGACAGGGACGTCAGCTGGGGACAGGGACAGGGACATCAGCTGGGGACAGGGACATCAGCTGGGGACAGGGACAGGGACATCAGCTGGGGACAGGAATGGGACAGGTACGTCAGCTGGGGACAGGGACAGGGACATCAGCTGGGGACAGGGACAGGGACGTCAGCTGGGGACAGGGACAGGGACATCAGCTGGGGACAGGGACATCAGTTGGGGACAGGGATGGGAGAGGGACATCAGCTGGGGACAGGGGCAGGGGTGTCAGCTGGAGACAGGGGTGTCAGCTGGGGGACAGGGATGGGGACAGGGCAGGACATCTCCCCTGTCACAGGAGCTCCTCTGTTTGCAGGACAGCCACTGCAGTCCCTCAGGGCACACCTCCCATCTCAGGAGCTCCCTGATCCCTGGGATAACTCACTAGAGGACAAGATGTCCCCAAACAGCTCTCCCAGTGCCACAGAAGCGACACTCCCAGGGGACAATGAATGTCCTGGAGGTGACATTCCCAGGTGACAATGAATGTCTCAGGAGTGGAAGGATTAGCTGCAATTTCTGCCTGGTAGAATCCACTTTATAAACTGCTCCACCAAACTTTCCCCAAGCAGGAAAATGTGCACATTCCTTGGAAGTGTGTGGAGTTTTCTCCCAGCTGTTGCACCCAGTCTGGCACAGGAATCCCAGGTTAAATCCAGGGGGATTCCATCCCTAACGGCTCCTATGAATCCCTTCCTGGCCAAATCAGGGCTGAAACCTCAGGAAAAGCCTTTCCATCCATAGCCTTGATTCCATGGAACTGCTAAGCTCATTTCAGAGCTGGACTCCTCTCTCTGTGGCACTGGAGCTGCTGGAATGCCAAGAAAGGCACCCCAAGGAGCCAGGAACAGGATGGATGGAGCAGTCCCAGCCCTCAGCCATGGAAAGAGAGACTTCATTGGGTCTGATCCCTCTCCCTGCAGCCCCTCCAGAGTCTCCTTCTCCTGAGGGATTCCTGAGAATATCCCTTTCCTTTCTTCCAGATTATCCCAACTGGGGGTTAGTGGGAGGAATTTGGAGCCCCAGGATGTGGAGCTGCTCCCTCCACCCTCCCCTGCTGCCTCCAAAGTGGAAACAAACCACATCAAAGCAGCAGGAAAAGCAGGGAAAGGACAGCAGGAACACCCCTGCCCTCGGATCCTGCAGGAATTGTGCTCCCTGGCAGCTTCCCAAGGGCTCCTCCTCCTGCTCCTGCCTAGAGAAATCCAGCTCCAGCCTCTAATTGAGGGTGACAGACTCCCAGTCTGGCCCTTTTGCAGTCATTAATAATTAATTAATTAAACACTTTTCCAACCCTCCTGATTCCAGCTTTCTCCAGGATTACTGGGATCAGTTCCCAGCTGGCAGGTGCTAAATGGGGAAGGAAACAATTGATTTGACTCTTTGGAAGCTGGATGGATCCTGCTTGTCCCAAATGCCAGGAAAAGAGGGGATGAGTTTGGAAAACCTGGAGGGAAGAGATCCCAGGGTCATGGGAAGATCAGCTCCTGCCACAGCCTTTCCCTGGCCCCACTCCTGCCTTTCCACACTGCTCCTGGCACAGAGCCTCCCGGGAGCTGTGAGCATCTGCCTGCAGCCAGAGGTCATTCCCTCAATTAATTGGAAGTGCTATCCCTGTTTTTCCTGCCTGTTAAATTTTCTCAAACAGGGAAATGTGGTGGAGATAATCCCAGCAGAGGTGGGGGCAGTTTCAAAAAACTCTGGAATATCCTGAGCTGGAAGATCCTGCCCAGACACCCCAACAATCCCACCCTGTCCATCCCTGGCAGTGCTGTCCAAACACTCCTGGAGCTCTGGCAGCCTCGGGGCTGGGACCATTCCCTGGGGAGCCTGGGCAGTGCCCAGCCCCCTCTGGGGGAAGAACCTTTCCCTGCTCCATTTTCCTCTGGCTCTGGGATGGATCCAGCACTGATTCCTGCCCTCTCCCGTGGCTGACGGCACCAAACTCCAGCGATCCCAAGGAAGGATCCAACCCCTCCCTGAACTCCAATCCCCACCTGGGCTGGGTTCCCAATGAGACCAGAGCAGAACCCTCTGTTCCTTCACGAGACCTCCAACAGCAGCAATCTCATGGAATTTCCAACCCAGGCAGCCCCAGCCCTTGAGAAATGCTGAAAAACCCAAAGCAGCCACGGCTGCCTGATCCCAGCTCCCAGTTAATGGTATTGGAATTGTCTGTTTGCATCTCCAGCTCCTTTCCCATCCTGGCTGTTCCTTCCCATTTGCTCCCTTCCTGAGGAACTGTTTTTAAGGGATGAATTTGACACTTCCAGCCCCTGGGAGTTCCCCTGGAGCAGAGCTCAGGGGTGTTACAGAGACCATGAGTGCCCAGGGAAAAACTGGATTTTGGAGCTCCAGGATCCTTCTTTGCAAATCCAACAGAAACAGCAACAGGAATCTCCTGCAGATCCATAAAAAGTCCAGGGCAGCCCCTCTGGAGCCTCATCCCAGGTTTGCTCTCACTCCTGCTCCCATTGAATGAGCTGGGCCTGTGACTCAGGTGCAAAATCAGCCCAAAATTCCCAATAACGTGGAATTATGAAATTATAAAGGTTGGAAAAGCCCTCTGAGATCAAGTCCAGCTGTTCCCTCTAGGCCACCACTGTCCCATGTTACATCCACATGGATGAAATCCCTCAGGGATGGAGATTCCCCACTGCCCTGCTCCAAGAAACTGCCTCTCCTCCTGCTTATTCCCTGGAACACCCAGAAGGAACCAGACCATTGTCCCTCATTGTCCCAGAAAATCCTGACTGGGTTTGTTGGGACTCAATTCCCAAACTCTGGCAGAGGTGCCCAGTTTTTGGGGTGGGGAGAATTTGACTCTGTAGTTTTCCTGTCCTTACTTTTCCACCTTTTTATAAGATCCTCTTTTTACAGGGTACAGGGAGAGCAGGAAACCCAAACCATTCCCTCATCCTTGGATCCAATGGCTCTTCCCAACCTCCCTTCCCAATATCTGCCTCATCTTCATCCCTTCCCTCCAAAACCATTTTCCTCTGCATCCATCCCTGATTCCCTCCCAACCCTGTTTTCCAACCAAAACTGCTCTCCTGCCGTACAAATTCAAAGTTTTCTTCCCTCTCCTGCTTCCAACTGCTCCTGTACCATGAAGGTTCCTTGGGATTGGTTTTATGGGATCTCCTTGTTGATTTAATTTAGAATTTTAGGATAAATTGGAGGGAATCCACTGGGAGAGTTTGTGGGATTCAGGGGAAAAGAGAAATCAGGGGGTGAACCAGGAGGGTTCAGACCAGAGGGAGAAAACGCTCGGAGCAAGGGTAAGGAAACATAAATCCATGGAATTATGGAATGGGTTGGGTTGGGTTGGGAGGAACATTAAAACTCATCCAATTCCAATGCCAGGGACACCTTCCACTGTCCCAGGTTGCTCCAGGCCCCATCCAGCCCAGCCTTGGACACTGCCAGGGATCCAGGGGCAGCCACTACTGCCCTGGGAAATCCATTCCAGGGGCTGCCCACCCTCCCATCCAGAACTCCTGCCCAATATCCCATCCATCCCTGCCCGCAGGCAGTGGGAGGGACAGGGACAAGGCAGGCATAGATTGGATATTGGGAAGGAATACACATTTCCTGGACTTACATTGCCTGTGTGCTAGCACCCCATCCCTGTAAAACAACACCTCAAATATTGGAAATGTTAATTCCTCCTAATTCCCTAATCCCAGTGCTTCCACCCTGACTGGGAATAAGGATTTCCAAGCCGTCACTGCCAGCCCTGAATCCTATTTTGCTGCTTCTCTAATCCCATTTTGGATCTGCAGTTCTGTAGTTCTGCTCTCTATCCCATAAAACCTTTGGAGGGGATGAGTCTCCAGAGCCCCATCAAACAATGTTGTTCCAGCTCAGAACCCAGGGCTTCACTGAAGCCTCTGAAATTTTTATGGCCAACTTGGCAGGAATTGCCCTTTTCCAGGTACTTTCCATCTTCCCTGAAGGTCCTGTGTTGCTCTGTTGGGAAGTCTGATCCCATTCCTGACAGAAGGGGTCTGGGTGATGCTGGGATGCTGCAAAAACCAGCCTGGAAAAGGGGATGGAAAGAGGAATTTCTCTTTCTCCATGCGATCAACCCTTAAAAATATGGATTTTAGTGTGTCTGTGCAAGCCTTGGTGCCTTGATCAGGAAAAAGGGGAATGTTTCAGGGATAGTGCAGCTTCCCAAGGTCTGGAGGGGGAGATTCCAACCCCAGGCTCATCCAAAAGTGCATGGAAAGGAGAAAATGGAAGGGCATCCATCCAAAGCCAGGAGTGGTGGGAACTGAAGGGCAATTCCCAACTCCAGGGGGTCCTGGCCTCTCTTGGGACCCCTCTGGAGATGATGGATCCTTCCCTGTGCCAGCTCCTGCCCAGCTCCAACTCATGACCACACAAACCTCATTCATCCACTCAGGAATTGCCATGGAAACGCATCCTGGAGCATTCCTGTGGAGGGCCCAGGGAACCACAGCTGGGATGAGACCGTGGGGGTTCCTCCCATGGGAAATGGGGTGAAAACCCCAAGGCAGCAGCTCTGGGCTCCCATTCCCATGGGAGCCACTCCAGCTCCTCTCCCTCTGCATTCAGGCATGGAGGGGGATCCAGGGAGGATTTTCCATCCAGCCCCTCCAGTTTTCATTCCAATCATCCATTGTGTGCTGGCTCCTGCCTCCCTTAAGGAGCTCAGCCCTGGTTCCCCTGAATTTCAGGGACTGCTCCAGTCTGACATTTCATGCAATCCTGGAATGGTTTGGGTTGGAAGGGACCTTAAACCCATCCAGTCCCACCCCTGCCACGGCAGGGACACCTCTCACTGGTGTGGAAGGTCCAGCCCGGCCTTGGGCACTGCCAGGGATCCAGGGGCAGCCACTGCTGCTCTGGGCACCCTGTGCCAGGGCCTGCCCACCCTCACAGGGAACAATTCCTCCTCAATATCCCATCTACCCCTGCCCTTTGGCAGTGGGAAGCCATTCCCTGTGTCCTGTCCCTCCATCCCTTGGAAATATTCCCTCTCCATTTCTCTTGCAGCCCCTTCAGGTCCTGGAAGGTCACAGTTTGGTCACCCCTGGTGTCTCATCCAGGATGAAAAATCCCACCTTTTTAACCAGGAAATGTCTCCCTCAGCCACGCATTCAGGAGCAGGTTGGTCTCTTCAACCCTTCCACCCCATTTTATGGACAAACCTCCTGCTGGAATTGTTTTCTCAGGCATTTTTGTTGCTGACTCAGCATTTCCAACCCTGACATTGCCAGGTCCCTCCCAGGATGCTCTTGAGGTCACTCCTGCTTTAAGTCCCAAGGTGGGAAATGCATCCCAAAAGTGTCTCCTTGCAGGAACCACAGGGCTCAGCCACTGCAGGAGAAGGAGCAAAGCTGATTTAATTCCCATTCTTCCAGCCTGAGAGCTCACTGTGAAGGGAGATTTAATGAGATCCCAACCATGGAGCCAGAGCTGGCTCTGGACAGTGGGATTTTGGGAAGCTCTGGGTGGAAAGCCAGGATTTATCCCCTGGTCCCAAGATGTGAATCCTCACTGGTGCTGAGCAGCTGCAGCCCTGGGAAGGCAGAAAATCAGGGAGCAAAGCCCAGGGAATGCTCTGATTTCCAGAGTGGGATGGGGAAAGGAGGGAGGAATTTGAGCAGGGCCACAGGGAATGATTCCAGAGCCAGAATGAACCCCCACACCCCAAACTCTGTCCCACAGAGGATCCACAACTCCCACCCTCCAAAATCTTCCCCACTCCACATTTTTTATCCCTGGAAAAAGAGCTCTTAACTCCCTCAGGCTGCTCTGAGCTGGGAGATGGGAAACCAGCTCCACTTTATCTTCATTCCTGTTATTTTCCAGCTGCAGGATCATTTCTTTTATGGCCCAGGGTATAAAACTCTGGGTTCAGGACCCCAATAACTGCATGGGCTCAGTCCCTGGGGGATTTTCCCAGAGCTTTGAGTTCCACCTTTGGCTCTGGTTTATTAAAGGAGCATCACAGGCAGAGAGATTTAGTTGGAAAGACCCAGACTAAATCAGGGATTGGGATAAAAGCTGCACATTGGGAAGGTGGGGAAAACGCAGAAGGTCCCTGGGGATAATTAATTAGAGCAAGTTATTAACAGATGTAATTAGATAAAAAATTATTTTCTAGGAAGAGGGATTGGGGTGGGAGTTGAATGCTGGATATCCCTCCAGCTCTCCTGGGAAAAGGCTTTGGAGCTCTCAGATGATTTTAAACCAGTCAGAAAACCCCAGGAATGTGCCCTTCCCTCTGCCAGTAGCCAGACTTTGGCAAAAACCCATGGAAAAAGGGACACCCTGGAGCTGAGAGCCCCTAAATCAGTTCTCCTCTACATCTCCTATGTGGATGGGGGGATTTGTGGAGGGATGTTTTCTCCTCTCTCTCATCTGGATGATGTTCTCCTGCTTGGCATTCTCATTTTTCCATGAAATATTGGAACAGGCAGTGCTGGCAATGGGGAGGGAAAGGATTCCAACAGCTGCAGCAAAGCCCTCAAATTTGCACTAATTTAAGCCAAAGTCCTTGAGATCCTCTCTGTAGGCTCCAGCTCCCAAATCTTGTCCAGAATGGGATTTTAAAGGAAGAAATTACTTTCAATCACTGCTGGAGCTACCAGGTGGACTTGAGGAGCTGTTCCCAAAATCTTTGAGCATCAGGGACCCCATGATGCCCTGTCCAGCACTTTCTAGCCCTTCCCATCCCTGTCCATCCAACCATCCATCCATGGATCCATGGATCCATCCATCCACCATCCATCCATCCATCCATCCATCCATCCCTGTCCATCCATGCACCCACCATCCATCCCTCTCCATCTATTCATCCATCCACCCATGTGGATGTGTCACTGCTGGGGTTCATGGAAGGTGATGATTCCCAGGTATCCCAGCAGAGTTTGTCATAAATCACGTAGATATTTTGGTGTCACCTGAAAGATTCCTGATGCTTCATCAGGAAATTCTGTCCTCCTGCTTCTTTTTATATCCTTGAAATGTATTTTCTCTGGGAAAACCCCAGCAGGTTGGACAGGATCCAACACTCGGAGAGGCCACGGCTCAACTGCAACCATGGAAGAGCAAAGCAGGGAAGTCACCAGGAGTGAAATCCCTCCTGGAGATGGAATTACTGTGGGACTTGAAGGAACTGTGGGAATGCAGGACTGTGGGAACATATGGGAGATAATCTGAAAAAGCTGCCCTCATCCCAACAAATTTGAAGCAAGCATCAAAAACCTGTTAATGATGGAGCTGCATCTCAAGGGGCATGAATTATGGAGAAGGAACCTCTCCCAGGAAGGCCCAGAGGGATGCTGGGGTGGAACAGGAATTTGGAACTTACCCTTTGCTCCTGGGTGGCCACAAAGGTCTGGAATCCGGGGGCCACCCCAAATCCCAGCTCCTGGACAAAGGGAGGCTCGGACTGGCTGTGGATCTGCACTTTGACTCCGGCCTCGAACGTCGTCTCCTCTGGAAGAGAACTGGGAGGTTAAGGAGCTCAAGAGCAGCTGCAGTGTTCCCACCTGGATGATCAGATCCCTGGTAACTGAGGGAGGAAATCCAGTAGCAGGATTTGCTGGGAGCAGACCACTCCTGGGCCTCATCCTGAATCACCTCCCATTGGCACCAGGAGCATCCCTGGCTCCTGATCCCAGCTCCCCCTCCCTGCAACAGCGGTTCCAGCCTGCTCTGAACGTCCAAGGAAGAGAAACCAGGAGGGGACCTCCCATTTCCAGCTGGAATTTGGTTCCAGGACACTTTGGTGACATTCCCACATCACCAAACCAAATCCTCCTTCCCCAGCCCAAGCCCTTCCCACCCTCCACTGCTGAGGATTTATGGGTTCATGGATGCCCCTCTGTTGTCCCATCCCGGACATAGACCAAGGCCACTTGGGAATGTTGGCCGTGAAATTACATAAGAGATTTCCTTAATTTAAAGCAATCTTAAGTTAGGCAGCTGCTCCAGGCTGGAAAAGCCTTTTGGGCCTGGAAACATATTGGGGGTTAGGTTTCTTTTTTTTTTGTTCTTTCTTACCTATAGAATTTTTCCATGAGTTCTGGGAAACGCTGACTGCTGGTACTGATGGGTACTTGAGAAAACAAAGGGTTGGCCGGACCCAGGTACAAGAAGGGCAGAGGCAGCTGCTGCCTCTCACTGCTCAGAGATGTTTTATGCTTGGGGAAAGGAATTTGCCATAGCCCAGCCCGGAGCTTCTTCTTCTTCTGTGGGTGACCCACTGCTCGTGAGAGCAGCCACTCACCCAGGACCTCATAAACACCTACGTCATTAAAAGACGGCCCTATCCCCATGTACTCCTGCTCAGGGAACCCTGAGCCCCCATCTCTGCCCTGATTTCCCATCCCTGTCCTGATTCCCCATCCCTGTCCTGATCCCCCATCCCTGCCCTGATCCCTGTTGGGGGTTGGTTCTTTCCCTTTTCCCTCTGTGGAATTTTCCACATTGTCATGCTAAGATACCTGTTGACTGGGCCCTGGTGACAAGAGGCAGGGGAGAAAGGAGGGAAACCCCGCGAGATTCAAACAGCCAGAAGAGGAAGGGGAAGACTGGGCCTGGGCCCCATTTCCCCCTTGGAGTTGGGACGAGAAGGACGATCGCCGCCTGTGTTGCATTCCTGCCATGCCATCGCCAGGAGCCATCCTCACTGCTGTGGGACCCTGCCCTGCTGCCTTCTCGCTGGAACCTGCCACCTTCCAGCACTCTGCTGAGCACTGGGACCAACACCGTGAGCGGAGAGCTCTCTCCATCTCTCTCTCTCCCCCCGGGACAGCTCTGCCATCACCCCCAGCCCTCCTACAGCTCTGTGGGACCTGCCCGCCCCCAGCACCGGGAACTGCAGCTCAGGGAAAAGGTGCCTGCAGCCAAAAAACACTGGGACTGAGTTACTGTTCTGTTTGTGGGTAATTTCATAGCTGTTGTTGTTCTTGTTTGTCGTGTTAGATATACTAGTAAAGAA
This sequence comes from Cinclus cinclus, assembly GCF_963662255.1. NCBI lineage: Eukaryota > Metazoa > Chordata > Aves > Passeriformes > Cinclidae > Cinclus > Cinclus cinclus. Next base: position 772,024 of record NC_085069.1, on the reverse strand, counting down.
CTGTTATTCCTACCCCCATATCTTTGCCTGAGAGCTCTCTTCATTCCAAAATTATAATAATTGGAAGAATCACACTTTTTTTTTTCAGTCCAAAGGGAAGCTTCTGCTTTCCTTAGCAAACACCTGTCTTTCAAACCAGGACAGATTTTGGCCACCCAACGTGGGGCCCGAGGGCATTGAGAGAAAAGGGTAAAAAAGGAATAACAGTTCTTGAGTTACCTCAGTTTTGTGTTAGGTGGCATCATGTTGTCCAGCTTACCGTGGTTTTGGCTCCATGTGGCCACAGCTTTATCTCTCCCATTTGCAATCCCTTACTTGAACATGGGTCCTATCACTCAGGCTGCTGTAACTATTATCCAGTTCCTTTTGTGGGCTGATAACGTGAGAAATTCATGGATTTTTAACTTCCTCTGGAAGGTGGGCACATGGATTCAGAGCTATCACACTCTTAACTGTATGTTTTTGGGGTTACTTTAATAATGGTACATACTGTGAGGATATGACACCAGGAAAAATTTTGTCCCAACCCCTTACACAGTTTTTTGGGTCTGCTCCACCAGCTTTTGAGGGGTTCAAATCTCTTCTAAGCAGTAATGATATCATACAGTGGCTGACATTGCTAATAGGCCTTGTAAACCTGTTCTATTTAACATTCTGAGATGAGGGGAGATTGACTTGGATGACAACCCTGATACGTCCCCCAAGGAATAGGGATTCTGCCCCAGAGCCTGGCCCTGCCCCAGACCCTGGCTCTGCCCCAGACACTAAGGATTGTCCCCCAGAGACTAAGGATTCTCCCCCAGAGACTAAGGATTCTGCCCCAGAGACTAAGGATTCTGCCCCAGAGGTTAAGGATGTTGCCCCTGAGCCTGATTCTGCCCCAGAGCTCACCTCAGAAAGGAACCATCCAGAGTGGGTGGGGTTTCTAGTGAAGGAGATGGGCCAAATGCTGAAGGAGTACCTTTCCCCAGCTCTTGAGAAACTCTCCCTCTGCCTTAAAGAGGGAGAACCTGATGGTGCAGCAGTGGAACCCACAAATGTTACATCTCTCCAGGCTCCAGCTGAACTGCAAGGGCACTCACAGCCAGCAGCAGTTGCCCCCGTGGAAACTAGAAAGTCTAAGGTGAAAACAAAGCACCTAGATAATAATGATCAGAAAGCAGGGCCCTCACAACCAGCAGGGGAGCCAGAGGTTGAGATCGTCACGGAGTCCCTGTCATACGAGAGTCTCCGTAATCTGCGTAAAGATGTTGTACGAAGGGGCCGTGAGGCTTTTACAACGTGGTTACTGCGGGTCTGGGACCTTATGGGTACAGGTGTGCAGCTGGATGGTACTGAGGCAAGGAATTTGGGACCCCTGACCCAGGACTCAGGTGTGGATCACATATTCGTAAGGGAACCAGGCCCCCTTTCCCTCTGGGAGCGGCTTTTAATGAGTGTAAGAGAGAGGTTTGTCCATAGAGAGAGAATGCAGGAGCACCACCATAGAATGCGCTGGAAGACCGCTGAGGAGGGGATCCAACAGCTGAGAGAAGTGGCAGTACTGGAGATACTCTTTGGGAGGGGTGGACAACATGACAATGACCCCGACAAGGTCAGGTGCACAGGGCAGATGTTGTGGAATCTGGCACACCTGGGGCCATCTCAATACACCACATTCATTGCAGCCATTAATGCTGACACCAACCACGAGACAGTGGGTTCTGTTGCCGATAAGCTCAGAAATTTTGAGAGTATAATGAATGGCCCAATGCAGGCTCAGGTCTCTGCTGTGATTAGGGAACTCAGAGAGGAGTTCAAGGAGGAGATAAGAGGGGTGAGGGAGAAGATGAGGAAGGTCAAGGCAGCACCAGTGCGAGTCACAGATACCAGAGTTAGAGCCCAACGTCCCCCAGCTAGGGAGAGAGGATACACCCCACAAGCTGACCTGTGGTTCTTTCTGCATGACCATGGGGAAGACATGAGGAGGTGGGATGGGAAACCACTTCTGCCCTGGCAGCACGGGTGCGTCAACTCAAGGAGGGAAACACTAACCAAAGGAGCTCCACTAAAGTGAAGGTAGCCTCAACTTCCCATAACCAAGATGCAGGGTATTAGAAAAGGGAGGATGATTTGTCAGATCCCCTTGAGGGAACCTCCAACATGTATGCCCAGGAAGGAAATAATAACCAGTGCTAGAGGGGCCCTGCCTCTAGCCAGGGAGAGGCACGGGAAAACCGGGTCTTTTGGACGGTGTGGATCCGATGGCCTGGCACATCAGAGCCACAAAAACATAGGGCATTAGTTGATACTGGTTCACAGTGCACCCTAATACCATCAGAACATGTGGGGGAAGAGCCTGTTTCTATTGCTGGGGTGACAGGGGGATCACAGGAATTGACTTTGATGGAGGCTGAGGTGAGCCTGACTGGGAAGGAGTGGCAGAAGCATCCAATTGTGACTGGCCCAGAGGCACCGTGTATTCTAGGCATAGACTTCCTGAGGAATGGCTATTACAAAGACCCAAAGGGACTCAGGTGGGCTTTTGGAATAGCTGCTGTAGTGGCAGAAAACATTAAGCAATTGAACACCTTGCTTGGACTGTCAGAGAACCCATCTGTAGTGGGACTCCTGAAGGTGAAGGAGCAGCAAGTGCCAATTGCCACCTCCACAGTGCACCACCGGCAGTACAGGACAAATCGAGATGCCGTGATCCCCATCCACAAGATGATCCGTGAGCTGGAGGGCCAAGGGGTGGTCAGCAAAACCCACTCACCCTTCAACAGCCCCATCTGGCCTGTGCGCAAGTCTGATGGAGAATGGAGATTGACTGTGGACTATTGTGCATTGAATGGAGTGACTCCACCGCTGAGCGCTGCCGTGCCGGACATGCTGGAACTCCAGTACGAGCTGGAGTCCAAGGCAGCAAAGTGGTACGCCACCATTGACATTGCCAATGCATTTTTCTCCATTCCTCTGGCAGCAGAGTGCATACCTCAGTTTGCTTTCACCTGGAGAGGTGTGCAGTACACCTGGAACCAACTGCCCCAGGGGTGGAAACACAGCCCCACCATCTGCCATGGACTGATCCAGGCTGCACTGGAAAAGGGTGAAGCTCCAGAACATCTGCAATACATCGATGACATCATTGTGTGGGGGAACACGGCAATGGAAGTATTTGAGAAAGGAGAAAAGATCATCCAGATTCTGCTGGGAGCCGGTTTCGCCATCAAGAGGAGCAAAGTCAAAGGTCCTGCCCGAGAGATCCAGTTCCTGGGAGTAAAGTGGCAAGACGGGCGGCGCCAAATCCCCACTGAGGTCATCAATAAGATCACCGCGATGTCTCCACCAACCAACAAGAAAGAAACACAAGCTTTCCTAGGTGCCATAGGCTTTTGGAGAATGCACATTCCTGAGTACAGCCAGATCGTGAGCCCTCTCTACCTGGTCACCCGGAAGAAGAACGAATTCCACTGGGGCCCTGAGCAGCAGCAAGCCTTTGCCCAGATCAAGCAGGAGATCGCTCATGCTGTAGCCCTCGGCCCAGTCAGGACAGGACCAGAGGTGAAGAATGTGCTCTACTCTGCAGCCGGGAACAAGGGCTTGTCCTGGAGCCTTTGGCAGAAGGTACCTGGTGAGACCCGAGGCCGACCTCTGGGATTCTGGAGCCGAAGTTACAGAGGGTCTGAAGCCAACTGCACCCCAACAGAGAAGGAGATCTTGGCTGCTTATGAAGGAGTTCAAGCTGCCTCAGAGGTGATTGGCACAGAAGCACAGCTCCTCCTGGCACCCCGACTACCAGTGCTGGGGTGGATGTTTAAAGGGAAGGTCCCCTCTACCCACCACGCCACCGATGCCACATGGAGCAAGTGGATCGCCCTCATCACACAGCGCGCCCGTATCGGAAACCCAAATCGCCCTGGGATTTTGGAAATAATTACAAACTGGTCAGAAGGTGAAAATTTTGGTCTTGCTGATGAAGAGGAGCAAGAACAAGTGACCCGGGCTGATGAAGCCCCGCCATACAACCAACTGCCAGCAGATGAAACTCACTACGCTCTTTTCACTGACGGTTCCTGTCGCATCGTGGGGATGAACCGCAAGTGGAAAGCAGCCGTATGGAGCCCCACACGACAGGTTGCACAAGCTACTGAAGGAGAAGGTGGATCAAGTCAACTTGCTGAACTCAAAGCCGTTCAGCTGGCCCTGGACATTGCTGAAAGAGAGAAGTGGACAAAGCTTTACCTTTACACTGATTCATGGATGGTAGCCAATGCTCTGTGGGGTTGGCTGGAAAGATGGAAAAAAGCTAACTGGCAGTGTAGGGGAAAACCAATCTGGGCTGCTGATGAGTGGAAAGACATTGCCAGTCGGGTAGAGAAGCTACCCGTAAAGGTCCGTCATGTAGATGCCCATGTCCCCAAGAGTCGGGCTAATGAGGAGCACCAACACAATGAGCAAGTAGATCAGGCTGCAAGGATAGAGGTGTCACAGATAGACTTAGACTGGCAACACAAGGGAGAGTTGTTCCTGGCTTGATGGGCCCACGATGCCTCAGGTCACCAAGGCAGAGATGCTACCTATAAGTGGGCACGAGACCGAGGGGTGGCTCTCACCATGGACAGTATTTCCCAGGTTATCCATGACTGTGAGACGTGTGCTGCCATCAAGCAAGCCAAGCGAGTGAAGCCCCTCTGGTATGGGGGGCAGTGGTCCAAATATAAGTATGGGGAGGCCTGGCAGATTGACTACATCACACTGCCTCAGACACGCCAAGGCAAGCGCTATGTGCTGACCATGGTGGAAGCCAACACTGGATGGTTGGAGACCTACCCTGTGCCTCACGCCACTGCCCGCAACACCATCCTGGGCCTGGAAAAACAAGTCCTTTGGAGACATGGTACCCCTGAGAGAATTGAGTCAGACAATGGGACTCATTTCAAGAACAGCCTCATAAACACCTGGGCCAGAGAACACGGCATCGAGTGGGTGTACCACATTCCTTATCAAGCACCAGCGGCTGGGAAAGTGGAACGGTGCAATGGGCTGCTTAAAACCCCCTTGAAGGCACTGGGTGGGGGGACTTTCAAGAACTGGGAGATTAATCTACCAAAGGCCATGTGGTTAGTGAACACCCGAGGTTCCACTAATCGAGCAGGCCCTGCCCAGTCTGAGCCCTTGAGAACACCAGATGGAGATAAGGTTCCAGTGGTGCATATGAGAGGTATGCTAGGAAAACCTGTTTGGGTGAACTCTGCCTCCAGCCAAGACAATCCAATTCATGTGGTGGTTTTCGTTCAAGGACCAGGTTGTACCTGGTGGGTGATGCAAAGGGATGGAGAGACCCGATGCATACCCCAAGGAGACCTTGTTTTAGGGTGAACTAGCTATGATACTGTGCCTGTATCTGTATGTATGTCTATAATTTGAAGATTTTAATTTGAAGTAGCATGATGGAATGGGAAAATTCGGGGTGGATAATGTTGGGGGTTGGTTCTTCCCTTTTCCCTCTGTGGAATTTTCCCCATTGTCATGCTAAGATACCTGTTGACTGGGCCCTGGTGACAAGGGGGAGGAGAGAGAAGAGGGAAACCCTGTGAGATTCAAACAGCCAGAAGAGGAAGCGGAAGACTGGGCCTGGGCCCCATTTCCCCCTTGGAGTTGGGACGAGAAGGACGATCGCCGCCTGTGTTGCATTCCTGCCATGCCATCGCCGGGAGCCATCCTCACTGCTGTGGGACCCTGCCCTGCTGCCTTCTCGCTGGAACCTGCCACCTTCCAGCACTCTGCTGAGCACTGGGACCCACACCGTGAGCGGAGAGCTCTCTCCATCTCTCTCTCTCCCCCCGGGACAGCTCTGCCATCACCCCCAGCCCTCCTGCAGCTCTGTGGGACCTGCCCGCCCCCAGCACCGGGAACTGCAGCTCAGGGAAAAGGTGCCTGCAGCCAAAAAACACTGGGACTGAGTTACTGTTCTGTTTGTGGGTAATTTCATAGCTGTTGTTGTTCTTGTTTGTCTTGTTAGATATACTAGTAAAGAACTGTTATTCCTACCCCCATATCTTTGCCTGAGAGCTCCCTTAATTTCAAAATCATAATAATCTGTAAGAAGAAAGGATCACATTTTTTAGTTCAAAGGGAGACTTCTGCTTTCCTTAGCAAACACCTGTCTTTCAAACTAAGACAATCACCCATCCCTGTCCTGAGCCCCCATCCCTGCCGTGATCCCCCATCCCTGTCCTGAGCTCACATCCCTATCCTGAGCCCCCATCCCTGTCCTGAGCCCCCATCCCTGCTCTGCCCCAGCCCTGCTGCTCCTCCAGTCTGCTCTGGGTTTCTCTGAGCTGCATCCCTGCAGCCCCTGTTCTGCTGCATGTCCCCCAGTTCCATCACTGCCCAGAGTTTTGATCCATCTCCTCCACCAGCCCGGGATTTCTGCTCATTCCTGCCCTTCCAGCTCCTTGCTCGGGGCACCAGGACTGATCCCAGGGCTTTGTAAGGCAAAGCTTCTCCTCCATCCTTCCCATCTCGGCTGTCACGGGGTCCCTGGTTCTGTTTGTTGTTAATTCCATAGCTGTTGTTGTTTTATTTGCCTTGTTATATATACTAGGAAAGAACTGTTATTCCTATTCTCATATCTTCACCTGAGAGCCCCTTAAATTCAAAATTATAGTAATTCGGAGGGAGGGAGTTTGCATTCTCCAATCCAAGGGAACGCCCTGCCTTCCCTAGCAGACATCTGTCTTTCAAACCAAGACAACACAGCAGAGCTCAGGGTGATGGGAAGTTTCCACATCCCAAATCCATGCAGAGTAACTCAAGGTCAGTCCTTCTTTCCCACAAAAATGAGTGGACAAAAGTCACAAACTTGGCTTTGGAAGCAGAATTGATGGGATCAGATCAGCCCCATGGGCTCCTGTCCCCACACACCAGGGCTGTCACATCCTCTTCTCGGGACTGCTGCTGCTCTCACATCCCAACAAACCTGAGATTCCATCTGGGACTAAGAATTGACAGAGGAAGTTGTTAAGGAGGCCCAGTTTGGTCTAAACCTGGAATATTCCTGGATCTGGATCCATGCTGGTGGCCAGCAGTGCCGCCTCCATATCTGAGGAGTTTCTGTTGGGAGGATGAATCATTCCTCAGCTTCCCACTATTCTGTAGGATTTTCCTACTATTGCATTGTGCATTTCAACTTCTAACAGCTCGGGGAGAATCTTGGGAGCAGGGAATCCCAACTACTCCCAACTCTGGAGCTGCTTCTCCAGGATCTGCACAAAGAGGGTTGGGAAGACACAGGCAGGGGACAAGGGAACAATGAGGAGACACTGGATGAGGTTTTTCAGGAATTCAGGATTTAATGGAATCCTGGAATGGTTTGGGTTGGGAGGGACCTTAAACCCCCTCCAGTGCCACCCCTGCTGTGGGCAGGGACACCTTCCATCATCCCAGGTTACTCCAAGGCCTGGACAGCCTGGCCTGGGACACTTCCAGGGATCCAGGGGCAGCCACTGCTGCTCTGGGCAACCTGTGCCAGGGCCTTTCACCCTCACAGCCAGAACTTCCTCCCACAGATCCCACCTAAACAGACCCTGCTGACCCAGGAGCTGCCAAGGCAAACAAAGTGAGACCTGACAGGTGGGGATGGGTTTAGGCTGGGATTTGCCAGGATAAATGGGAGCATGCCAGTGCTCAGATCCCCTCCCTTCTCGCTGCTCCAAGGCGTCACCTCCCAGCTCAGCACAGCCATGGCCAAGAGCTGATCCAGAAGTCTGGAATTCTGGAGACCCCAGGCCAGACACTGCTGCCACCCCCTGGGAAAACCCCAGCTCCAAACCACACATTCCCAGTTTTTGGAACAAACCCCTGCCACCTCTTCTCAAATGCCTTTGGTGACGGAGAACATCCCAATCCCATTCCATCCCATCCCATCTCCACACCCCACAGCATCCCAGGATCTGCCCAAGTCCCAGACCAGGCCAGGCTCAAACCCTTCCCAAGCTTCCCCCAACCCCCCCAGCTCCAATTCCCATCCCGTTATTGCGCTCCTGCCGATCCTGCCCACCCCCACAGCTCTGCTGGCTGTTGATCCCCTTCCAGCACTCCGGAGGAGAACCCATCTGCTTCCCTCAGTAATTCCCTGACACCTCAGATGAAAAAAAATCCTGTTTAGTTTAATTTGTTGGTCAGCAGGAATTTTCCCAAAATATTTTCCATCTAAAACTCCTCTGCCCATTTCTGCACCTGCCCCAGCTTCAATTCCATGGGTTTCCCATGCCCAGGGGCTGCATCCAGGTCTATCCATGGGTAAATCCCTGTCCATCCACACCAAGATCCAGCCTGCAGGTATCCAAATTAATCTTAAAACCAGCAGGATTTGGAATTTAAAATGGGAAATTCTGGGATGAAGCCAGCAGTGCCCATGGAAAAGGAGGGAAAGGCCACACCATGGAAAAAACTTCGGGATTAAACTCCACAACTGAACAATTCCATCAGTGATGATAGCCAGAAAAACAAAATAAACAGGATTTTTTAGAGGAGCTGCCAACCCCAGGCAGCTTTCCTTGTTTATCCTGCACAAAGATGAAACCAAAAACATGGAACTGTCTTGGGAAAATTGTCCCTTCTCCTAAAAAATCTATTCCTTCCAAAATTCCTGTTTGCTGCTAGGAGAGGGAAGTTCAAAGCCCATCTTGGATGGCAATGCCTGGATCAGAACTCATTAATTTAATCTGAAATATTCCACACCCATGCTGGGCTTCAGGAGCTTTAGTGGGGATTAAGTATTTCCTGGAATTGTGGGAAAACAGTGGGCCCAGTAGCATCAAAAATCTGCGTTTGGGGTCATTAATTTCTGAAGGAATTTTCCCTGGACACAGCAAATGCCAAAGAGCTCCATGGCACTGGAGAGGGCACTGAATGTCCCCGGGAAAAAATTCCAGCCATGATTTTATAAATATTTCGCATTTTAGGAATTTCTGACAATCTGACAATTTTTGTTTTCCAATTTTAGCATCATTTGGAATTGCTTTTTCTGGTAATTTCTCCTGGAGCTCTGGGGTTGAGCCACTGCTCTTCCCTTCCCATTTTTTATAAACACCCATCACCATGGGGAAAAATAATCCTGGAATCCTTGGATTTGCTCAGAGAAACTAGAATCAGTCCCAATCCCTTGGGATTTGGCACGTCCCAGTTTTAAACCTTATTTTGGGATGTGGGGAAGTCCAACCACTTCCTTCATCTCCAGCTCCACTCTCAGAGCCTGGAAATCCAGGTTTTAGTGCATTCCAGGTTGGGAATAATTCAAAATTCCTTGAGAGCTGTATTTTCCCACACATTAAATCCATTCCTGCTCCCAGGGTAGTGTCTCCCAACAAATCCCGAGCTGCTCTTTTCCCTGCAGGATTAAGGATCTTGAATTAATCCGGGATTAATTCAGCACCTGCTCCCAGTTTGTTGCAGAGAGAAGCTCAGCTTCCTACTTCTGCCTTTGCCTTTCCATGACTTTTTTGGGAAGAGCATCCCAGGAAAACTCCTCACGGAGCTCCAGCAGACCTTGGCTGGGACCAAGCTCATCCCTGAAAATTCAGGAATTAAAATCCCAGGTGCTGTCAAAAGCTGGGAGCTTCCCTCTCACCCTGCCTGGTCCTGTCCAAACACATCCAATTCCCCCTGGGAATGACCAGCAGGAGCTGATCCTGGCACTGATTTATTGGGAAATGAAGATACAGCCAGAGCTGGGAGGTGTTTCTGGTGGAATTGTTATCCCCAGTTCTGAATTTGTTTTTCCTCACTTCTGGAATTGTTATTCCCAGCTCTGGAGTTGTTATCCTCTGGAATTGTTATCCCCAGCTCCGGAACTGTAATCTTGTGGAATTGTTACCCCACAGCTCTGGAATTGTTATCCCCAGCTCTGGAGATGTTATCCTCTGGAATTATCTCCAGCCAGCGGCTCCAGGGGGGATATTCCTGCTTGGAGAAAGCCAAAGCAGGTCCCACCTGGCTCCATCTGGCAATTCCTCAGTTAATTCCCATAAGTCATCACCTGTTCTGGGCAGAGGGAATAGAGCTGGGAAAGGTTTGGATTCCCCAGATTTTCACTGTCCTTGGCCTCAGTCTCCCTTCTGTAAAACGAGAATAACATCCCAAGGAATTCTTGTATTAGAAGTGTCTCTAAGGGCTCTTCCCACCCCCAGGTGCTCCCCCAACCCAGGAGGGGTGCAGGGGGGGCAACGGCCCCAGGGTAGCCCCAGGAGCTACATCTGGCAGGGAGCCCAGATGTGTATCCCTGGGCATCCCTGGAGGGCACTTTTCCCAGAAGGAAGAACCTGGAGCAGGGGCCAGACATGCCCCGGGAATGCTGTGGGATGCTGAGCTCATCCCGAGGTTTTCCAGCATCCTTTGCTTGGTATCACCATGGAAATTATGAGCTAGGGCTCCCCCACCTTCCTAGGGCTCCCCCACATTCCCAGGGATCCCCAACCTTCCCAGGAACAGCCCCACCTCCTCTGTGGCCCCTGGGAAGGGCAGGAATTCCCAGCACCGGGATCGAGCAGCCTGAGCTGCTCTGGGTGTGCTCCCTGTTCTTACCAACCCCGACATTCCTGAAATCCTCCCACATTCCTCATTATTCCGGGAAGCGTGTAGGACTTGGATTTGTGTCCTCAGGTCACCCCCAGCCCCTGATGAGCAGGGGATCCCTGGATGTTCCCTGGACTCTCAGGGAGTCTCCTGCCCCTCCAACCCCCTCCATATCCAGGCAGGAATCTTGACCAAGATCTCAATGCTCACATTTTTCCCAGACAAAGATTTATAGATTAAAACAAAAAATCCAATTGCCATGGAAACGTGGCTCCAAGGAAGCGGGAGCTGCAATCCCACCCTGGGAAAACGTGGAGTTGTGAAAGCACCAGTTTCACCAGTTTGGCTGCCCCAAGCATGCTCTGATTTCCATGGAATTGGGTTTTAGCTCCCTGGGAGCTGTCTGGGAATGGGAAGGTGAAGCTGGAATCTGAAGGTTGATCCCAGCTGAGGACATGCAGCATTTCCAGGGAAAATCACATGCTCCAGATTTGTCCTGGTGTTTTTGCTGTTGGCTGAGCTCTGGGAGCAATCAGGGACAAGGAATTTCCTCCTGGCTAAATGTGAGATGTTCCCCCTGGGAGAAGAGGCTGTTCCCACTGGAATACAGCAGGAATGATGTCCTGGGGGTTGTGAGGGGGCTGGGTGAGCCCAACTCAGCTGGATTCAAGGGAATAAATGTATCCTGGAGAAGAGGAGGCTCAGGGGAACCTTCTGACTCTGCAACTCCTGGACAGGATTGGGGTGGGGTTGGGATTTCTCCTGGGAAAAAGGGACAGGATGAAAGGAAACGGTCTCAAGCTGCATCAAGGGAGGCTCAGGTTAGATTTACGGAAAATTCTCTCATGGAAAGGATGGTCAGACCCTGGAAGGGGCTGCTCAGGGAAGTTTGGAGTCATCCCAGCACAGAATGACACCTCCACTGTCATTTCCATTTGCTTCAGGCAGAAGGGAATGGCAGGAATGGGAGAGAAGGAAAAACAGCGTTGCCAGCAAAAGGAGACTCAGAGGGAATTTGGGATGGAGCAAAGGCTGGGAAAGAAGCAAAAGGGTGTCTGCAGTCTGATCCCAAGGGATGAGGGCACAGAGCCAACGCTTCCCTCTGGCACCTCTGAAATACCAGCCTGGAAGTGTCCAAGGCCAGGCTGGAGAGGGCTTGGAGAACCTGGGATAGGGGGAGGTGTCCCTGCCCAATGGATGGACTTTGAAGTCCCTCCTAACCCAACGCATTCCATGGTTTTGCAATTCCTATAGCATCAACTGGGATAAATTTCCAGGACAAACACCAGCTCCCAGCTACCCTGGGCTGGGACCCAAAGCTTCCCTACAGAAATTCCTGATTTATCTCCCACTTTGTGTTTATTTGGGTGCCTGCCACTTCAGCATCCCTGGGTCATGGAGAGGGAAGGGGCAGGAGCTGGGACTCCAGAGCTCCTCCAGCTCCTCCCCAGCCTGGAGAGGAGGATTTTCCCTACTCCCCCATTTCCTAGCTCCCTCCCTTCCCGAGGAGCAGGAGGTGTTGTACAACCCCACAGAGCCACTGTGCTATTTTTAGGGAACATATTGCATTTGCATCCCAAATCTGGGGCCAGATGGCTTCATGGATATTATTAAAAACCTCCTTACATAATCCAGGAGCAGGAGAAAGCACCAGGATTCCAGCCCAGGGCTGGGAAAGGTTTTGCTGGATGAACAGGATACAGGAATTCAATATTTCAGCTCCTTATTCCTATTTAATCATTGAAAAGAGGGAACAAATGTCTGGGAAGCTCTCCTGGGGGTCATCCCAGGGCAGGCAGGGATGCTCCTGCCAGGTGATGCTGCTTCCATGACCAAGGAATACAAATCCCCTTCCCACCTCAGCACCCCTTGGGAATCACGTGTGGCAGTGAAAAGAGGAGGCAGGAGAGCCAGAAGATCCAGAGCTCCATGGGTATTATCAAAAAGCTCCTTACATAATTCAGGAACAGGTGAAAGCTCTAGGATTCCAGCCCAGGGCTGGGAAAGGTTTTGCTGGATGAGCAGGATCCAGGAATTCAATATTCCAGCTCCTTGCTTGTGTCCTATTAAGCTTAATTTTTAATCATTAAAAAGACAGAACAAATGTTTGGGAAGCTCTCCTGGGGGTCATTGCAGGGCAGGCAGGGATGCTTCTGGGATGCTGCTTCCAAAATTTCTCCATGCTGGGGAAGGACTAAAAATCCCCTTCCCACCTCAGCATCCTTTGGCAATCACACATGGCAGGGAGGGGTGACCACAGGAGGAACAAGAGCCAGAAGATCCAGAGCTCCACAGATATTATTAAAAAGCTCCTTACATAATCCAGGAGCAGCAGAAAACACCAGCCAGGATTCCAGCCCAGGGCTGGGGAAGGTTTTCCTGAACAAGCAGGAGCTAGGAATTCCATATTCCAGCTCCTTGCTCCTCCCTATTAAACAAAATTTTTAATCATTAAAATGAGGGAACAAGTGTCCCATGACCTGATGATCTGGTGGGATCATCCCAGGGCAGGCAGGAATGATCTTGGGATGCTGCTTCCATGATTTCTCCATGCTGGGGAAGGAATAAAAATGTCCTTTTCACCTCAGTATCCTCTGGGAATCACAAGTAGCAGTTAAGAGGCAGGAAGGAGCAGAACCAAAATCTCCGTAAGCATCCCAGTACCTCCATAACCATCCTGGGGAGCTGCTGGCAGGAACAGGGAGTGGGGAGGGAGCAAAGATTCCCTGGAGGGGGGAAAGGAGGGATGAAGAGAGGGAGGGAGGGAGGGAGGGATGTTCCCTGCATCCAGAGCCAGGGGTGTCACCCATCTGCCAGCCTTGTTCAGCTGCTGCCCCCAGGGACTGGGATGATCCCAAATCAATCAAAACAAGGGAAAACAGCTCTGAAAGGCACAGAACCAGATCCCTCTCATCCCTCCCCAGGAGCTTTGCCACTTCCCCTGGAACATCCAGGAAAAGCTGCTGCTGATTCTGGCCTGTGGAGGAGCCAGAGGGAAGCAGAATTCCCAGGGATGAAGAGGGGTCCTGGCAGTGCTGCTGCCCCTTCAGGATAGATGGGTGGATGGATGGAGGGATGGATGGAATCCATGGATGGGTGGATGGGACTGAGATGTCCAAGGGTCCAGCCAGTTTCTGGTACGGCTGAAAGGGAGATCACAGAATCCTGGAATGGTTTGGGTTTTAAACCCATCCATTCCCACCCCTGCCGTGGGCAGGGACACCTTCCACTGTCCCAGGTTGCTCCAAGCCCATTCAGCCTGGCCTGGGACACTTCCAGGAATCCAGGGGCAGCCACTGCTGCTCCGGGCACCCTGTGCCAGGGCCTGCCCACCCTCACAGGGAACAATTCCTGCCCAGTATTCCATCCATCCCTGCCCTCTGGCAGTGGGAGCCATTCCCTGTGTCCTGTCCCTCCATCCCTTGTCTGCAGTCCCTCTCCAGCTCTCCTGGAGCCCCTTTAGGGTTTTTAGGCTCCTTTAGGCCCTGGAAGGGGCTCTGAGCTCTCCCTGGAGCTTCCCTTCTTCAGGAAAGGATGTTCCCTCTCTGTACCCTGAAGCATTGCAGCTCCTCCCTCCCTTTGTCCCCCAGCCCTGTCCCCTCCTGCTATTCTCCCTATGGAGGATTATATGGATAAATAAACGGAAATATAAGAACATTTGCATTGAGTTTTGGTGCCACCCACAGGGTATTCCCAGCTCCGGGGGGCAGCAGGAGGGGCAGGATTTCCCAGCCAACGTGGACAAACTCCAGGCAGCTCAGGCTGCTGGAATTGGGCTGGAGAGAGAGAAAACAGACCGAAATATCCATCAGTGCCAGCCTGATGGGAATTCGGGTAGGGAATTGTGGGGCTGGCACTGAAACGTTTTCAAGGAATGGGGAGAAAATAGCAAGAGGTGAAATCCAGCAACAGGATAAGAATGAGGCAGAACTGAATCCAGATGGATTGTCCAGGAGAGACAAAAAGGGAATTCCTCATCTTCTGGTCACCTCAGAGCTGACCATCAAGCCCACCGGTCACCATGGTGATGATCTATCCATCCCATTCCTTGACTTACTGAGATGGAAAACACCTTTTTAGGGAGCTATGGAGGGTAGGGCAGCTCCACTTAGCACTTCATCCCATTGCTATCCCAAACCCACCTTTCCCAGGTGCCAACATCCCATGGGAAGAGACTCCAGGAGCCCCTGACAGTGGAAATGCCACCCCCAGATCTGGTCACAGGGGGGATGGATGGGGACAGGGAAAGGAGCACCCCAGAAGTGGCTGGGATGGGAAGAGGAGCGGGAAAGGCAGGACTTGGGAGGAGTCCAGCACAGCTTGGGTTGTGTCTGGCGAGGGGAAAGCTCTGGATCTCCTCTATAAATATTCCCAGGCAAACACCAGACGGGAGTAGAACATTTCCACTAGCAGGAAAAACAGTGGGGAAAACAAAGGATGCAGACTGGAACAGGTTATCCCGGGATACCGACCCGAACTCCTCCATCTGCAGACACTGCTGCCAGGTCCCAGCCCCAGATGAGGGGACAGCCTGCAAACAAAGAGAGGCTTTGACACCTTCCCCTCAGAACCAGCTCTGACATCCCTTGGGATGTGCATTGTGAGCTGCTCCAGCCTGGAATTACAGGGAGTCTCCATGACCTGCAGGACTTGAAGGAAAAGGTTGGAAAAATGATGGAGAGAAGGCCTCAGGGGGACACCCTGGGGCTGGAGGAGCAAACTGGGGGATCCTCTGCTCACCACTGGGACCAGACTGGGACCGGATCGAGACTTTGGGTTTAGGGAGATGTTGGATGTGGGCAGAACAGGGAAAAATGGGATCCTTCCCTGGAAGTGACAATTCCAAGAGAGTTGAAGGTCCCCTGGGTCGATCCAAGGTGAGAAGATCCCAAGGAAGAGCAGAGCTGGCTCAAAGCCCTTTTTCTCCAGGCATGGATTCCATGCAAGAGGAAATGGCTTCCAGCTGTGCCAGGGCTGGCTTAGGTTGGATACTGGGATAATTCCTTCATGGAAAGGCTTGTCCAGTGGTGGAGTCCCTGTTCCTGCAGGGACTTAAATCCATGTGGATGTGGCACCTGGGGACAGGAGCCAGTGGTGGCCTTGGCAGTGATGGGGGATACTGGATTCATCTCAGAGGGCTTTTCCAACCTGAACAATTCCATAACTCTGCATTCCAAGCCATCTTACCTCACAAAGACCAGGAATTCTGCCTCCCCTGCCTGGCACATTTTGGGATGGTTAACATCACCTGTCTCTCTCCCCTCCCCAGACATCCCCATTTTCCTACCCTTACCCTGAACTTCCACGGACAGAAAAGAGACTTTTCCATCCACAAACTCCTTCACTTCCCACTGCTCCCACTCCAAAATATCTGAGCAGCTTTTCATGTGGGATCCCCTGTCACTTGGCCAAACACTGCACACGACTCATCTCTTTTCCTGGAGTAGCAGCTGTGGAAAATCAAAACCACAAAACAAATATTCCAACAGCTCCACCTCACACAGGCACAGCCCCTTCCCCAGGGGATTCCCTGGCAGTGCTGGACGTGGCAAAATCCCAAACTCACCCAGCCAGCCCCATTTGTGCCCAGGGATTGGTGACACTGCTCCACCCGAGCTCAGGGGTTCAGCACTGTCCCCAGTGTGTCCCAGCCCAGCTCTGTCCCCAGCCCAGCTCTGTCCCCAGTCTGTCCCAGCTCAGCTCTGTCCCCAGCCCAGCTCTGTCCCCAGTCTGTCCCAGCTCAGCTCTGTCCCCAGCCCAGCTCTGTCCCCAGCCCAGCTCTGTCCCCAGTCTGTCCCAGCTCAGCTCTGTCCCCAGCCCAGCTCTGTCCCCAGCCCAGCTCTGTCCCCAGTCTGTCCCAGCTCAGCTCTGTCCCCAGCCCAGCTCTGTCCCCAGCCCAGCTCTGTCCCCAGTCTGTCCCAGCTCAGCTCTGTCCCCAGCCCAGCTCTGTCCCCAGTCTGTCCCAGCCCAGCTCTGTCCCCAGCCCAGCTCTGTCCCCAGTCTGTCCCAGCTCAGCTCTGTCCCCAGCCCAGCTCTGTCCCCAGTCTGTCCCAGCTCAGCTCTGTCCCCAGCCCAGCTCTGTCCCCAGCCCAGCTCTGTCCCCAGTCTGTCCCAGCTCAGCTCTGTCCCCAGCCCAGCTCTGTCCCCAGCCCAGCTCTGTCCCCAGTCTGTCCCAGCTCAGCTCTGTCCCCAGCCCAGCTCTGTCCCCAGTCTGTCCCAGCTCAGCTCTGTCCCCAGCCCAGCTCTGTCCCCAGTCTGTCCCAGCTCAGCTCTGTCCCCAGCCCAGCACTGTCCCCAGTCTGTCCCAGCCCAGCTCTGTCCCCAGCCCAGCACTGTCCCCAGTCTGTCCCAGCTCAGCTCTGTCCCCAGCCCAGCACTGTCCCATCTGTCCCAGCCCAGCTCTGTCCCCAGCCCAGCACTGTCCCCAGCTCTGTCCCCAGCCCAGCACTGTCCCCAGTCTGTCCCAGCTCAGCTCTGTCCCCAGCCCAGCACTGTCCCCAGTCTGTCCCAGCCCAGCTCTGTCCCCAGCCCAGCACTGTCCCATCTGTCCCAGCCCAGCACTGTCCCCAGTCTGTCCCAGCTCAGCTCTGTCCCCAGCCCAGCTCTGTCCCCAGTCTGTCCCAGCCCAGCTCTGTCCCCAGCCCAGCACTGTCCCCAGTCTGTCCCAGCTCAGCTCTGTCCCCAGCCCAGCACTGTCCCCAGTCTGTCCCAGCCCAGCTCTGTCCCCAGCCCAGCACTGTCCCATCTGTCCCAGCCCAGCACTGTCCCCAGTCTGTCCCAGCTCAGCTCTGTCCCCAGCCCAGCTCTGTCCCCAGTCTGTCCCAGCTCAGCTCTGTCCCCAGCCCAGCACTGTCTCCAGTCTGTCCCAGCCCAGCTCTGTCCCCAGCCCAGCACTGTCCCCAGCTCTGTCCCCAGCCCAGCACTGTCCCCAGTCTGTCCCAGCTCAGCTCTGTCCCCAGCCCAGCTCTGTCCCCAGTCTGTCCCAGCCCAGCTCTGTCTCCAGCCCAGCACTGTCCCATCTGTCCCAACCCAGCACTGTCCCCAGTCTGTCCCAGGCAGGACATGGCACATCCTACAGGGCCAGAACAGGAGGAAGCATTGGGAATGTGGCCTGGGGGACACAGGGAAGATGCCCGGGGCAGAACAGGTCACCCGTGGCTCCTGTCACTGTCTCTAGGGTGCCAGGCAGCTGTGCCCACAGCCCTGGAGAGGCCACCAAGGCCAGCCCCACAGCCCCTCTGAGGGACTGTCCCCAGCTGTCCCTAAAGCACACGGAGGATCAGCTTCCCTCACTCCATGGAGGGACAACAGCAGGAAAAAGGCTGAATCCATGGATTTGGTGCCTTTCCCAAACCCAGACCCATCCTCCTCCCCCTGCCCCCCTTGCATTGCCCCTCTTTGTCCCCAGCTGGGTCCCCCCACACCCACAGATTCCTTCCTCCCCTCCATCCCCTCCTCCAGGGAGCCCTTGGAAGCAGCTCAGTTATCCCCTCAGAGCAGAGTATTTAATATTCCAGAGCTAGTTATTTGTCCCTCCAGAACAGATTCTTTACTCCTCTAGAGCAAATTATTGATTCCTTCAGAGCAGATAATTTAATATTTCAGAGCAGATTATTTGTTCCTTCAGAAAAGATTATTTATTCCTTCAGAGCTGTTTATTTGCTCCTCCAAAGCTGATTTTTTTCCTTCAAAGCCAATTTTTTACGCCTCCAGATCAGATTATTTAACACTCCAGACAAGATGTTTTTTCCTCCAGACCAGTTTTTTCTGTCCCTCCAGAGCAAATTCTTTGCTCCCCCAACATAGATTATTTAATATTCCAGAGCAGATTATTTATTGCTTCAGAGAAAATTATTTACTGCTTCAGAGCAGATTCTTTATTCCTCCAGAGCAGTTTGTTTGTCCTTCGGAGCAGATTCTTTGCTCTTTCCAAGCTGTTTATTTATTCCTCCAGAGCAGATTGTTTAATATTCCAGAACAGATTCTTTGTTCCTCCAGGGCAAATTCTTTGTTCCCCTGGAACAGACTCGTTGTCCCTTTAGAGCAGACTGTTTAATATTCCAGAACAGATCATTTATTCCTCCAGAGCAGATTTTTGTTCCTCCAGAGCAGATTCTTGGCTCCTCCTAAGATGATTATTTAATATTCCAGAGCAGAGTCTTTGTCCTTTCAGAACAGACCTTTTTCAGAGCATGTTCTTTGCTCCCCCAGAACAGATTATTTCATTTTCCAGATCAGATTATTTTGCTCCTCCAGAGCTGCCCCAAGCAATGCTGGTTTAAGAAAAGACTGCCAGGTCCTGCTGTTGCTCAGCACAATTCAAACTCTTCCAGAGCCTCTCCAGCAGGGAAAACCTTTCCCACACCCTCCTCAGCACCAGGAATACAGGAATTGCCCTCGGGAAGCACCTGGGAGGTCTCAGGCACCAACTGGACAAAACGAAAGCAAAAGATAATCCCTAAATCAAAGGGATTAATCCAATTATATTTAATTAGCCTTTGGGAAAGACTTTTATCTCCAAAGCTTTTCCGAGCCCTGAAATCTCCTGGGGTCTCCTTGGGATTGATTAAAATGCTCTGAGCTCCTGCAGGAAGGAAATGGAGCCACCCAGAGAAGGGTTGGGATCAGGGAATGACCTGGATGATTCCCAAGGGAAACCAGAGCATCCCCACACCTCACCTGAGGCTCTGAGGCCTCGCTTCCAGTGCTTGGGAAAAGCAGGAACAAAATGTTTGCAAACACCTTTAGAGCTGCTGGGACAGGGAACAGCCCCAGACTTTGTCACCTTGGTGGCACCACCCCAAATTCCAAGGTTTTTCCCATCTTTTCCCATGTATTTCCAAGTATTCCTGCTATTCTGAGGGTTCCTATTTCAGCTGCGGGCATTTGACAGCAACAAAGCTCCAAGGAAAGCTGGTAATGCAGATTTCATTTGAATGCCTCATCCATTGGTTTTTAGGGCCTTATCTTGGCTTCTCCAGATTCCCAAAGCAAGAGGGTTTGGATTCCTTTGGGTTTGCCTTCAAGGAACATTTCCTTGAATTTATTTTTTTTTTGTTTTCCTTTTCTTTTTTGAAGTAGGCTTTTGAAGCATTCACAGCCCTGGAAGGATTTCCCTGCATTTGATTTGTGCTCACAGCCTTTGGCTGAACAAAATTCTGGGACAATTCCAGAGAGGAGAAATTCCAGGGAAACTTCCAGGGCCTAACGGGGCTCCAGGAGAGCTGGAGAGGGACTGGGGACAAGGGATGGAGGGACAGGACAAGGAGGAATGGCTCCCACTACCTGGGTCAGGGACGGATGGGAATTTGGGAAGAAATTCCTGGTTAGGAGGGTGGGCAGGGGCTGGGATGGAATTCCCAGAGAAGTAGTTTTGGTTAAAAATCAGCTGGGAAAAGCCACCCCCAGGAGCCCCAGCAAGAAAATCCTGCTTCCTGAAGAGGCTGGGCATTCCCAGGCAGCAGTGACTGGGAAAATCCCTCCAAATCCAGAGGCTCAAGGTTGTTCATCCTTCTGAAAATGGGAATAAATGGGACCAAAAGGAAAAGGGGCCTGGGACAGGAATAACCCAGAGGGGCTCAGGCCAGGAGAAGTCATTGGTTTCTACAGAATAGTAAAATCTGCTCTTGGATCAGCCCAGCCAAGGCAGGGGCACCTTTAGGGGGCTGCTTGATGTCACCTAAAATGTGCTGTGTCCTTTTCCTGAGGAGAGCCAGGATTCCTGAATTAGCCAGGATTCCTGAGTTAGCCAGGATTTCCTGAACCAGCCAGAATTCCCTGAATTAGCCAGGATTCCTAAATTAGCCAGAATTCATGAATTAGCCAAAATTCCTGAATTAACCAGGATTCCCTGAATTTGCCAGGATTTTCTGGATTAGCCAGGATTTTTGAATTAGTCTGGATTCCCTGGGTCAGCCAGGATTTTCTGAACCAGCCAGAATTCCCTGAACTACTCAGCATTCCCAGGGAGAACAGGTCCACAGCTGCCACCTCCCAGCAGCCCCTGGTGACCAGAGCAGCCCCCAAATCATTCTTCCACTACAAATTTATTAATATTTGATTGAGCAGCACCAAAGCCCTGGGAGGAGCAGCAGCTCAAAGGTTACTCAGGGTTTGGGTCTTTGAGGTTGTCACAAACCCCACAAACGCCTGGTTTTGGGAATTGCTCTCCAGGACCTCTGGAATCCTCCTGGAGCTGGGGAGAGCCAAGGCAGGGCTTGGAAAGCAATTTTGGCTCTGTTGTGATGGAACAGGAGCTGATGTTCCCATGTGCCCAGGGATTTGTAGGAGCTGCTCCAGACTTGGATTGCCTCTGGGATTGGTGGTGTGGGATGAGTGGAATTTCTGGGAGGGATATTTTCCTTCAAATCCAAAGATTTTTTGGATTTAATAAACAGGGGAATGTTAATTTATAGCCACTTTTGGATTTCTAAGCCAAAAAGAGGCGATTTTTTTAGCCATCAGAAGCAGGTTTGGCATCTGGGAGAGAGCAGGAGCCTGGAATTTCCTACAAGGGGTTTCCTCAGCAGGCAGTGAGGGAAGTCATGGGAAAACATTCCCATGTTTTGTCCATCAACCCCTCTGGTCTCCAGGATGAGCTGGAAGCTGAGGCCTGGCCAAGAGCTGCTCTAAGGAATCTTCAGCCCATCCTGGTGCACTCAGCACATCTTGGAGCATCCTCTGACCTGGGCTGGGCACTTGAACAGCCAGAATTTTAAAAAGATAATACAGAAAATGGGAATCCCAATGGTTTGCTGCAGGAATTTAATCTCCTGCTTTTCCAGCAGCAAGGTACCTTGATGTGGCTGGGAAACTGCTCCAATTCCTGCCTCCTGCTGCAGAATCCCAGATTTTTAGGGATTGGAAAGGACTTTGAGGATCCTCCAGTGCCACCCACCCTGGGCAGGGACACCTTCCACTGTCCCAGGCTGCTCCAGCCCTACCCGGCCTGGCCTTGGGCACTTCCAGGGATCCAGGGGATCCCCATCTCCCTGGAAACCTGTGCCAGCCTCCCAGTGACAGTGAAGACAGGAACTCAGTGGGAAGGAAAAACCCAACTCCTTCCATGCTATGGATGTCCCTCTGCCCACGTCCCTCTGTCTGTGGAACACCACGATCCCACCCCATGCCCCTTGGAGAGCCCAGCCAGGGCCAGGCCATCGAGTTCCTGTTGAATTCTGAACACAATGAAATGATTATGCAAATATTTGGAAATAATCAACTCCTCCCTCACCTCGGCAGAGCTGAGTGAGGTGTTGCTGTGGCAACAGCCACTTTCAATACCAGAGCTCCCATTTGGGATGCTGGTGGTGTCTAGGGAGCCCCTGGATCCAGGACAGGCTGTCCAAGCTGCTGAGGGGATGTGGGAAAGCATAAGGCTCCTGTTGGAAGGACAAGATCCATGTTCTACCAGCTCTGAGGGCAAGCAGGTCCACTTGGGCCTGTGGGAACATGGCCAAGGCTCCTTGGAATGAGCCTAGGAGCTTCTCCTTCATCACTTCACCAAATCAAAGCCCTGTTTATGGAGTTTTTCCTTGAATCCTGTAAAATCCCGGGTTTAAAGAGACCTCCGTAACTCTCAGTGCAATCCAAGCCCAGAATGTCAGCCCAGGTCCAGAGACATGAGAGTCCAAAATCAAACCAGGTCCAGGAGAATCCAACATAACGCAGATCCAGGAACAGGAGACTCCAATATCAACTCAGATCCTGGGACATAAGAATCCAACTCTAAACCAGGTCCAGGGACATGAGATTTCCTCCTTGAGCCTCTAACCTTGAGCTAGGTTTCAATTCAGTCTGGGTGGGATGGGCAGTGATGGGCTTGTGGGGGGCAGGAGGCACCAGAGAAAGTTGAACTTCACAGGATCCTCCCACAAAGTCAGCTCTGAACTCCAGAGACACCACAAGCACCACCACTTGAGGTTGTTTTTTCTCCCCCAGGCCCACAGCCAGGACAGGCTTCCAGTGCCTTTGGCACACTCAGGGCTTGGGAGGTGTTTGAAGGAGGGAGCAGAGCAACAGCTGCCATCCCACCCCTCCTCTGGATGGAGCTGATGCTAATGGGTGTGGAAGAACCACACTGGAAAACTCCTCCATCAGCTTTTTGCCTCCCAGTTTTTATCCTCACTTATTTACTGTTCCTATTTTTTTTTGTCTCCTGTGCAATGTGAGGCTGATTGATCCCCCTGAGACTGATCCTTTCCCAGAATCACAGGGATGGAAAAGCCCAGCACATTCCCAGCTGGATCCTCCTGCAAGGCTCTCCAAAGGGCAGCACCAAAAAAGCAGCAAAGTGGGAATAGTGGGACACCAGGCCTCGGTCTCCTTGGAGAAACTCACAGGGGTCCTGTCCTGTGAGGAAAGGCTGGGAAAGATGGGCATGTTCACCCTGAAAAGCTCCAGGGAGAGCTCAGAGTCTCTTCCAGGGCCTAAAGGGGCTCCCGGAGAGCTGGAGAGGGACTGGGGACAAGGGATGGAGGGACAGGACACAGGGAATGGCTCCCACTGCCAGAGGGCAGGGATGGATGGAATACTGGGCAGGAATTGTTCCCTGTGAGGGTGGGCAGGCCCTGGCACAGGGTGCCCAGAGCAGCAGTGGCTGCCCCTGGATTCCTGGAAGTGTCCCAGGCCAGGCTGGACAGACCTTGGAGCAGCCTGGGATTCTACAATATGAGACCCCAATGGGGCTGAGCACAAAGCTCCCGGTGCTCACCAGCTCTGGGGTGTCCCCAAGCCATCCCTGGGTGGTTTCCTGTCCCCACAGGTCCCCCAGAGCAGCTCTGTCTTCCTTGAGAGACCTCTCCCTGTGGGAGATGAAACCCTGAAGTGGAGGTTGCTCCTCCTGCTCCCACCCCATTGTGAGCCTGTTTTACCTTCAAAAGGACAAGACCTCAAATCCATTCCCTGAGTGAGGAATGATTACCCCAAATCTCTGTGTCCCCCTCACCTGGGCCAGACCAGGCTGATTTGAAGCAAGAGCTGAAATCTGGGAGCAAAGCTTCTCTAAAAGCCTGTGCAGCTTGGAATGGCTGATGTGTTTGGAAGAGTCAAATACGACAGAAAGAGAAGGGAACTGGGAACAAACAGAGCCAAATCCCCTCTGTGCCCCGAGCAGGAGTTTGAGAGTTGCTGGAGGGGGTGACAGAGCCACAGTGACACCAACCTGAAGTGAGATTTCCTCCTCTCCCTTCCCTGATCCCCAAAACAACCACAGCTCATCCTGGATGAGTCTCCCCACAGGGCTCTGCCACACAACCACAGCTCCTGCAAGTTTTGCAGTGTTTTTGCTTGTTTTCTTTTTTGGATGCTTCGTTTCAAAAGTCACCGTGGACTCAGGAAAGCTGCAGCCACCACTGCTGGGCACTGGTAAGGGCACCTGTGACTGGGTGGCCCTGGTGGCACTGTCCCCATCCTGTCTCCCACCCTCCTGTCCATCCTTTTTGCAGCAGATTCATTAAAGGATCTGGCACCAGAGCTCCCAGCAACTCCACATCCACTCCAGGAACTGCATCCCAATCCAGGGGACCTGGGGACATCCCACAGCCCACCTCTCCTGCTCAGCACCTCCTGCTCCAGGACCAATCAGTTCCAGCTCCTCTGGAGATGCTCAGCCCAGCTGGGTTCATTCCTAGACAGATTCCATTCATCCCAAATGCTCCAAAGCCAAGGAACCCAGTCCTTAGTCTACCCAGACAGCCCTAGCCCAGCAAACACAACTCTCAGGGCAGCAAATATTCCCAAATTCCAAGGAGAGGGAAAACCCAGAGAGCAGCTGGAGTCCACCTTGAACACGGCCTCTCAAAAATGCCTTTCCAGGAAAGAGGAATCTGCTGGAGCCTCTGAAGACATCCCCACACTCCTGTCACCCATAAATGCCACCCTTTCCCGGGACCGGCAGTGCCATTCCTGCCTGGCATCCCAAACTTTGCGGCTGGGACACCCAAGCCCAGCACTCCCCAAAATTCTGGTCCCAAGGGGCCACCACAAACCCTGGGAAGAAAAGTGACACATCCTGGACTGACCAGGCTCTTGTTCCCAGAGCTGGCTTAGACATTGTCTGGGAAGGATGGGATGGGGATGGGGATGGGATGGGTTTTTCCAAGGAAATCACCAGAGGAAGAGGAAGCTCTTACCTGTTTCTCCCCAGATGGGCAGATACTCGTCCTGCTGAATGTCCAGCATGATTTCCAGGCCATTCCCTGTGCCCCCCTTCACCGTGGTGAGGAGAGGCCGCCCCTCCTCTCCTGAGTTAAACATGTAGCATTTCCCATATTTTGTAAACACCTGTGGGGATAAAAGAGAGGCATGAGGGAATATTTCCCACATGTTCAACACGCATTCCCAATCAGCAAAGGGACAGGAAACAGACACAAGCTGCAGGTCAGGGAGAAACAATCACATAAATATCCACACAAATATCCTCAGAAATACCCACAGAAATCCATCCAGGTTTAGTCACTTGTTTAATCATTGTGTTCTCCTTATGGAAAATAAAAGAGGGAAGAGAGAAAGGAAAAGCTGTTTGGAGGGACAGTTTGAAAGCTCCTGGAGTCGTTCCAGTCAGTCCAAGTTCTGACAGACACACACTGGCCTCAAGCTCCTGCTAAAAATCTATACAATTCCCTGATTTTGGGTGGAGTCTCAGCCCATCCATGTCATGGGAATGCTCTCTTGGCATTAAAACCCCAATATGCCCTTAATTCCTGCCTCTGCCACTGCTTGGAAAACAGGAAGAGTTCAAAACATTTGAGGAAATGAGGGAAGATTTCCTCCATCAGTTTGCTCTTCTTCAGACTTATTTTGGGAGTATTCCTGATAGAAATTCCTGACAAAGCCCAGGTAGAGCTTCCAGGTACCACCAGCACTGCCAAGCAGGGGGAACATTAGTGCCCAACAGGGGTGGACATGGCGCTCCATGAGAGAGAGACATGAGGAACATGGGATTTCCAGTGGGAGAACACAGGCCTTCCAGTGGGATGGACATGGGTTTCCCAGTGGGATAACACAGATTTTCCAGTGGGTAAATCAGATTTCCCAGTAGGATCACACAGATTTCCCAGTGGGATCACACAGATTTCCCGGTGGGATCACACAGATTTCCCAGTAGGATCACACAGATTTCCCAGTAGGATCACACAGATTTCCCAGTGGGAACCCAACACTCCTGGTGGGCAGCAGAAATGTCACATCTTTGCTGGTGGGGACACTCAGGGCCCGAGCTCAGCTCAGGCTCAGCTGTCCCCCTTGAGTGGGAAAACTCCCAGAAACCCCAGATTTAACCCAAATCAATCCCTCCTCTGCCCTGCACTGACAGCCTGGGGACATCCAGAACTGCTTCCTGGGATAAAGACCCCAGAAAGCCCAGTCTGGAAACCAGTACCAACCAGTAAACCCCAGCAATGAGCACTTGGAGCATGAGGAGCCAGTGCAGCTCCAGTCCCTCTGGAATCTCTCCCACATTTGTTGAGCTCATTTGACCCCCAAGATGAGTCAGAAACCCAAACAGAAGCTGGAGCCAGCAGCGATTTATTCCCTCAAATATTGACATATCCTGACTAATCCCAGCACCAGGGAAGCAGGTGAGATAGGAAATAATATTTGAATTCAAATAGGAAGTGTTTGTGAGGGGAAAACAATACATCTTTTAAAAAGGATTTGATATCCAAATAAAAAATCCCATTTTAATACTTGC
The DNA here is from genome assembly GCF_963662255.1 of Cinclus cinclus. Taxonomy (NCBI): domain Eukaryota; kingdom Metazoa; phylum Chordata; class Aves; order Passeriformes; family Cinclidae; genus Cinclus; species Cinclus cinclus. The sequence goes on along the minus strand of NC_085069.1, from coordinate 745,773 downwards.
CTGACCAATTAAACAGCTCAGGCTGGAAAGAGAAGCTGAGCCTCGGGAAGCAGCCCCAAGGATGGGTTTTCCCAGATAGGCTCTGGAGGCAGAAGTCAAAAATTCCTGATGAGGGGAGTTTAAAATCCAGCAAGGAGAAAAAGCTGCAGTGGAGAAAATCAGGGGGAAAGAGCAAGGCTGGAATGGCTACAGCAGCCCAGGGACTGAGGGTTCTGGAGCTGCTGTGCTCAGCACAGTCTGCAGGCAAATAAATCCAGGCAATTTGATAGTGTTTTATATGGCTGTAAAAATTCTCTGTAAAAGTTCACATTAGGATGTGTTTATCCAAGGAAAAGATGGAACCTGACAGGGACAGCAGGGCTGGAATCACCATTCCAGGGAAAGAGACCTCTTGGGGACTGAGAAAGGACAACGACGGGATCTCCCAGCCACAAGGATTCCCGCTGTTCCCAAAGCAGATACAAAAAATTAATCCTAATGGCATTTAAAGATACTTCCAAGTTCAAAAATCCACGTGTATTAATTCCAGCTCCCATCAAATAGGACTGTGGTGTTACAGGATCAGCAGAGTTATGGAATGGTTTGGATTTGGACCTTAAGGATCATCCTGTGCCATGGGCAGGGACACCTCCCAGTGTCCCAGACTGCTCCAGCCTGGCCTTAGACACCACCAGGGATCCAGGGGCAACCACTGCTGCTCTGGGAATTCTATTCCAGCCCCTTCCCACCCTCCCAGGGAGGAATTCCTCCCCAGCATCCCATCTATCCCATCCCTTTGGAAGCCATTCCCTGTGTTCTGCCCTTCTCCTGAGGATGTTCCTTCCCCTCTCCCCTTTGCTGGGAAAAATTATTTGGGAAAATAAAACACTGTTTTTCCAGAGCTTCCTCTTGTTTTCAGGCTCCCTGACAACAGGAAAGGACTTGGAGCACTATCAGATCATAGGGATAAAATCTGGAGATGTTGGGAAGGGCTGGGATTTACTGGAGGCAGTGAACACGAGCAGAGCAGGATGATTTAAGCTCAGTTTGTGTGGTTGAGGGGGAAAAAAATCCCTCTGGCTCTTGGAAATGCTTTAACTTCCAATAAAAAGGGCCAGAAGCAAAACTCCAGACACATTCACTGAGAACAGTCCATTAAAATTCCAATTTGTTCCCTCTGATGGAGCCACAAGGCCTTGGAGAGCTCCTTGGAAAAATCCCTGCTTGGGCATAAAGGGAAATAATTCTAAATCTGTGGGACCGGATCTCATGGAATCATTTAGGTTGGGAAAAGCCTTTAAGATGATGGAGTCCAATCCATGAACTGCCTTGGAGTGATTTCCTGAGCCCTTCCTTAGGCTATGGGAAGCTCAAGGAAAATGTTTATTTTGGGAAGTCAAAACTCAGACCGGGGGTATCCCAAACAGATTCCAGGCACAAACCAGACACCACCACCACCAAAAGCTCCAAGAAACCCCTGGATGAACAAATCCTGCTGCCTGTGAATACATCAGGCGTGGGATTGATATTACAGAGGCCTGCCCAGAGTAATGGAAAATGAGGCATTCCAGTTTCTATCAGGATGCACAGAAAAAAAAACCTTTCTGCTGAGAAATCATCCATTCAATCCAGAGGAAAATGAGAAAAGGAACTCATTGGAAGCCTGGGAATGACTTTTCCAAATGCAGACAGAGATGCAGGCAAGAAGGAGGAGTCAGATGGAGATAAAACCATAGAAAAAAGAAGGAATTGGAACCCTGTGCAGTCATTTCTCCACAACTGTGGGGCACAAAGGCTCAGAGAGACATTTCCTAGCAAGCCACATCCAAGGGATTCATGCAGAGTGGGAAAAACGAAAACAAAGTGATTTTCAAGATGGGACCAAGAGAAGGGGAACATGGAACTGAAAAACTGGGTTGGGTTCTTGCCCAAGCAAGAACATCCAGGACAGGATGGGGAAAACATCCTGTTTAGAAGGAGAAAAGACTTTAGTACCAGGGTTTTCTAAGGCCTCCCAGCTCTCCCACTGAGCCAAGGGTGGCACCAAGCCCTGTCCTGATGGCACTTGGATTGAGGAATGACTCCATCCAGGGCTCCATCCCAGTCTCTATCCAAGGCTCCATCCCAATCATCCCTTTGTCCTCCCAGGCAGGAGGCAGTAGGACATTTTAAAATTAGAATGATGCGAAGAAAATCCCAATGGATGCCTACAGGGATCTGTGGGATCCCCAGAGGAATCCCTTTCCAGGGACAAAGGATGGACCCTTGGAAAGGAGGGAGTTCTTAGAATGGGCAGAAAGGATTTAACAACCTTTCCCAACAAAGGGCAGAGGGAAGGACTCAAATGCCAGTTGTAGCAGAGGGGTATGCAAGCCCAGCCTTTGGGGCATCCCCTTCATGTATTATCCACATCACAATCCTACACCGGGAGAATGCAAAATTCCCAGAGCTGTTGATTCCAAAGGAGATTTGGGTCACCCCCACCTGACCGTAAGGCAAAGCTCTTGCAAAAATTACCAAAATCCAGGAGGGAAAACCCCTGGAGAGGAGGAGCTTTGGCATCTGCTCCCTGTGCAAGGGCAGCTGTGGGTCCCGTTAAATCCCTGTTTGTTTGTGCTGTCAGGAACGTGGTGGAGACGATGTCAGACATGGAAAAGCTCAAACCTCATCCCTCCTGCCAGCAGCTCTGATCTCCCTGCGGAGCAGAAGGATGGGGAGGGAGCTGCAGGAAGCACAGCCAGGGAAGTTGTCAGGGCCGTGTTTACAAGGAGAGGGCTTTCCACGGCTGAGATTCCCACTGGGATTTGTCAGGCAGCGCTGCCAGGGAAGGCAGCAGAGGCTTCCCTGCAGCAGCTCCAGGTCTGCCTGAGCATTCCTGCTTCCCTGCCAGGCTGTTGCCTCCCAGTCCCGGCTGATCCAGGTCCCAGGCATGACCTGAGGGCAGATTAATCCTATTCCTAGTATTAATAGGAATGTTTTTCCCAAATGAGGAGCCCAAATCCAGTAATCTGGCACTGCCACAGCTGCTCAGAACACACAATATTCCCAACACATCCATCCCTCCCTTCCAATCCAGCTTTCACCATTGGACATGCCCAACTCTCTCCAATCTGTTTGTTTTATGGGATGGTATCCAACATTCACAGTGGCTCACAGCCTACAACTCCAGTTAAAACACTGGAAGCACTGGCAGAGGAGCACTTGGCTCCATGTTTAATTCCCTAAGGGATATTCCCGTTCTCTCCTGATTTGTGCCATTGGTGTCCTGGGAATGGCCCATTGGTGCCAGGATTTGTGGGAATGGGAAGGACTCCACAGAGCTGCTGTAACTCCATAAAAATCCCCATCCAGCTCCAATTCATCTCCATTGAGTGCGTGTTTAACAGGAAATACAGCCCCAAAATTCCAGCACCAAATGGATCAACTCCAATGAAGAAGCTCCAAATATTTGGGAATTACGTTGGTCCATAAACCAAGGGAAATGCTGCCCTCTCCTTGATTCCCTCAATGCTTGGTTCCCTCCACACACCACAAAGGGATGCAGGACAGGAGCTGGGACTCACTGGAATTTATGGCTTGTCAGGAACAACACTTGGATACTCCCATCTCCCATGGGACCACAAATAAACCCAGGAGTCCCAGTTCCCAAGGCTCTTTTTTGGCAGAACATGGAATTATTGAGGTTGGAAAAGCCCTCTCAGGACACTGAGTCCAACCTATGACCAGGTGACACCATGAGGGACCACTGCAGAGGACATGTCTTCTGGTTTTCCAGGACTTGGGAAGATTTTGGGGGAAAAGTGGGGTCTTTTTAACAAAAGGTTTCTCATCTCATAAAAATCAATTTTAAATTAATTACAAATACATTAAAATCAATTTCAAAATCCATAAAAATCCAGGCCCCGGCACAAAGCTTTGCACCTGGAATGTGCAATGAGGTGACCTGAGGTCACTGGCCTGGGACACCTCAGGCTGATGTCCTCACCTGGGGCTGGCCGGGGTGCTACAAGGCCACAAGCACGTGGAGGAAGCCCTGGGGAAGCAGCAGATGGAGCAGGAATTGGAGCAGGGAGGGTGAGGGGTGTTCCAGCCCTGCTCCAAGGCCACCGAAGCTCATCCCAGCCCCAGAGCCTTGGCACAGGTGCCAGGTCCAGCTCCCAGGCTGGGATTCATTTGGATCCTAATTACAATCTGTATTCCTGATCCATTCCCACTGATTGCCTTAATTAACTCCCGTTCCCTCAGCCCAGCTCTGGGACTGAACATTCCAACATTCCAACATCCCAAAACTCCTCTGGAGTGTCCCAGAGCAGCCCCCGGGTCCCCTCAGTGCCCATTCCCATGGGGAGGCTCCTGCAGTGCCATGGAACCTGAAGAAAAGGGGGATAAAACACCTGGAGCTGGAATGTCAATCCAAACCCCTTCAGCTGTGCAGGGATATCCTGCACCATGGGAATTCTGCAGAAAAGAGAGACCGAGCATCTCCCATGTGTCTTAAACTCATCCAGCAGTATCCCAAATCCAAAGGGATTGGGAAATGCTCTGGGGCTGGGTTGTCCTGGCCACCCAGGCTCCTCAACCACAGATTCCAGCCCCTCCACAGCCTCTGGGCACTGGGATCCTTGGGGAGGCTCCAGCAGTTTGTTCCTGCTATGAAATCATTTCTGCGGGTAGAGTTTTGAGGCCATTCCCTGGGACTCCCATCCATCCCACAGGTGCAGGAGGAGGCATCAGCCCCATGGGAAGGACAAACAGCTCCAAGTATTCCCAGTGGGACAACTCCAGTTGCTGCCTTCCATGGAGGAAAAGCAGCTCCCTTGTCCTCAGGCAGGGAGAAGCACTAAAAGAACATGGAAACATGGACTAAAGCCAGCCACATCCACTGGAAACAAAGATCAACATCCACTGGAAACATCCCTTCCCTTCAGCCTGTGAGGACCAAGGCCCAGTCCCTGCTCAGTCACATCCCCGAGTGCCACAGCTCCTACCTGGAGTGAAATATTTGGGAATGAAGGAAAGCTCAGCCTGTCCCCAGCCAGCCCAGGGCCAGCCTGGCCACCTGGGCCACTCTGAGTGACCACAGACATGTGGCCAGTGATGGTTCTGTGCCCTTTCCAAGGGATTTGTTGGAACTACCAGGCCAGAACTCTGGGATCCACCTTCCAGGCCCTTCAGTGCGCTCTGCAGTCCATTGAAAAAGGTATTTCCAACACAGAAAAGGTATTTCCATCATATAAAACATATTCCCATCATATAAAACATATTCCCCTCATAAAAGTGCCCTTCCAGACACTTTAGTTGGAGATGCTCAAGCACAGGGAATTATTTTTGATTTTCCTGTGACAGCTCCAGCATTTGGGAGAGGGAATTTTGGACAGGCTGTAAAGAACCAGGGAATTATGGAAGGGTTTGGGTTGGAGGGACCTTAAAACTCATCCCACTGCAGCCCTTCCATAGGCATGGTAACCTCCCACTATCCCTGTCCAGCCTGGACATTCCTGGGGTTGGAATTCTGAGCGGATCCTTGGAGGCCATCCCGGCTTGGGAGGCATCAGTGACACAGATGGAGTGCGGAATTCTGGAATTCCTTTACCTCACTCCTGGTGGGATTCAGTTCCCTCCCAGCTGTGTGGGATGTCCCTGCTCCCTCCTTGGCATTCCAGAACTCCCCAGTTCTGATTTCCAAAGGGCTCTGGAGCTGATTTCCTTGCAGACCTTGTAAGTAACTCCAAGTTCAAACTCCCAAATTCCCATTCCAAGCTGCTGCCCCAGTGCTGAGCACACAAACCTCTCACCCTGCTCACCTAAGGAATAAATGGATCCTTCTGGTGCTTCTGGGATCAATGCCTGGGATGAGCAGTTTTCCCAATTTTTCATCCAAAATAGTCCTGAGCTCAGGGACAGAGCAGCCTCCTCTGTCCCCACACATGCAGGGGCTTCCCCAGGGACTTCCAGTCCAACCCCTCATGACAGGGACGTTCCCCTGGCCAAATTCCAGGCACTCATTCCAGTACTTCACAGCCAGACCCCAATCCTGGCTTTCCTGCCCAGCCAAAAAATCCTTCCCAGTTTTGCTTCTTTTTACTTTATCCCTGTGGGCAGCTCCCCCCTGGGGCAGTGGCCACGAGGAGAATTTCAGTCCCTGGAAAGAACAGAATCCTGGAATATCCTGAGCTGGGAAGGACCCACAGGGATCACCCAGTCCCACCCCCGGTCCTACACAGACACCCCAACAATCCTACCCTGTGCATCCCTGGCATCCTCAGGAATGTGACTATTCCCTGAGAAGTTGTTCCAGTGCTTATTCCACCCTCTGGGGGAAGAACCTTTCCCTGATCTCTGTCCCAAATCCCCCTGACACAGCTCCAGTTCCCTGGCTCCTGACCCTGCTCACAGGGAGCAGAGATCAGAGCTGGATGAGTCTCCCCAAATCTCTGAGGAACTGGATCCAACTGACAAAACCCCTTTCTGCATCCCCCCAAAGTATCCAACAGAGCCTAAAAGCCCCAGAATTCCCACTCATCTCCATCCTCTGCCCCAGATTCCTCCAGGACCTTGGGGATGTTCCTTTGTCCCCACCAGAGCAGCAAATCCCAGATCACCGAGCTCCTTCCCATCTCCATCTGCCAGTGGACAAAGGCTCTAATTCCAAATCCCTTCTCAATGGATGCTAAAAAGAGCACTGAGGTATTTCTGAGCACTGCCCAGAGCTGTTCCCACACACCAGGGATCTTTGGGATGCTGCTCATTCCCTGCATCCCACCCTGGACTGGAATCCAGGGAGTGACCACTCCCACACCGCGGGAAGGTTTGCAGGGAATAAATCCATACCTGCTCTCCCTGAATGAAGAGGTTGGGTGGGATTGAAGGACTCGGGACTCATGGCTGCTCCAAGGTCCTGCAGGTTGGGAAAGGGAATGGGATCATGACTTAGGACTGGGCTGAATGATGCCAAAGAAACAACAAGGAAAAGCTCCAGCATCTCAAAAGATGAAACTGAGCTGGGAGCAACAGGAAAATGAGAAGTGACAGAGCTCATGACATTCCCTGAAATGGGGGAGTGAAGGACACTGCAGGATGGGTTCAGCAAAGGCACTAACTCCCCCAAGGAATTTCGTCCCATTCCACGATGAACAGCTAGGATTTTCAGGAAAAATCCCACTTTTTCTGCCCAATTTTTTGCCAAAAAAACTCCAAATATGCGCATTCCCCCTGGTCCAGGGGGGCTTTCAGGAGCTGCTCCCTTGTTTTTCCCCTGGATGAGCCCTGCTTTTCTTGTCTGGATGAACCCGGTGCCTCAGCTGGAAAAAACACCAGGAATTTCAAGTGATTAATAAAGTGCATTAACCTCGGAGTGAACCTCCCCTCACAGAGCTGCCATGGACACACACAGCTTGGAATTTTCACAGAACAAGGAGAAAGCTCAGGTTCCAGAGAGCCTTAATGGGCTCTAAGGAGCCCCATCTTTCAACTCCCACAGCATTTTCCACTCCTGGCAGGAACTAAAACATTGGAATCATAATAAAGCATGGCATTGGGTGTGGATGGGGAGAGAATCTGAGGTGAAAGAGTAATAATAACAACAACAACAACAACAATAATAGTAATAGTAATAATAATAATAATAATAATAATAATAATAATAATAATAATAATAATGTTGTCACCAGGCCCTGCAAAATTCCCACAAGGAATGAGGCTGCTCCAGGGTGTCCCTGGGCTCCTCCTTTATCCAGGTCAGTGTGGAGCTATCCCTGTGTTTAACCACAGCTTAAAACCAGACAAACCATTGGGAAGTGCAGTTCCTGAGCCAGGAGATGGGAATGCATGAGGGCAGGAGGAGAACTTTCCATGTAAGCATTCCCAGCCTCTCCAAGAGCTCTCTGCCTCGGAGAAGGGCAAGGAGAACACTCCTTGGCAGTGTTCTCAGCCCAGGCACTGCAGTTTTCAGACTGAAGTTTCCATGGATTTTTCTTTATGCTCTGCAGAGAATCGCAGCACAGATCCAGGTAATTCCAGCCAAAGCTGATCCCAGTGAAACCCAGCTCCAGAAGAGTTAATTCCAGACACAGGGCTGGATCCTGGGAGCATTCCCAGCTCATTCCCCGTGTGTGGCAGCCAAGTTTGACCTTCAGCCACCAGAAGGACAAAGGTGGGATTAAATCCACAAAGTCCCCTCTCCTCACCCCATGGGGCACAGCTATAAATGGGGAATAAATTGGATTTTGGGATGGAGGGGGAGCTTACCCCGAGGTGAATAAGCCCCAGGCTCAGTCTGGGCAGTGGGAATACTCCCAGTGCTGGAGTCAGGGACCTCCAGGGTGATGGAAAAGCACCTGGCACAGGAAGGGAAGGAAAGAAAGGTGACAGATTTTTCCATCAAGAAGTCAAGAAAAGTGGATTAGGAAGGGGAGGGGGGAATCAAAGCTTCACCAAAACACAGCAGCAGTGTAACAGCCTGCCCTGGCTCCCCTGGGAGCAGGAGATGCTATGAATCCCTGTGGTGAGGGAATTTTGCCCTGGGAATTGCTGCCACCCTGGGCAGCTGAAGAGAAAACCATGGGATACATTAGAGAAACTCTGGACGGAGAAGTTTTCCTCCTTATTCCACAAAAACCCTGGATTGTACAGGACAAGGACATCCCCAAGGTCCTCATTCCAGAGCTGTCCCCAGCACTGAAGCTGAGAACAGCACTGAAAATCAGGGATTTTCCATGGATTTTCCATTTTTCCTTCTCCTCCCTTCAAGGAGAGGTACAGGGAGGGACCTTCAGGGTGATCCCTGCTCCCACCACAACACATCCCTGATCCCCCAGCAGGAAAACCCCAGTGAAGGAAACTCCTCCCTGTCCCACCCTGGAGCTGAGTGTGTCCACAATCGATGGTGCAATCCCAGGCAGAGCCATCCTTCTTGGAAATGAACATCAGCAAAGGGCAGAGGGAAAACCGAGGGAAAAGCATTCCTCACCCCCTGATTCCAGGGCTTTCCCTACAGAGCCTCATTACCAGCTCTACAGTCAAGGCTGCAGGCTGAAGCCTGGGGAGCATCCCAGCAACCCCTGATTTGAAATCCAGGGCTCCAAAGAGGATTTTTCTCCAATTCCACACTTCTTTCCTGATGGTTTGGCCAAAATACAAGGAGATGGTGACCCAAAAAGAAAGGAGTGTGTGGATTTTTTTTGGGACGCTTGGGAATTTGGATTAAAAATTCCTGCGGGTGGGAGGGGCTGGCACAGCTTTCCCAGAAAAACCACGGCTGCCCCATCCCTGGAAGAGTTCAGACCTCCAGGGGGGGATTTTTCCCACTCTGGTAGGGAAAGGAGCAAAGACCCAGTGAGGGAGGGCTCACAGAATTCCCTCCAGCTGGGACAGATCCAGGGGGGGCCCAGGGGGGATCTGGCAGGCAGAGAGCAAAGCTCCAGTGATCCTGTTGGGAAGGCTGAGCCAGGAGCGCCCTGCTGATGCTCCCTGTGCCTGGCAGGGCTGGGGCAGAGCTGGCACCGGAGCTGGGCTGGAGCAGCTGCTCCAGGCAGGAACTGTGTGACTCACATGAGCCCTGGCCGGGCGATTTTAATAAACTGCAGCGAGCTCTGACAGCCCCTGGCAGCAGGAAATGACACTCTGGGCAGCACAGGTGATGGGGTTTTTTTTGTCCCTTCCCTGTCCCCTTCCCCAGCCTGGACCTGTGGCTTCCTCTTTCCTCCCTGGAAATGCAGGAGAGCAGGCTGGCACGGCTGGGAATGCTGGACAGGGAAAGCAGGAGCAGCCCCAGCAGCAGCAGGGATGGGAGAGGCACCAGCCCTTGGCGGGGGGGAATTAGCCAAGCCTGGAGGTGGCACCTGGGGACAAGGGGTGTCAGGTCATGGGCTGGACTCCATGGTCTCAAAGGGCTTTTCCCAGCTGGTTAATTCTGAGATGTTGGGAAGGCTTTGGGAAGGGATTTGAGGCAGTGCCTGGCTCGTGTCACATTGAACAGCAGCAATTCCCAGCCTGAACCCCCAGCACCAACACCTGCCCAGGTGAGCCCTCAGCAAAGCCCCAAAACCTCCCAGCCACACCCACCACTCCGGAACCCACAAAAAAAGTAAATCCCATCACATCTAGGACTCAGCACAAACACATCCCAAAAACAGGTCAGGGGAAACCTAGAGAGCCCAGACAGGGGTGGACAGCAGGGCTGGGGCTGGAGGGGTCAGGGGCCAGCCCCTCTGCTCAATGCACAAATAATGGCACTGTTCAGGAATCAGGTGGTAAAAACAGGGATCGCCTGGCTTCCCTTCTTCTCTCACCAGGCACTGGGGGGGTCACACATTAAACATGGCAGGGTCAGGTTTGGTCAGACTGTGGAGCACTGTGGGGTGCGGGCAGCAGGGCAGCGGCAACGGGGAGCAGATCCCGCAATCCCACAGCTGAAATTCTGCAATCCCAGAGAATGGGGTTCTCCTATAATCCCAGAGCTCAGAGCACTCCTGCAATCCCACAATTTGGGGTGCTCCTGCAATTCCACAACTTGGAGCTCTCCTGCAAGACCCCACAATTTGGGATCCCTGCTGTAGACCCCAGCCCTCAGGATCTAGCTGGGTTTTATAGTCCCTTCCAAGCCTTTTCAGACTTCCTGACCCATTCCCAGCAGGAAGCATCCCAGTATCCCCCAGCAGCAGGCAGGACCACACCTGACCCCAAATTAGGAGCAGTGGAGTTGGAGCAACTTCCCAACCCACAGCACCCTGGGATCCTGTGACAGCAGGGACTGCAGGAAGGGAATGGGAGAAGGGGATGAAAACACATATAAGGATCTCAAAGTGGACCAGCTTTCTAGGGATGCCATTTCCTGGGATGGCCCCAAGAGTCACTGGGGGCAAAAGGGGCAGCAGCCAGTGAAGGACTCCTACTGAAAGGCTTCACTTCCAGAGAAATCCTCCCTTGGCAGGGGTAGGGATACACATTCCAGAATAAAAACCTCTCTGGGACTGGAGATGAACCTCAACCTGTACTATAACAAACAGATTTTGCGTTAAAATCCCAATGTTTCCATCCACCATGGCCCAGAAAGAGAATGTTCCCCCTCACCCATCCCTGCCTGAAGCTCCAGAGGAGCCCTTGGAAACACTTCCCTGTCCAAATCCCTGAATTTGGGGATGCGACATGAGCAAAGCTTGGGAGTTCCAGGGACTGGAACGAGTCCTCTGCAGGCAGACCTCGTTATCAACACGAGGCCAGCCTCATTTAGTGCTCATTAACTTCCAGGGAGGCAGGGAAGGAGCAGCAATTCCTTGCCAAAACAGGGATTATGGAATGGAACTTGGACAGCAAAGAGTGGCATCTGCAGAGCCTCGGTGGCCCCAGGGTCCCTGGAATAGCCACATCTCAGGACCACGGTCATTGAGGAGAAATTCCAGCAGCTAGCAAAACTCAGCCTCATTTGTTCCTGGATTTATTCTTCCCTCAGGACATTCCCACAAGACAAGTTTTTCAACTGATTTTTAACTTTTTTGCCTTCCCAAGGATTAATTGGCTCACTGTTTTCAGGCATTGCAGTTGGATGGGTTTGGGAAAGGAAGATGGATGAAACTCAACAGGAAGAGGGAGTGACAGAAACTCTGGGCAAGAGCCACAGTCTCATCTCCAGTTCCATTTTCCTTTGGATTTTTAAGGAAAGGGCTCATTTTAGAAAGGCTCCTGGTGGGAGAAACAGCACAGCCTGGAAGCACACCCCAAATTTCTTCAGGATTTGGCCGAGCTGGGTATTCCAACCTTGAGTAATCTGCAGCAGGATTTGTGCTCAGGGTGCTGAGGGAAGTGAGGGAAAGCTGGATGAGCTCAATCTGACCCCAGGTGTGAACCAAGGGCAGCGATGTCCCCTCTGTCCCTGTCCCCAGAACCCCAAAGCCCTGACAGGGCACACACGGAGCTGCTCCACATGGGATGGAAGGGTCCCCAGGAATGGGAGAGTTTGGGGCCTTCCAGAGGGGGGTGAAACCCCAGGATAATCTTGTGATGGCCCCACCTCAAATCCTGGTTCACTTTGGGCTCTTCTAAACAAGAAGGACCTGGAGTGTGCCCAGGGAAGGGAATGGAGAAGGGAAGGGGCTGGAGCCCCAGGAGGGGCTGAGCGAGCTGGGAAAGGGGCTCAGCCTGGAGAAAAGAAAGCTCAGGAGGGACCTTGTGGCTCTGCACAACTCCCTGACAGGAGGGGCAGTGAGGGGGGGTCGGGCTCTGCTCCAGGGAACAGGGACAGGAGGAGAGGGAACGGCCTCAGGCTGGGCCATGGCAAACAGCCACAGCCAGGGTCTAGGTTGGGAAAATTTCTTCCCTGAGCGTGCTGTCCAAGAGTGGAGTGAGTCCCCATCCCAGCAGGGATTTCAAGTCCTGTGGATGTGGCACCTGGGGACATGGTTGGGGTGGCATCGGCAGTGCTGGGGATGACTGGATTCCATTGGCTCAGAGGGCTCTTCAAATCTGAACAATTCCATGAGTCCAGAATATTAGAATATATTCCAGAATATTGCTCCAATCCTGCCCAGCCCCAGTCAGGAGAGCAAATCCCATGGGAAGGGTTGGGAGGACCATGAGCAGCTCCCAGATCTGCTTGAACACTTCCACAACCAAACCCTGGAGAGACAAATCCCTCAAATCCTCCTCCCAATCCAAGTCCTGACCTTCAGCTCAGATTTAATTGTCCAGCTACAAAAACCAGGACAGAGCCACAGCTCTGGCATGGCTCCTGGGGAAAACTGCAGAGAAAAGCTCAGGAATCTTCTCTGCCTGATGCCTTCAAAAATAACAACAACAAAAATACAATGCAAGTCTTCTCCAGGGCTGAAGATCAGCACAAACTCCAAGATTCCAGGTCAGTGTTTCCCCATATCTGTTCAGGGGTTTCAAACCTATCCTGGATTTATTTCCACATGGATAGAACTGGGAAAAATCCAGATTCCGAACCAACAACCAGGAGAAGCAAAACCCCTCCTTCCTGCCCAAAAAATATCTCCAGCTCTGCCAGCCCTGCAGAAATGCCCTGCACATCCCATTGTCCCATGACTGGCTGTGCCATCCACGTTTCCTTAGGTCTGGGTTGGAAAAAGACTTTACAGACCTGAGATCTTCAGTGAACTCCTCTCCTGCCTATAAAAGGGAAAATTCCAGGCGAGAAATGTTATTTTTTTTTTTAAATCCCCAAATTATATCCCTATTAATTCCCAAAGGATATCAATGCATTATAAACCCAAACTCAGCCACAGAACACCAAGGAAATGCCACCAAGCAGAGCACTGGTGCTTCCTGCCCATCAATCTTGGAAACACCCACATTCCAGCCCTTTTTCCACCCAATTCCATTAAAAATGCTGGTTTTGGGCACTGAGCTTGGTGTTGTCACTCTATGGCTGGTTCCAAGAGCTGCTAATTGCTGACAAGCTCATTACAAGATGAAAGCAGCAGGAGTGGAATGCTGGAATGTTTTCCTGCCTGTCTGCAGAGGGAACAGCTGGCTCCAGACCTCCAGCACTAATCCCATTAAACTGGAGCAAAAAATACCTCCAGCAATAAAAAAAGCGCCCTTTCACTCAGATATTGGATATTCCTGCCTCCAAATCCATCAGGACTTGGTGGATTTTCAGCTGTTTCCCAGTTGTGCTTACGGGAGATGGAGATTCAGGAGCTGAGCCCAGCAGGGAGGCAAAAGGAAAAACAGGAGGCAAAATGGATGTGGGCAAGGTCACTCCAATGTGGGACTGGAATTCACAGGCGCCAGCTGCTGCTTTGGAGCCCTGTTACCCCAGCAAAGCCACTCCAGAAATCTGGGAACTGGATGAAGCATGCACTTCACCTTGGAAATCTTTTCCAGCCTTACTGGTTCTGAAGATTGATTTATTTTTGCAAATTCTCTCACTCAGTCCCTGCTCTTCGTTTTCCTCTGTCACAGCATGTCCCAAAGTCCCCCTGCCATGGCCAGGGACAGGAGGCAGAGACCATCCAAGGAACCCATCCAAACCCCAGCCGAGTCCAGCCTGATCCATCCACCCCTGGGAAAGCCCTTAGAGCAGTTTCCCACCCCCCGTCCCTGCTGCCACCCAGCTCCTGGGCAGTGGGACTTTGAGCCAGACACACACACAGGAGAAGCCCAAGTCCAGGCTCCTCCATCCCAATGTCCAACAGCAAATCCAGGTATTGATAACAAAAATCCCATCAGCAAATCCCCATCTGGGATTTGGCCACACCCCAAACTAAGGCTGTGGCCTCTGTGGGATCCCTTCCCCTGCCCCACCCCAAGAGACTCCCAAGCTCTGCTGACCCAGCACTGGAGTCCACAAAAAACCTTCTTCTGCTCCATCATACCCTGAGCAATCTGGTGTTCCAAGTTCCTGGATTCTCCCTCCAGGGCTGGCTTTGACAGGGTTTGCTCCACTTTGAGTCAGGTCCTGCAGCCTTCAGCACCTCAAACCCTCAAGGTGTGAGCAAGGACAGCCCAACACCCTCCCTGGTGGCTTTCCACGCTGTTGCTGCTGCAACGCTGAAAAAACCACCTGGAAGTACTAAATCTGCACCAATTCCTGCAGCAAGGACACCCAGAGGAAATTCCAACGATTTACTCCAGAGGCAGAGCACAACCCAGCCAACGTCATCCCAGCTTCTCCCAAAGCAGCAGCTCGGCCTCACCCAGGAGCATCAGCAGCTTTGCTCCTCCCATCATCCCTCTTCTGCTTTTTAAATTTAACATGGGAGAAAACAGGAATTAGCAAAGCCTGGGTATAACCCCAGAGGTTTGATGCAGGGCTGGATCCCACCCCTGCTCCCTTGGGGGTCAGGAGCCTGCGTTCGGGATGTCTCCCATCAGGAGGGAATTGCCTTTCCCAGCCCAGAGAAAGAAGGATGAAAATCAGGAGTCACCATCACTGATGAGCACTGATGGCTCCCAAGGACTTCTGAAGTACACAGGCTGCCAGACATCAAGGACCTCCTCTGAATTGTCCCTGCTCCTGTTTAGTTGCTGGGAAACCACAGCACTCAGCCCCTCTGGCTCAGCCCTTGTTCCCTGATGATCCAAAGCTCTCTGCTGAGTCCATCCAGCAGGGAGTGACAGCAGACCCTGATCCTTCAGATGGAAAAATGAGAGGTGAAGACCTAACCACGGCACTGCCACTCCTATCAGCACCAGGCTTTGAAATCCCAAAAATCCCTGGCCTATTAATCACCTGAGTGGACACAGGGAAGGCTTCCAGGGTCAGCACCAACAGGTTGCCGTCCCCTTCATCCCCACTGGAGCTCCCCTTTCCTAAGGCAGGGAGGGAATGGAGGCCAAAGGAGCAAAATCACTTTGAAAAGTGGAGAGGAAGCAAAACAAACTGTGGGATTTTCCACGGGAAGTGGCTCCTGTATCTGGGATAACAAACATCAGAGAGGCTGGAGCCAGTCTGGGAGAGCTGGGGGTGCTCACCGTGGATCCCTGGATGTGTCCAAGCTCTTCAAACCCACACAACTTCCCTTCCCTACTGACTCCATTTCCCAACGCACAATCCCAGAATCACTGAGTTTGGAAAAGCTCTCCCAGGTCACCTTGTCCCACCTGTTCCCAACACCCACCTTGTCCCCAGCCCAGAGCACTCAGTGCCACCTCCAGGTGTTCCTTGGACACCTCCAGGGATGGGCACTGCAAACCTCCCTGGGCAGCCCCTGCCAAGCCCTGACCACCCTTTCCATGGGGAAATTCCTGCTGCTGTCCAACCTGAGGCCGTTCCCTCTCCTCCTGTCCCTGTTCCCTGGAGCAGAGCCCGACCCCCCTCCCCAGCTGTCCCCTCCTGTCAGGGAGTTGTGCAGAGCCACAAGGTCCCCCCTGAGCCTCCTTTTCTCCAGGCTGAGCCCCTTTCCCAGCTCCCTCAGTCCCTCCTGGGGCTCCAGCCCCTTCCCTGCTCCATTCCCTTCCCTGGGCACACTCCAGCCCCTCCAGGTCATTCTTGTTTAGAAGAGCCCAAAACTGAACCAGGATTTGAGGTGGGGCCATCACAAGATTATCCCGTGGTTTCATTCCCCCCCTGGCCTCTGGGATTCCCCAGTGCTGGATGTTTAAAGCCAGCACTAAGGACATGTGAAAAATCTCTGATCTCCCTTTAATCTAAATCCCTAGTCCTTAAAACCATCAATGAAAGCTTGGAAATTTCATCTGAAGCAGTGCCTGGGCTGGAGGCAAAACACAAACAGCTAAAAAAAATCTTCAAATATCTTAAAATTGTATTTTTTATCAGAGTTCAGCCAATCCTCATTATTTGAAGCTACTGAACCCCTTGGTGTCTCATCCCCATCTTCTCAGGCGTGCAGGTAATTCCACAGGGAGTTTATTCCACACCAAGTCCCAGTCTGTGGAAAGCCCCAAAAGCTGCCTCTCAAGTCGAGGCATCTCCTTCCTACACTGGATTACCCTTTGCAGCATGTGTCAGATCCCAAACCCAGGAGCCATTCCAAATAAAACCTCCCCAGCATTGGAATGGGAGATGGTGCAGGGAAAAGAGACCTGGAATTTCCTACTTATCACCAGTTAACTGCTAATGATGGTTTCATTTGGGGGAGGGTCAAATTCTGGTGAGCAGAACTTGCTGCTGTGCCAAGTGAGAGCTGAACACTGACTCCATGAGGCCAAGGCCCTTGGAAAAGGAGGAATAGTGATGTGAGTACAGAAACACGAGGGTTCCATATGCCCTGCTCATCCCACAGCCAGAAACCCCCCAAAACAGGGAAACACCAGGAGCTGAGATGGATCCTGTCCCAGCAGCTGTCACAGCACACTGAGGAATTCAGGAATCTCCCTGCCCAGCCAGGAGTTTTATTCCCACCCGCCCTCAATGGCTCCCCTATCCAAGGGCCTTGGAGCCACTGAAATTATTTTAACCCAATGGATTTGGTACAAAAAAGGCAAGTATTAATGGGCATGAGCAAGAAAGGGATGAAGTGTCCAGTGCTTGGAAAATTCCAAGGCAGAGGAGATTCTGGGGGAAAGGACAAGGAAAAGGAAGTCAGAAGATAGAAGATACTTACAACAACCATCAAATCCCAAGGGGCACCCCTGGAGCTGGGAGCAGCTGGGAATCCCAGCACAAGGAAAACCCCTCCCAGCCAGCAGCATCCATGAGCCCCATCCCTCTCCTCACTCCTCCTGTGGCACAAAGCCTCAGGGACACCTCTATCCTGCAGGGTCAGGAACACAGGATTGGTGTCAGTGTTGTCCCACTTTTACTGCCTGGGAATTGGATTGGAATGTTTGAGGACAGAGCAGGGGACAGAGAGCACGACCCTGACACAGCCCCTGCAACCACAGCTCCCCCCAGGCACTGGGGCCACCACCTGGGCATGGGGAGGGAACAGCTGTGTCCCCAAATCCAGCATAGAGGGCACAGGGAGCAGGGAAGGACCATGGATGACTCCAACCCCCAGGACAAACCCGAAGGAGGGAAGGGCTGAGGGGAATAAAAGGGATAAAGTTCAACGCAGGGATAAAGAAAAGGGGACAGAGTTTGTGAGGTGAAAAGGAAAGTGACTTTCCAGAGGAAAACAGGGGAGGATCCCTGGCTGGATCCTCACTGGGATGTGGTGGTTAGCATTGATAAAACACCAGGAGCAGGATCCAGCTGGAGCCCCGAGTGCCACAAATCACCCAGGACCTGGAGGAGGCTTCCAGAGGGGGAAGATCTGGCTGCAGGCACCACCAGGAACACAGGGACTGATGGCTTTGATATACCAGTGCTCAGGATGATGGAGGAAGCTGGGATTGTGGGAACAGCACCAGGATCTGACACCTTCAGTCAAGATTTTCAGGATTGGTTCCCAGGGAATGACTTGGGCAGGGTGGTACCTTCTGCTCCAACACTCCCTGAAGGAAGACATTCCAGCATTCAGCTGAGTTAGGAGAGAAGGAGATGCTGATGGAGCAGGGAAGGAGCTGGAAAGCTGAACTGGAATGCTGGGAGCAGCTGTTCCAGCACAGGGAGCTGGTCCCAACCTTCCCATCCCTTATCCCAGGCACGGGAGGAAGAACCAGGGGGGGTCAGATCATTCCCTCCTCAGAGAATCCATTGCTATTCCAAAATACTTGTTACAAAGTTATATCTACCTGAGGCAATGTCATGTTGCTGTATTTGGAATCCGCCAGGCTCTTTTCCTGCTGCACTGTCTATTTTCCACGATTTTGGAGGCATTTAGGAATTGCTACAAAATTTAGCAAAGCCAGAAGGTCTGAGACAAATGGAATTCTTCCCTGTGCGGGTGGGCAGGCCCTGGCACAGGATGCCCACAGCTGCAGTGGCTGCCCCTGGAAGTGTCCCAGGCCGGGCTGTCCAGGCCTTGGAGCAACCTGGTGATGGTGGAAGGCATCCCTGCCCACGGCAGGGGTGGCACTGGGTGGGCTTTAGGGTCCTTTAAGATCCTTTCCAACCCAAACCACTCCATGATCCCATTTCTCCACCTGCCTGCAAACTCCCCCAGATCCCTCCAAGCTGTTCCAGGTTTGTCTGTAGCTGCAGGAACAGAATTCCACTGACAAGTTGCTGATCTTTCTGTCCCTCCCTTCCACCCAAGCGCTGGTAGCACTGAGCCGTCAATTCCAGGAGAAAGATGGGATTATTCCTGTCAGGAATATGTGTTGAGAGCCTAGCAGTATCTCCATGCCCACAAGGAGCCACTTTGGATCATTGTATAAATTTATTACAAAACCAGGCCCCAATTCCCCCCCATGGCCTGCTCCTGGTTCCAGCTGCTGAAGGGTTGTTAAAGGGAAAAAAGAAAAAATCCCAAACCACCCAATCCCAAGCCTTTTACAATCATTTTATCCAACTTTCCCCCCACCCTGGATTCAGGAATTCCTGCCTGGGAATCACACTTAATTGGATTATAATGGGCCATTCCTCCTGATTTAATAAAGCAGAGGAAAATCAGGATGGCAGCAGTGTGCTCCTAGCATTGGGAACAGCTCCAGTTCCTAATTTACATTCCAACCTTATTATTGAAAAAAATTTCAAGCTTCAGGGGTTTGGGGAGGAAGTTTGCCTAGAATCTGTTCTATTCCTGGAAGAAATTATAGAATTGGGAAGGGAGGAGTGGAGCAATCCATGAAAAAATTAAAAATTCCTGCTCCCACTGCTTGAAATTACACAGGGAAAAAGGAAAAAAATAAAGATTGAGAACTCCCAGAAGTGCTGGAGAGGGTAGTGAATGAACTGTGCTATTCCAGGGGTTTGGAGTAGTGGGATTCTCTGGTTTCAGTAGGGGACAAGTGCAGAGACCTTGTTCCAAAGCACCTCAGGATGGATGGGCGACTTCCAGAGAGAGCGACAGGAACAGGGAATCAGGGAAGAGTGGAAGTGCTGAAAAGGGTCAGGAGGGGAACATTGAGCAGGAATGTAGGGAAAATGGGAATTCCAACATGAACCAGTCCTGCTGGAAGCCCTGAGCACACCTGGGCTGGGCAGGTTTTGGGGGACAATTCCCACCTTGAGAGCTCAGGTTTCATTTTTAAAGCCTGGGATTTAGGCAGGATTTTCCTGACCAGTTCCTGGCCCCACAGGAATCCCTACAATCAGACAGAAGGAATCCCCCATCCCAAAGGGCATCCCTGCAGCCCAAAGGACATCCCTGCATTCCAAGGGACATCTCTGCATTCCAAGAGACATCCCCCAATCCCTGCATCCAGGCCAGTTCCAGCCTGGCCTCCTGCATGGACATGGAATGGGAACCCAGCCCTTGGATGCCATCCAGCTGCAAAATGTCTGGACAAACAGCAGCTCCCCAGGCAGGCCGAGCCCTTTCCGGCATAAATAATCCAGAGGAATCCCTGTCCATCCCCCAGGATGATCCAGACAATAATCCAACAGTTTCCCTCCATCCCAGCTCATGGAAAATCTGCAGCTGGGATGGGAGAAGCAAACACAAGAGAATAAGCTCATCCCAGTCCCAATTTTATGCATCCTGTGGGACAAATGATGGATTCCGGAGCCAGCCTGGGATGCTACAAGGCTCTCCTGGCACCATCAGTGCTCCCAGTGGGAACAGACTCCAGTGGTCCAGGGAATTCAGGATAAATAACAGGATGGGGCAAACATGGCCAAAAGGAAAAAAAAGCTCATCTCACCTCCAATTTCAGCCCTCACAGTGGGAAAAGTGACTGATTCTGGAGCCAGCCTGGATTGCTTATGGCACCATCAATGCTCCCAGTGGGAAAAAGTTCCAGGGATTTCAGGATAAATGGAATTGCCCTGAACTGGAGCAGAGGGAAAGGCAAACCTACCAGCCTCAGGCTCCCAAGGGAACAAACCCAGGGCACCGAGAGCCCAAATCCCATCGATTCCCACCCTGCATCACTGGATTTCCTTCCCCTTCCACACCAGTGTCCCATGAAACCTCCATTTCAGGAAATCCTATTCTTTGCGCACTGTTGAGAGGTGGTCCCAGGCAGATCATGGAGCAATTTGCAAACATTAATTAAGCCCTGGCAGCATCACAGAATGGGTGGGGACTGTAATTGTGTCTTTAATTACATTAATTCTGCTCAGGGTGGGCAGTAATTACTGGGAATCTATTCCACAACTCAAACCAACCCATGGTGACAATTGCACCTTTAGCACCTGGAATCCGATGGATGGATGGATGGATGGATGGATGGATGGATGGATGGAATAAATGGATGGAATAAATGGATGGAATAAATGGATGGAATAAATGGATGGAATAAATGGAAAAGGGAAAAAACAGGAGGCAGGGAAAAAAAACGCAGGAAAGTCCTGCTAAATTCCCTCCTCTTCCGGCAGTTGGATGCTCCTCTCCCAAAAAATCCCATCCCTCCTCTCCCAAACACAGCCAGCCTGGCACAGCCCAGCCCTGACTCCTCCTTGGATTCTGCCACCAGGAGCCAAAAATGAGCAGGATACCCTCAGGATGGGAGAGCACTACCCTGGCTCCACAGTGATCCCAGGCTGAACCCAACCAGCTCCAGGCAGTTCCCTAAAGCCACACTGGGACAATTTGGGAGCACATTCAAGGCTCCAGGCCCACATCAGCACCATTAAACACAACCCACACCCCTTCCAAAGACAACACCACCCCCAAGCCTCAGCTTTGTTTGGAAGTGAAGCTAAAAATAAATAAAAATATGAGAGAATAAAGGTGGAAAAGGGAATTGCGTAAAACAGTTTGTGGGCGAGTGAGGAAAATCCCCAAATAAATAACCCCACATCCTGAAATTTCCTCTGCAATTAATTGTGATGGCGGTAATTAAGGTGCTGGCAGCTGTTCCAAGCTTTGGGCTTTCCAAGCTGGTGGCACAGAATTCCTTTTCGCCTTCACACCAAACCAAGGCTGAAATATACCATTTATTTAGTGGGATAAGGCTGAGCTTCACCCTGGACACAGGGGATTCTCTGATGAGGAAACAGCACAACTACAGCGCCTATCTGAGAGACATTTCAGGAATATTCATCAGAATTTCAGGCAAACACTCAGGACTATTTTGTAAAAGCAGCATTGAGGTCTCTGTGCAGCTGCCACCCCATAAAGTCCTTGCTCTGAGGAGAAATTAAATGGTTTAACAAAGAATATCTGAACAAATCAAACCACAAGCAAATATTGACTGCAGAGACTTTGGAACACTCCAAAAATCCAAGGATTTTATGAACAATAGGGACCAAACTCTGGCACCCCTCCCAGCACAACCCCTGTATTCCCACAGCTCTCCAGGCAGTGCCACAGGTGACAATTTGATTTGGGGAATTATTAAATCAAGATATTGCTAACTCTAAACCCCAGCCCCTGAACAGACCCCAGGATGTTGGATCCACTCATGAATTTCTCAGGATGAAAAATCATAGGAAGGAAGAAATCAATGAGCACAGGACAGGGCAACCAAGATAAATATTCCAGAGACAGAGAGCTCAGAGGAATAAATCAACCCTGAATCCAGGGAATGCAGAGCAACATCCACTTAATCCTGAGCCTCAGTTCCTCCTAGACAGGGTCATTCCAGGGAAAGCAGATCCTTACTCACTGAACTGCCCAGTCTGGCACTTGCATTTGGAATGTGGGAGAAGTTTTGGAGAACAGGATCTGCTGGATGGTTCCTTCCTTTGGAATCAGCACGTGGGCATTTGGGAAGGCTGGATTTATCCAGCTACAAGCATTTATGGATGGTTTTGCCCCTGGATCCCTGGAAGTGCCCAAGGCCAGGCTGGATGGGTGTTGGAGCACCCTGGGATAGTGGACGGTGTCCCTGCCCATGGAATTGGGCTTTAAGGTCTCTCTTAACCCAAACCATTGCAGGATTCTTGGATAACCATCCCAACAGCCCAGTTTTAGGTCCAGCCTAAAATAAGTAAAGCCACATATTGACTGAAGGCAGGAGACTCCATGTGATCCATTAACAAATCCTCATCCTTCTGGAAAACATTGACAGGGACAACAAACCCCTTTTGGAGCAGGCTAGGAAATAATCCAGACCTGAGCCTTCCTAAATGGTGTAAATCAAATGGAATAAATCCCAGCCCTGCAGCCTCAAGCTCCACAGACCAGTGCAATCCCGTATTTCCATTTAGTAAGAAATAAAAGCAACACTTTCCACACTGTTGAGATGCTGAACTTGTTCTCCAATGTCCTTTTCCTTTTCCATGCCACCCACAAAAGCCAACTCCAGCTGTGCCCCATGGTCTGGAAGGAGAGGGAATCTCTTGGAGGAACTCCAGGACAGAGCTGGTAAGGACTCACAGGAGAGCAGCTCCCTCCCCCAGCCCCTTTGCTCTGCTCCACATCTCAGCCAGGATTCCTTTGCTCCAAATCACCTGTGCTTTGGGCTGTCGGGGGATTTTACCCAAGAAAGCCTCACCTCCCTCTGGTGTTTTGGCACAGAAAACGGTCTTGGAGCACCCAAGCAGGTCTAAAACCTGCACAATTCTCTTTACGCCCCCATTTATCCAATTTGCATTTATCTTTTCACACATCCTGCCTCATATCTGTGCCCAGCTCAAATCACACGATTTCCCTGCCTCTCCTTGGGGTTCTCCCTGTCCATTCAGGAGGAGAAGCAGAAGCTCCAAGCACCCCAAACCCCAGAGGCTGCCCCAGACTCAGCCCCCACAGGAAACCCCAACCCTGGGTGTGGTTCCATCCCAAAGACATATCCAGGGAGGGCAATGCTCCTGTCCTGAGCTCTCCAGACACTCCAGACCCCTGGCAAGTTGTTCCCAGCACCTCCCTATGGAACTCCTCTGTTCACCAGGGATTCCCAGGTGGAGAAGCTCCTCAGCCTCCCCTCAAGGACAGCGCAGAGGTCATCCCCTGTTCCTTCACACAGACAGAAGGAGGGACCTGCTGGGACACAGGGAGGTGGCACGGATTCCCCTCACCTGCTGCAGGCAAAGCAGATCCAGCTGGTTCCATGCACGGGGATTCCCCTCTCCCTCCACCCTGAAACCATAGACCCTTTGGGATGGAAAGGATATTCTCCCCATTTCCTCACTGAGCAGCTCCCTCAGTGCTGTGACCTCCCAGGGAGAATCCCAGGGATCAAAACTCCCAATTCCGTCCCCCCCCAGCCTCGGGAAGCAGCTTCTGGGACCTTTCCAGGATGGCTGGAGGAGACTCTGCTCCTCAGCCCACCGTGGTGGCTCCAGCAGCAGCTGCAGAGCCGGGAATGCCCAATTCCATCCCGGAATAACTTCTGCAGCACACCCAGAGCGGCCCTCAGCCACGTGCAGCCACAGCAGCGCTCCAGAATTTATTCTGGCCGGGACAATGGGAACCTCTGCCGGCTTTGCTGCACCTTGGAGGAAGCAGGGCTTGGGTAAAAGCTGCACTCAGCCCCTCCTGGCACCAGCCAAACAACATCAGATCCTGCCCTGGCATTAAGGAGGGGGAAGCAGCTTTCCCCCACCGCTCACTGCCTGTTACTGCTGTAATTCCCGAATTTCCTCATGCCACGGCACAGAACTGCCCTGCTGGAAAGGGCCTGCTTCAATATCCCATTTTATTTATGGTTTTCCCTCCAGCTGTGCCACTCCTGCTCCCGTTCACAGCAGCAGCTGCTGCCGGCACAGCCTGGGCAGCTCCTCCATCCCGCAGGGATTCCCTCCCTCCTCCCCTTCACAGTTTAGTGGCTGACGTGACAGGTCCAAAGGGACAATTCCGGCTGATTTCCAGGCTGCATCCCAGGCAGAGCCGGGAATTCAGCTGCTCTCGGCGCACGCAGCTCGCACACAGAGCTTGATCTGTCCCCACAGAGCCCAGCCTCGCTCTTTGCAGGATGCTCAGGCACAACCACCCCTCGCTCTATCTGCAGAGATTAGAGGAGCAGAATATTCCAGCAGCAGCAACATCCCGCTGGTCTCATGGAAGCACCCGGGTCCTTCACGTGGGTCTGGTTCCAGCTCTCACTCAGAGTCTCCTCTCAACACATCAGAGCTCCCAACAGTCCCGCCGGGATTTTTCCAAACGGGGATCCCACTCCCAGTGGATTGTAAAGCCCTGCCCCGAGTTTTGGGATTGATCGCAAACCCCGCAGGTTCACCAGGGCTCAAACACCTTTTGGATCAGCTCCGATCAGCAAAGCTCCGCATCCCAAAGCGCCCCAGAATGCACAACCCGCCAAGGAGCAGCTCCGGGGACTCCCGGGATTGCACAGGGAGCCCAAGGAGCCCGGACACAGCAAAGCCCGGCGGGATGAGCAGGGCTGGGCCGGACCCGCGCTGCAGCCACGGCGCACCTGGGGGACCTCGGCTTGGACAGGGGAAAAATCCGGATGCGACTACGCTGGGAGCAACACGGAACAGCGGCGGGGATGGTGCAACATTAATTTAATTATTTGTGATTAAAACCCAAGGCAGCAGCCAGCCCCTCACACGCCAGAGAGCCACCCCTAGTGCAGAGGGAATCACTTCGGGCCGGCGGAGAAACCAGCGACAGGGAAAGCACTCGGTGGGCAGCGACCCAAGGGGAGCTCCCGGGGGTCTCCCGGGACGGGGGGGGTCCTGCCCGGCCATGCGAGACCCGCCGCCACCCCGGAGCGCTCCGGGCACCGTGGGAAAACGCGCAGCGAGCGGCGGCGGGGCCGGGACCGGAGCAGGGAAGGGGTCACAGACCGGGACCGACACCAGACAGGAGTCCGTTAAACTGGCATCAGCCACGGGTACCCTTGGACCGACACGAACAGGGGACAGAGACCGGGACCAACACGACCCGGGGGCCGAGAGGAGCCGCGGACATGGACCAGAACCGACAGAGCCGGGGGCCCGGACAGGAGCCGAGAGCGGCCGGGGCTCGCGGGGCGCACTCACCGCGGAGAAGTTGTGCGGACCGCAGAGCTCGCCGCGGTACTTGCAGGACAGCAGCATGTCCTCCAGCTGGTGGCCCAGGCGGTCCATGAAGTCGGCGCTGATGCCCTCGTAGTGGCGGGGCGGCAGAAAGAGGCGGAAATCGGCCAGTTTGGCGAACCAGCGCAGCCGCGCCTCGTCGGCGCGCAGCAGCTCGGTGAGCAGCGGCCGCGCGGTGCGGTTGGGCAGCAGCAGACCCAGCCAGTGCCCCGCGTAGTACAGGTCACCCTTGGACAGGCGAGGGAAGCGCAGCGGGTTGTTGTTGCACAGCGTGACGGCGGGGAAGGGCAGCTGGCGGCTCCACTCGGTGCGCACGCGGGTGTGCGAGGGGAAAGCGAGCCAGTGCAGCAGGCGGTCGGAGGACCAGGCCAGCAGCAGCCCCAGCGCCGTGCAGAAGGCGAGCACCCAGAGCGCCCGGCGCGCCGGCGCCGCCCGCGCCGAGCACATGAGGCGCAGACCGTGCAGCCGAGTGCGCAGCGCCGGCGCCCGGCGCCCCCGCGCCATGGGCGCTCCCCTCCTCCTCCACCACCACCACCACCTCCTCCTCCTCCTCCCGCTGTCGCCGCTCGTCCTCCTCCTCCTCCGGGCCGGGCTCAGGGCGAGCAGCGCCGCGCCATCCCCGGGCCCCCCGCCGGCTGCGGCCCCGAGCGGCGGGGGCAGCGCCCGCGGGCGGCCCGCGGCCCCGAGCTGCGCGGCGGGCGGCAGTTCCGGCAGCGCGGCATGCCGGGCCCGGGGCCACCGGGGCCGCCCGCCCCTGTCCCTGTCGCTGCCCCTGTCCCTGCCCGGCCGCGTCGCTCACATCCCGCGGTACCGCGCCCCGCCCGACACCGACACCAAACGAGCCCCGCCGCGACCCTCCCGGGCTCCGAGCCCGCGGACCCCGGCGGGGAGAACGCTGCGGGACCCCCGCGCTACCCCCGGCCCGCGCCCGCCCGCCCCGCGCCGCGCCCCCCCCGCGCTGCCATCGCCGGGCGCGCCCCGGCCGCGGGCGGCGAGCGGCGGCGGCAGCAGCAGCAGCAGCAGCAGGAGGTTGAGGAGGAGGAGGCTGAGGAGGAGGAAGAGCGGGGCGAAGCTTCCTGAGATGCCAGTCCCGGCCGCTCGGGAGGCGGAGGGAGCGATGCTCGGCGCCGATCGCGCCGCTGCTTCCCCGGAGTAGCCCCCCGCTCCTCCTCCTCCTCCTCCTTTTCCGCCCCCCGTTATCCCCCGGCTGCCGCCGGCCCCGGCCCCCCCGCTGCCTTCTCCCTCCTCCGGCAGGAGTTTGTTTTTCTGCTTTTCAGCAGCCCCGGGGGAGAACATAATACCAAGCAAAGGCTGGAGAAACGCAGGGGAGCCTCGAAGCGGGCTCCGTGCGGCCGTTGCTTTCTGGGGAGGGGGGGATACCTTTGGAGGGGGCTTGGGGCTCCCTGCGCCTCCGCTCCCGTGGAACGAGTGGGAAAGGGAGAAAAGCGTTCAGCGAAGCGTCGCCCCGGGCCCTCGCTGCCCCTCTGCCCCTCACACCGAGCCTGCGGAGCTCTTTGGGGTCAGGTCCTCCCCCCGCATCGGACACCGAAAAAGCCCCTTTCCCTTTACACCCTATGCACCGGGAATAACTCTGGATCTGGACTGGCGTCTCCTCGGGACTGCTGAGCTCGATCTCTGGAAGCCGCTTCTGTTACCTTCATTTTGCTTTGAAACGGTACAGAGAAACATTCCTCTAATTGTGTCCAATTAAGCTCTAAGTGCCGGTAACTGCTCCGAATCCCCTCTGATATTTTTTTTTTTTTACCTCAGAATTAATTTTCCCTGTGCATTTGGAGCCATATATTTTTACCCAATAGATGGAGTCGTTACAGCCTCGTTCTTTCCAACCTTTCCCGGAGAGTTGCTTTTTTATTGTGACAAAGCTGCGAACGTGCAGCAGCCCCGGCTTGGGGGGCGGCCGCCCCAAATCCCACTGCTTGTCCTGAAACACGGGGGGAAATGGGATTGAGAGACTGATCTTGTGCCCTGCAGGGCTGGGGGCGGTGGCAGCGGCACAAACATCGCGTGGGCTCAGATCGGTGCCCTGAGATAACTCGGGTGGTTTTTCCAGGGCTCGTGTCCATGCTCTGGAGCATTTTCCCAGTTTTTAGCGTTGCTCGTAAGCAGCAAATCCTTCCCAACCGCCCAGCAGCGGCCGTGACCTCTCCTAACCGAGCGGGAAGAGAGGCCAGCAGCTCCCGGATCCATTCCAGGGGATCTCCGGCAGCTCCAGGGAGCCTCTCCTGCCGTTTTCCCAGCGGATCCCGGCTCGATTTTCCCTGCCGCCTGTTGAAAGCAGTGGGAGTTTTTTCCCTTTGGCTCCCTCTTAGGATAATCAACATCGCAAGTGCTTCCCCGCCAGGCGGGCTGGGGCTGTTTTATCCACGATTTATTGCCACAAACCCAAAGAAATAAAAGGTGCCCGATCATAAACGTCCTCCCGAATTCCCTTCCTCTCCAAGCGCATCCCCACCCACCCTGTGGCACGGCCGGGCCGAGCTCACTGACAGTGCCTGGGGGAGAAAGCCCACCCAGCCCTGCACTGCGGCCTCGCTTTCTCTTCTCCAAAAGTTGGGGTTTTTTGTTTGTTTTTTTGCCTTATTTTTTCTTTCTTTTTTTTGGGGAGGGGGGCAGGGCAGCCTGGCAAAGGGGGCTTGCGAAGGAAAGAGCAGCAGGTTTGCATGGGAAGCAGCTTTTTCCTTAAATCCACTCCAAATGATCCACTCAAATCTCCCATGATTTGTTAGAGGGAAGCAACTTTTCTTAATTAGCTGGCAACGACTGATGGCAAAGGGCAGTAGGATGGCCAAGACCAACTGGAGCTGGAATCCAAAAGGTTCCCCACAAAAACATTCCATAGCCAAGCCAAACCTGACTATGAACTCCCAAGGTATCACGCAGTGGGATCTCTCCCCAGCCTTTGGAAATTCTCTCCATGTTTTCAGTTATTTGGGAAAGCAGCTCATTCCCTGCATCCGAGCCCTGGCTAATTCCTCAGGCAGCCACAGCAGCTTAAAAGCTGATTGGGCTTAATTAAGTCCAATAAGAAATAACAGAACTGATCAATAAATATTGCTAATTAACTGACAGGTCTCTTGAAAATTATCCCTTGGGCTGGGTGAGTTTCCTTCTTCTGGAGGAGAATGGATTTGGGATTCTGTAGTTTGGAATACTTCACAAATCCAGTGGTTTATTGTGGGGGAATTCCACCATTCCCTCCCCAAAACATCCCCTGTGTGCTCATGAAAGGGGACAAGAAGAAAACTATTCAGAAGTTGTTCCAGTCGAAAACTTTGGCTTCTTCTGAAACTTCATTTTCACCTCAAACATCGACTCAGGTGAAGACAAAAAGGATTAAAGAAAAGCTGGAAACCCCTTGGAAAGGAATCAATAAAACTTTGTTCTTCTGGATAGTATTAGTATTAGTATTAGTATTAGTATTAGTATTAGTATTAGTATTAGTATTAGTATTAGTATTAGTATTAGTATTAGTATTAGTATTAGTATTAATCCAGGAAGGGAGCAAAAGGAGGGAGGATCTAGCTCCAAACTCCTCTCTCCAGCCTCACAGGGTGACTGGAACCCCCCTTCCCTGGCCACACTCCCCACCTGTGTCCATTGGAGCATCCCAGTGGGTTGATGGGATTTAATCCATTGCTGTCATGAGCGATTCCTGCTGGGTGAGTGGGCAGCAGATTTATCCCCATTTTTATCCACTGGGATTGGCCCCAGACATGGAGCAGCTCTGGGACATTGTCCGCTCTGCTGAGCTTTCTAGGACCAAAAGCAGGAGGAGAAATTACAAATGGGGCAGGATGGGAATTGGATTTTGGGAAACAATTCCTCCCTGGGAGGGTGGGGAGGCCTTGGAATAGAATTTCCATGGAGGCTGTGGCTACCCCTGGATCCCTGGCAGGGTCCCAAGCCAGGCTGGATGGGCTTGGGGCACCCTGGGACAGAGGGAAGTGTCCCTGGGGTTGGAACTGGATGGGCTTTAGGGCCCCTCTCAACCCCAACCATTCCAGGATTCCCAGATCAACCTTCCTGTGGTGGATTTTTGTGCTCTCAGAGCCCCTGGAATACAAAGGTGGGGATTTTTTTGCTCTCAGGAGCTCAAGGGAAGGAGAACAAGGGGCAGACACTGAAAAGCCACTTGTCCCCCAGGCAGGGGGCTCAGATCCCTTTGGGCAGGGAATGGGATCCCTTTTCCAGCACAGAAACATCTCCAGAGGCAGGAGCAGAGCCTGGCACCGCTGGGCACAGCTGGATGTGCCCATCCTGCAGAGCCCTGCCTGGACTGGGCTGAGCTCTGGGACCCAAGGAGCCCCTGGGGGTGGCTGTGACCCCACAGCCCCAGGGGACGGATGTGACCCCACAGCCCCTGGGGGTGGCTGTGACCCCACAGCCCCAGGGGACGGATGTGACCCCACAGCCCCTGGGGGTGGCTGTGACCCCACAGCCCCAGGGGACGGGTGTGACCCCACAGCCCCAGGGGATGGATGTGACCCCACAGCCCCTGGGGACGGGTGTGACCCCACATCCCCTGGGGTTGGCTGTGACCCCACAGCCCCAGGGGACGGGTGTGACCCCACAGCCCCTGGGGGTGGCTGTGACCCCACAGCCCCAGGGGACGGGTGTGACCCCACAGCCCCAGGGGACGGATGTGACCCCACAGCCCCTGGGGACGGGTGTGACCCCACAGCCCCAGAGGATGGATGTGACCCCACAGCCCCTGGGGACGGGTGTGACCCCACAGCCCCAGGGGACGGGTGTGACCCCACATCCCCTGGGGGTGGCTGTGACCCCACAGCCCCTGGGGACGGGTGTGACCCCACAGCCTCTGGGGGTGGCTGTGACCCCACAGCCCAGAATGTCAGGGCAAAATGAGCCTTAAATGTGTTCAGCGACCCCCAAACCTTCCATAAAAATCACCTGCTCTGTCCAGCCCTGCAGAAACAATTCCTGCTGGAGCCACCATGGAACCACAAAAACCACAGAACACTTCGAAATTGGGGTTTCCATGGAAGCCACCACTCAGCCCTAATTCCAGCCCTGCTGCCTCAGATGCCAGAGAATGTGACAACCCCACCCAGAGCGACCCCAGGGCAGCAAAGCTTTGGGGAACCCCCAGAAACATCCAAAGGGGAGTTGTCATTATTTTCCTTGTTTTATTTTCCATGCAAATAGATTAAATAAATCCTTGGGCTTCCAGCTGGGAAATTCTCCCAAGGAATTGAGGGAATTTTAGGGGCTGCAGTGGCTTGGGGCTCTTTGTTTTGAATGCAGGGAGGTGAAATATTACATCCATACCAAAATATTTGGAGCACATAAATAATGCCAGGATTTCTGGATCTGTTACTTCACCAGGCAGCAAAGGAGTAAAAATGTTTGGATTTCACAACCCTGTTCCAAAAACAACAACAACAACAACAACAACAACAACAACAACAAAAAAAAAAAAAAAAAAAAAAAAAAAAAAAAAAAAACAAAAAAAAAAACCCCTTTGGGTATCTCCAGGACCCTGTATGTGTTTAAAGGAAAAAACCTGAGAGAGATCAAACAAATGCCCAAGGGAGCCGAGATGTTGCTGCTTCTTTGGGAATTACACTGGGAATCATAGCATGGGGAAGGCAAATAAAGTGGGATTTTCCAGGGTTACACAGAAGGATTAACTGTGAAGATTTCAGGAGCCAGATCTTGGCTGGGCTGCAGACCCTGCCCATGGGGGGTTCCCCATCCCTGCACATTCCAAATAATTTAATCCTCCTTCATCCTGGTGTTTGGAGGGGACTTGTGGCTGATCCAGGGGCTTAATTTGGGAATCAGCTGTGGATTTAAGGTAATGTTCTGTGCCACACATGACAGGATTGTCACATGGCCTTTAATTAGTGGGGTCTTCTTTAATTGGCATTTCCTGGTTGAGCCATTATCCCTGGCCTTCCTTAAAGGAATAAAAGGCTAATCCATAAATAAATGTGTTTATAAAGATAGATATTTAAATATCTCCTTCTATTCCTTCTGCAGGTAGGGAAGAGGAAGGATTTGGATCTATTTTAAACTTGCTGCTGGCATCCTCCCAATTATCTCCTTTTTTCCCCCGTTTTCCATTTCACTGATGAAGAAATGAGAGGAAAAAATCAAACAAATGAAAACCTCTGGATTTGGTAAGGATGGATTTGAACAGGAATTGTTTGGAGCAAATTAAACAGCAAAGTTCTGGTGGCTTCTTCCTATCAAATCTCTTTGCTGCCATCAGGAATGGGGCATCCTAGACCTGCCAATTCCCTGGAATTGGGCCCAGCCCAGCTCCTGCTCCAATACACTCTGTGGATTTTAGTGGCCTCAGGGCTGGCAAGGAGCCTCCCCCCATCCCTGGGGGGGGGCCCCAAAACTCTCTCCAGGGTTTAAAAAAAGTCATGGAATGGGTCAGGTTGGAAGGGATCTTAAATCCCACCCAGTGCCACCCCTGCTGTGGGCAGGGACACCTTCCACCATCACCAGGTTGCTCCAAGCCCTGTCCAGCCTGGCCTGGGACACTGCCAGGGATCCAGGGGCAGCCACAGCTGCTCTGGGAATTCTATCCCACCCCCTCCCCACCCTCCCAGGGAACAATTCCTTCCCAATATCCCATCCATCCCTGCCCTCTGGCAGTGGAAGCCATTCCCTGTGTCCTGTCCCTCCATCCCTTGTGACAATGAAGGGACACAGCCAGAGGAGGTGCTTGGTGCCCAGTCCCTGAGCTTCTGAGGTACTTCTCCCCTTCCCTGGCCCTGCTGGAATGAACCTGGATCCAGGCAGCTCAAGGGGAAAAGGGAAAAGAATAGCTTTAAAAGGAACCCTGAATGGGCAGGGAAGGGGCGATCCATGGGACACGTTCTGAGCCTGGGAAATGAATCCATCTTCAGGAGGGCAAAGAAGATTTGACTGCTGACTGTCACTATTGACTACTGACTATTGACTACTGACTACTGACTATTGACTACTATTGACTATTGACTATGAACTACTGACTACTGACTATTGACTATTGACTACTGACTATTGACTACTGACTACTGACTACTGACTATTGACTACTGACTATTGACTACTATTGACTATTGACTATTAACTACTGACTACTGACTATTGACTATTGACTACTGACTATTGACTACTGACTACTGACTACTGACTATTGACTACTATTGACTATTGACTATTAACTACTGACTACTGACTATTGACTATTGACTACTGACTACTGACTATTGACTATTGACTACTGACTATTGACTATTGACTACTGACTATTGACTACTGACTACTGACTATTGACTACTATTGACTATTGACTATTAACTACTGACTACTGACTATTGACTATTGACTACTGACTATTGACTACTGACTACTGACTGTTGACTACTATTGACTATTGACTATTAACTACTGACTATTGACTATTGACTACTGACTATTAACTACTGACTATTGACTCTTGACTACTGACTACTGACTATTGACTACTGACTATTGACTACTGACTGTTGACTACTGACTACTGACTATTGACTATTGACTACTGACTATTGACTACTATTGACTATTGACTATTAACTACTGACTACTGACTATTGACTATTGACTACTGACTATTGACTACTGACTACTGACTATTGACTACTATTGACTATTGACTATTAACTACTGACTACTGACTATTGACTATTGACTACTGACTATTGACTACTGACTATTGACTACTGACTATTGACTATTGACTATTGACTATTGACTATTGACTACTGACTGACTATTGACTACTGACTATTGACTATTGATTATTGACTATTGACTACTGACTATTGACTATTGACTATTGGCTACTGACTACTGACTATTAACTACTGACTACTGACTATTGACTATTGACTACTGACTATTAACTACTGACTATTGACTACTGACTGACTATTGACTATTGACTACTGACTATTGAGTATCGAATATCAAATATCAGTTATAGAATATGGAGTATTGAACATTGACTATTATCTGTTTTCTGGCTCTCAGACACACAGATTATTCCAGTTTTTTCCCTGGACCTCTGCACTTCTGAGCTTTGGGGCATCTCTGTTCCTGTTTATTTTCCTTTTCCTTTTCCCCCAGTTCCTGAAGGGCTGGAATTCACTGGGAACTCCTGGCTGGGGGGGCCCTGGTTTGGCTGCTGAGGGGCTGCAGGGAGTGGTGATGCTCTCCTGCTTCCCTTGGGAGTTCAGCCATACTCCAAGGCTTTTCCTGCTCCATGAGTGGCACCACTAGAGATGTTCTGCTTTAATTAAAAAGGAATCTCAGGAAGGAAAAACCTCTTGAGCTCATTTTACTGTTCAAACCTGGCTCATTCAGGGCTTTGAGATGTGGATGGGAGCTGATCCATATGGGATTGGGCACCTCCTACACCTTTATATGGGATTTGGCATCACCTCCCAAGTTTTCTTTGGAATTTAGGCACCTCCTACACCTTCATTAGACAGGACCTACACATTTATTTAGGACTGGGCATCACCTCTGGATCTGGCAGTGAGTGTGACAGTGGGAAATGTGGGAGGGAATTCCCAGCCTCCCTGTCTTGGGGGGATGATTCTGGACCCCATGGGAATAAGCCTGGAGTGGGCTGGAGGCTCCTCTGCACCTCCTCTGACCCCAAACCTCACATTCCCAAGAGGAACAGAACCTAGAGAAGAGGAGGCTGGAGCTTCCCAGGGGACAGGCCTCAGCACAGGAGCCTGTGGGTCACCCTGGGACATCTGGGAGGGTCCTGCTGAATATTCCATGTCCTGCCTTGTGCCCAGAGAGACAATTCCCTGCTTATTCCCCTGTCCTGAACCCTTTTCCCTTCTGTTAAATTCACTGGACCTGGCAGATCCAGAGGAAAAGTGTTCCATGTTTGGATGCTGGAAAGTATGGAAAATTCTCTCTCTCCTGGGGAGTTTGGCTTCCAAACAATGTTCAGGGAGCTATTCCTTAATTTAAGGTTTGTTCCTTGTCATTTGAAGGAATTTGAAGACACTCCTGGCAGCCAGGTGGCAAAAAGGGAGAAAACCCTTTCTTCTCAAACCTGAAGATGTTTCAAACCCAAGAGGCTGCCACATCCATGGATTTTATGGCAGCAGGAGGGGAGTGGGAAAATGAGGTTTCAAATCCTGAAAGATAAAAGGCAAGCAAGGGTCACCTCCACGTCAGCCCCTAATCTCACAGCATCAGGACCATGTTTGGAAGTTCCTTTATTCCCTGAATCTGCTGGAAAACAAATATGGAACTCCTGGGCCAGTCTGGAGTCTCCCCTTAGAGGTTTGGGCTGGAATTTTTGGGATTGAACACCCCTGGAGCAGTCCCTGGGTCAGCCCTCAGAGCTGCCACTGAAACCTCCCCATTCCCAAATCCATTTGTTCCTGGGATTTGTGACACAGGAATTGCAGGGAAATTTGCTGTTGCAAAAATTCCCATTTAGGGGTTGGAGTAATTGGCCCCATGTGGGGAATCATGGAATTCTGGAATGGATGGGGTGGGGAGGGACCTTAAACCCCCCATCCTGTTCCAACTCCTACTATCCCAGGGTGCTCCAAGCCCATCCGGCCTGGCCTGGGACACTGCTAGGGATGGGGGAGCAGGGATGGAGATGGTTCCAGAGGTGACAACAGGAAGGTCACCTGGAGCTGGGGGCTGTGGGGGCCAGAGGGGGCCCCCAAGCTTTGGGAAGGTCCCTGTTCACATTCCCATCCCAGCTCATCCCTGCGCCTGCTCCCGAGGCTCTGGCCGAGTGCAGGGGTCACCTTGGAGGAAATCAATCAATGTATTTATTGTAAAAATCCCCAGAGCACCTGAGGGATGGGGCTGGAAGCATAAACAGTTCTGACCTGACCCTGCTCCCTGGGAAGGCTTGGGAGACCCCCAGACTTTGCAGAAATGGGGGAGAATTTCGTGTTCCTTCCCGAGGGAAGCAGCCCCTTTCTGCACATGGCGAAACCTCCCCCTCTCCATCAAAAAAAAAAAGAAGCTTCAATTCCTGTCAAAAATCCCTTCAAACGATCAAATCTGACAGCCCCAAAGCTGCTCCAGTTCCTTGCAGATTCCGTGGAAATGCTGCCAGCGATTCCAGTAATTCCAGCATGGACTCATTCAGGCAATTCCCAGTGTGGAAATCCCAGGTGGCTGCAAACTCTCCACACACCAGCAGTTGCTGTGGGAAAATTTGGGAATTTTTACTTCCTTCCTGTGGATTTCCAGAATTGGAAATACTCACAGGGTGGGTGCTGAAGGTCTGTCCCACTGATATCCCTGTTCCTTTAGGCACAGGGAGTATCCATAGGGATCCAGGGAAGCAGGACAGGCTGGAAGCAGAGGCAGGTAAGTGCCACCTGCAGAGTTGCCAAACTGAAAGGATCCAAAGAATTTTCCTTTGGCAGCCTAATGGTGACAGCAGTTGTGTGGGAAGATTAATGGAGAAAAGGTTGGATAAAATAGAAGCTCCATCCCGAAGTTTTTCAGCTGCTTTTTTGCAGTTATATAATTGTAAATGACATTGATTTTTATAAAAATCCACAAACAACACCAGGAAACTTGGAATGTTTTGGTCTGGATTCTGCTCCTGTTGCCAGCGGAAGAAGTTTGGGGTTTTCTTGGATTTCAGGGCAGTTTCAGGCTGTTTTTTTCAGGGATGAGAAGCAGGATTTGCCTCTCAATAGCCTTGAAATGCCATTGGAGCTGTGCAGGGAGTAGAGTAGGGGCTGATCTGGCACAGCCAGGGAATTGTCCAGGTTTGTATCTGGCCAAAATTCCCTGTACAGGCTGGTCCTTGATATCAGCATCAGCACAGATCAGGATTGCACCTGGTCTGGGCTCTGAGGGCTTTTCCAGCCTGTTTGATTCCAGGACCTGTGACCCCTCCAGGTGCCTCTGGCAAAGGCCCCCCTGCAGTTCCCAAGGAGCTTTGGGGATTCCTGGCTCCCATCCCACGAATCCAGAGCTGGGGGCCAAGGTTAAAACCAGGGATGAGTTTTTAGTGGGAATGTTGGGATTTGGTCCAAGGTTGGGCTCGGTGGCTTTTTCCAGCCTCAGTGATCCTGGGGATGGGACCTGGAGGAGCAGCAGGAGATTCCCATTCCCAGTTCATCCAGCCTGGGAGGGACTTGGGATCACCCTCAAGCCCCCTGGGCTCACAGGGCTCTGCTCAATCCCTGTTGGATCTGACCCTGGGACACAGGGAAAGGACACTGGGAAAAGATGGGAAATTACTTCTGAGTGCCTCAGTTTCCCCAGGTACAGCAACAGGATTCCAGGCCCAGGCTGGGACAACATCCAGATCTGGCTCAGGTCAGTCCTGGCCTCTCTCCTGCCAGGATCCAGCCCCTAGAAGCTGCTCCCTCTCCCATTCCAGCCTTCAGGACTTTTTCATGGAATCATGGAATGGTTTGGTGGGTAGGGACCTTAAAGCCTATCCCATTCCAGCCCTCCCATGGCAGGCACACCTCCCACTGTCCCAGGCTGTTCCAAGCTTCGTCCAACCTTGCCTGGGACATTCCAGGGATCCGGGAGCATCCCAGCCCTTCCCCATGCTCACAGGGAGGAATTCCTTCCCAATATCCAAGCTAAATCCCCCTTCTTTCAGTCTAAACCCATTCCCCTCCTTGTTCTTTCCTTCTCTGCCCATGGAAAAGTCACCTTTCCATTTGTTTTTTTTTAAGCCCTTGAAGTCCTGGAAGGCCTCAGTGAGATGCAGCCAGTCCTGCTCAGCTCATCCTCCCTTTGCCTCTCCATTGAACTTTCCAGCGATTTCCTGTTACTGCTCCTTGCTCAGCAAAAGGTGGGTTTGGACACCAGTATTCCCAGTGCTAGGATCATCCTCTCTGCCCAGTACAAACCAGTATAGCCAGAGCATGGGGTACACCCAGAAATGGGAAAGGAATGAGCAGGGAAGGGTTTGACAGCAGAAGCAATAAATCAGCTGAGGGTGGTGAAGCAAAGAGGCACCTTTGACTTGGGCAGGGCCCAGAGGCTGCTCAGGGTTACAGAGTTTTTGGGAACAGCATTTATTTTCTGACATTATTCCTGCCCTCTTCCCTAGGGATGGGTTTTATCAGAGGGAGATTGGAGAGGGCAGAGGCTCAGTCTGGTGTCATCCATCTCCTCTAACAGGCTCACATTCAGCACATGCAGCAGGTGGGGCCCAGCTGGGAGTTTTGGAATCCTGGAATATCCTGAGCTGGAGCAGACCCCAGGATCATCCAGTCCCACCCCCAGCCCTGCACAGACACCCCAACAATCCCACCCTGTCCATCCCTGGCAGTGCTGTTCAAACACTCCTGGAGCTCTGGCAGCCTCGGGGCTGGAACCATTCCCTGGGGAGCCTGGGCAGTGCCCAGCACCCTCTGGGGGAAGAACCTTTCCCTGAGCTCCATCCTAAATCCCCTGGCCCAGCTCCAGCCATTCCCTGGGATCTGGACCTGGTTCCCTCCTTGCTGGAGCTCCATGGTGGAACTCAGCTGAGCATATGGCTCAGAGCTACTCCAGTGAGGAGCAGCTCCTGCATCCCCAGCAGGGCTGAATCAGCCCCAGAATAACTCTAGGATGTAAATCCAGGCAGTTCCACCCTGGATTCCTCCAGACTCAGTCTGTGCTCTCATGCTGGGTTATTGTGCATTAGCATTCCTGGGCTGGGGTGGAATCAGAATTCCTGGGTTCTCACAAACACCAGTGGCCTCCAGGGTGAGAGTCTGAGCAGATTCTCATTTGTGAGGAAAGCAGTGAGGACTGGATTAAGGATTTCTCCATTGCTGGGCTGGATACAGGTGCTGGATTCAGTGTCAGGCACAGGCTGGGAAGGGTGGGCAACAAATGTTCAGCTTTAGGCATTTGCCAGGGATGAACCTTTCAAAACTGAGAAGTGTCATTGCTGGAAAACTCCCTGTGTGCAGGGCTGGAAGGCTGGGAGAATCCCTGGAACGCTGGAGTCTCCTTGGCTGCTCTGGAAGAGGCAAAAGTCCCAGGGAACCCATCTAGGCTGAGCCAAACAGAGCACAAATAGGGATTTTTCCGTCTGGAACTACTCTCCCAGGGAACCAAAGCTCTAAGACAGGAGGGGATGATCCCGGTGAGCCACAGGGCAGGTGCTGAAATAATTCCAAATTATCACTGATTTTGGCTGCACAGGGCTGGAACTTTGCCAGGACTTATAGGGAGACCCAAATGGGATTCAGAAATGAAGAATTCCCCATTAGGTCTGGAATCACCAAGGGTGGGGAGAGCAGGCAGGGTGGGATGGGAATCACTTCCCATGCTGGGAATGCAGCTCCTGCCTTAAAAGCCACTCCCAGCCTGGAATGGGTTTGTGTCCCCTGGGGAAGGGCCCCAGTGCTGCTCTGGGTTTTGGGGACACCTGGGAGGGATCCCACTGTGTGTTTGTGTACCACAGGCTGCAGTTGTTGGGATTTGGGACAGAATTCCTCCCTGGGAGAGTGGGGAGAAGCTGGGATGGAATTCCTAGAGAAGCAGTGGCTGCCCCTGGAAGTGTCCCAGGCCAGGTTGAATGGGGCTTGGAGCAACCTGGGATAGCTGAAGGTGTCCCTGCCCACGGCAAGGGGGGAATGGGATGAGCTTTAAGGTCCCTTCTCACCCAAACCATTCTATGATTCCCTGATTCTTAGAATGCCTGGCCCTGGCTCTGCAGGGATTGCTGAGGGCCCTGCATGGGTTGGGGTCCCCATCACTGATTTCTTGATTCCCCAGGAGGGGAATTCCTAATTCCACCTTGCCTTGCCTATACAGAACATTGGGGAAATCCTGTGGGTTTTCCCAGCCCATCCACAGGGGAGACCCAACAGCTTTGGGGAAGGAGGGGGCTGGAATTTCAGGTCAGCCCTTGGGAGGCTCCTGGGAGCAGGAATCTCCCTGAGCCACTCACACACAGACCATCAATCCTCTGGGATGCTTTCAGGAGTATCTTTGCTGCTTTGAAGGATCAAAATGCAAGATTCCCTTCTCTTCCAGCTGCTGTTTGCCCGGTGTTTGCCCATGTTTGGATAGAGCCTCGCAGCACTCGAGGCAGGTGTGACACCCGGTCAGAAATAATCATTACCTCAGTGCGCTTTGCTGTTTAAACATCTTCAACAAAGAGCTCCCAGTGTCCCCAAACACAGCTCCTGTCTGAGCCTACTCCATTTGCATCCAGGCCGATTTCAGGGGAATCCCTGCTGAGGAGTGGGACTGGATTAGGATTTCCCAATTCACAGAGGGAAGAGGGGCTGCTCTGGCACAGGGAAATAAAGGGGCAAGATCAAATATCTGAATATTTTATCATTGAAGAGTCATGTTTGCATGCACAGTTAATGAAGCACCTCCCAGAGGGGCAGCACAGGGGACAGAGATGACATTGTGACACCGGCACACAGCTGGAGCTGCTTTGGCACTGGGGTTGGTGGGGAGGGGGGACAGGGACTTGACCCCTTGAAAAGGCTCCCTGGGATTCCCTCCCTGCCTGGAGCCACCAGAGCTCCCTGGAAAATAGGGTGAGACATGGAAATGGGTGAAATTAGGACTTAATTCAGAGCCCAGATGGGAACTGGGTGGGGTTTAAGAGCCACCCCCAGCAGTGCCTGGGGCTCAGGGGGCACCTGAGGGTTTGGGTTTCTGGGTCACTTCCAGAGGCAGCAGCATTTCCCTGCTCCTGGGATGAGCATTTTTAACTTTCCTCCTAATCCTAAAATCCCAAAATGGTCTGGGATGTTTTAAACCTGTCTCATCCCATCCCTGCCATGGGCAGGGACACCTTCCACTGTCCCAGGCTGCTCCAAGTCCTATCCAGCCTGGCCTGGGACACTGCCAGGGATCCAGGGGCAGCCACTGCTGCTCTGGGAATTCCATCCCAGCCCCTGCCCATCCTCCCAGGGAACGATTCCTTCCCAATATCCCATTCATCCCTGCCCTCTGGCACTGGGAATCCATTCCCTGTGTCCTGTCCCTCAATCCCTTGGAAATTGTCTCTCTCCATCTTTCGTGTATGTTGCCTTTAGGTCCTGGAAGGTCACAATTGGGTTCCCAAATGGTCTCTTCTCCAAGCTGAGCAATCCCAGCTCTCATCCTTAACTCCTGGGAATAGAAGAGAATGTGGGAGCGGAGCAGCTTCTCCCTGGCTGGAGGAACCAGAACCCCAGAGTGGTTTGGGTTCCCAGGAGAAGTCACCATGAACCAGGAACTGGGCAGGGGTGACAAAAGGGGCTGTGTCTCCCAGGGCTGTGGGACAGGCAGAGCCCAAACTGGGCTCACTGGGCCCTCAGGTGCCACCCATGTCCCCAGATTTGTTTGAGATCAGCTTCTTCATGCCCCAGCAGGGAGCAGGAGCTGCGGAAGGCAGGCAGAACATCCCTGTGCAACTCAGCACATGGAGCAGGTGGGGTCCAGCTGGGAGTTTTGGAATCCTGGAATATCCTGAGCTGGAACAGACCCCAGGATCATCCAGTCCTGCCCAGACACCCCAACAATCCCACCCTGTGCATCCCCGGCAGTTTTGTCCAAACACTCCTGGAGCTCTGGCAGCCTCAGGGCTGGGACCATTCCCTGGGGAGCCTGGGCAGTGCCCAGCACCCTCTGGGGGAAGAACCTTTCCCTGAGCTCCATCCCAAATCCAGCTGTTCCCTGTCCCTGGGTTAGCACTTGGCAGTACGTGGCAGGGATAAAGTTTCCTTGGCTCTGGGAAAGCTCGTCTGGCAGGAAAAGCAGCCGTGGCAATAAACACAAGGAGCTGCCTGGCCTTGGTGTGCTCAGTGCCAGCCTGGCCCACCCAGCAAAACCAGTTTGGGTCAAAACCGAGCAACAGGTAGGCTCCCAGAGAGGAATTCTTCTCCAAACCCATCTTTTGTCAGCATGAGCTGGTCTTTGAGGGTAGCTCAGGTTCTTTCCAGCCCTTGTCACCTGAGGATGTGCTGGACTCCAAGAGCAGAGAGGCTCCAGCCATGTCCTGTGGGCACAGTGAGAGCATTCCTGAGAGAAAGCAGTGACCAAACAACCTCTGCAGCTCCAGCCTGGCCACTCCATGGAGATCAGTTTGATCCAGTGCTCAGTGCTTGAATTCAGCATTTCTGGGCCTCGTTAAAGCCAGGATTTCCTCCCCATTCTTTATCCCCGGGGCTGCACAAGGAGGCCCAGCTGGGCTGAGCACAATTAGGAGGGAATTATTTACAGAGAGCTGGAACTGCTCCCAAACCTGAGCAAAAAGGGAGTCTGGGCTCTCCTGGAGTGGCTGGCACCAGGATAACTCCAGGGACAGCACCTCAGGATGCAGGAATGGGGATGGGAGTGGGAACTGCCTGGAACAGCCACCACAAACTCAGGGGTTCCCTGAGTAATTCTCTGCAAACCATGAGGACACAGAAACAATAACTCAGGACTGGCTTTGAAACTTTAAACATCTTTAAAACTTCAGCTGCCTGCTGGCTTTTCTCTGGACCAGTGAGGGGAGGGATCCAGCACAGGCACCTGGGAGGGTCTGAGAGTAGCAAACTCCTGAGGGTCAGTCCTTGGAACAGAATTAAATCCTGTAATAACTAATAAATCAATTTCATTAATGAGCATCAATCACCTGGGCTGGAGCCTGTGCCAAAGCAGGGATGTGGAGATCTGGGTGTGGGAAGGTGGCCCTGGGACACCCCTGGCAGGACAGGGGAGCTCAGGCACAGCTGAAGCTCTGGGACAGAGCACAGTTCTTTCACCTGATTTTTGACCTGTGGCATCCCCAGGCTGCTAATATTTGTGAAAGTTTATCCAAGCTGAGCTATTTTAGATAAAACTGAGCCCAAAATCCAGCTCAGGAGGCAGCTGAGCCCAGCTCCCACCAACCCCACATTTTGATAATATTGCTGTGTTTGGTTTCCATTTTGAAATTTCACCTTTTTTTTCCTTCCTGAGCACTCTCTGAGTTCATTTAAATGAAATAAAACTGATAAAACTCCATCCTTCAGATGGAACTTTCTATTCTGGAAACGGGGAGTGGGGCACTGAAGCACCTCTGAGCTCCAGAGCTGACTCTGCTCTCCCTGCAGCAGCTGCTGGGGAAGGTGAGTTGTCAGCTCCAGCCCTTTCCTACAAGCCACTTCAGTCGGATAAATGACATTTTTAGTGGAAAAGCTGAATCCAAACATCCTCAGTTGGCAGGTGCTGGAATTTCATTGCCAAATCACTTTGAGTGTGGAAATTCTGTGTTTTGGGAGGGTTTTTTCAATGGCCAGACCTGCAGGGCCTGAGGCCTTTGGGGTGGGGGAAGTTGGGGGGAGGTTGGGGGGTCCCTCTGTCAGGATTTGGGCTGAGGAGCAGAAATGGGCTGCAGATGTGAAGGTGAGGTTAAGCACACCTGGATGTGGGAGCAGACACTCCTGGACTTACCAGGATCTAGCATCTCATCCCACCCTGCCCAAGGAGAAGAGCTCAGGGATGGGATGGGATGGGATGGGATGGGATGGGATGGGAT
Source organism: Cinclus cinclus (assembly GCF_963662255.1). Classification (NCBI taxonomy): domain Eukaryota; kingdom Metazoa; phylum Chordata; class Aves; order Passeriformes; family Cinclidae; genus Cinclus; species Cinclus cinclus. Next base: position 702,961 of record NC_085069.1, on the reverse strand, counting down.
GGGATGGGATGGGATGGGATGGGATGGGATGGGATGGGATGGGATGGGATGGGATGGGATGGGATGGGATGGGATGGGATGGGATGGGATGGGATGGGATGGGAGCTCTGGGGTGGGGTGAGTTTAATTCTATCTGGATTGACCAAAATCTGACATTATTGGGTAAATCCAGACACACAAAGCCTCTGGGCAGGGGCAAAGCCCTTAAGCTAAAATCCAGCAGGGAGTTCAAGGAGCCATCCCAAATCCTGTTCCTGCAGTGCAGGGCTGGGGACAGGGATCTGCTGATGGCCCCAGATTGGGCTTAGGAAGTGACAGTGACATTTCTGGGGACAGCTGAGAGGGCAGGGAATGGATGTGGGAGACTCATCCCAACACTCCATATACCACTCCTTGTTCCCTCTGATCTGATCCTGAGGGCACAGAGCAGGAACAGGCACCCCTCAGATGGAGCTCAGGGATCACCCCCAGAGAGGAGGAATCAGCTGCTAACACCCCAGATCCCACAGGACCCACTGGAACCATCCCTGTCAGGAACTTCCCAGACAGTTCCACCCTTCCCAGGCACTCAGCACCATCCTGATCCATGGGGATTGTTGCCAAATCCTTTTCCCAAGCTCAAGGGCATCTTGTGGCAATCCTGGAACAGCTTCCCAGAAAAGCTGTCGCTGCTTCAGGTCCCTGGCAGTGTTCAAGGCCAGGCTGGATGGGGCTTGGAGCAGCCAGGGACAGTGGAAGGTATCCCTGCCATGGCAGGGGTGGCACTGGGTGGGCTTTCGTGTCCCTTCCAACCCAAACCATTCCACAGTTCCATGATTTTCTCATCTCCCATTATCCACTACACAGAATCAGGGAATATCCTGAGCTGGAAGGGACCCTCAAGATCATCCAGTCCCACCCCTGTCCCTGCACAGGCACCCCGACAATCCCACCCTGTCCATCCCTGGCAGTGCTGTCCAAACACTCCTGGAGCTCTGGCAGCCTCGGGGCTGGGACCATTCCCTGGGGAGCCTGGGCAGTGCCCAGCACCCTCTGGGGGAAGAACCTTTCCCTGAAGTCCAACCAAAACCTCTCTGGCCCAGCTCCAGCCATTCCCTTGTCCTCTTCCTGCTCACAAGGACAAGGATGTCACCTCATTACAGGGAATTTCCTCATGGTTGTGAAATGTTGGACACAACTCCTGTGAGAGCTGTAGGAAAAATTCAGGAGAAAGGTGATACTGCAATAAGCCAGAGAGAAACTCCCTGACACAGTTTTGGGTACGATAAAGCAGGAACTCCTGAGGACAGCAACAGGAATTCCTGATCTCAACCAGAACTGTCTGCATCTTCTCCCTCAAACACCCAAGGCCTGAGAGCCAACCCTGGCAAAAAGCAGAGTCAAGGTAGCAAATCCCCTTTCCCTGAGCTGTGTCTGTGCCCACCCGAAATAGGCAGGACTCCTGAAACCAGAGTGAAATCCCAACAAAACTCCACCAGAACTCCTGAGAGGTGAGGAGTGGAAGGGATGGATGGAGACCCAAAGCCAACTCCTATTCCCTATATCCAGAGCATTCACATGGCAGCTTCCAGGAAATTCTCTTGGTTTTCTTAGCTCTGCCCAGGACCCCTGCCCAGGTTTGTGTTTAGCAGTAGGAGCAGGATCCCAGCAGAGCTCCCAGGATTCCAGAAGGATTCCAGAGACACTCCAGGCTGTGGTGGCTGTGCTGCTCCCCCCATCTCCAGGCAGTGATGTTGTCCCACTGCCCAAAGAGAATCTTCCTGAGGATTTTCCAGGTGGTGCAGGATTCAATATCTGTACACTGTAATTACTTTTTGTTGTTGCCTTCTCCTTTGTTGTAATTTCCTTGCTAATTATCGTCAGCGAATTTTAACTCAGTTGTTCCCATTAATCTTAAATTAATTACCAGGGAGTCCAGACTCCTTTAACACCATGGTTGTTTTGCTTTTAATCACAGGTTTTGCGGCTCAGTGCTACTGTCCCAGAAACAGCCATGGAAAGTGTCTGGAGAAGGGCTTTTGATAAAGGCTGGAGGGACAGGACATAGGGAATGGATCCCAGTGCCAGAGGGCAGGGAGGGATGGGATACTGGGAGGGAATCCTTGCCTGGGAGGATGGGGAGGGGCTGAGGTGGAATTTCCAGATCAGCAGTGGTTGCCCCTGGATCCCTGGCAGTGTCCAAGGCCAGGATGGAGCAGTCTGGGACAGTGGGAGGTGTCCCTGCCCATGGCACTGGGTGATCCTTAAGGTCCCTTCCAGCCTGAAACATTCCGTGATTCTGGGATGACGTTGGAAGAGCAGCTGGCCCTGAGGTGTCAGTAGGAGGAAACTGAACCTTTTAATGGATCTGCAGCCCCGGGGTGGGAATATTCCCCAAGCCTCCATGAGAAGCATTTGCATTCCTGGTCAGCTGCTCTTGCCAGTATTCCTGGATGAGGGATTTCTGGACTCCCCGTTTGCCAGAGCTCCAGAGGTTTCAGGCTGGGTCCTTGCCCTTTTTGTGTCTCACCTCTGGCTGAGCCTTCCCTCAGGAAAGGATTTCACCAGACCAGTGTCAATCCCAGGGTTTTCCCCCCAAAATCCAAATCCCACCCCCTTTCCTGGAGGTGGCTCCCAGTGCCCCTGATCCCAGCTGGACACTGATGCATTGGTGGCCTTTGGGGCAGGACAGGGACTCACCCCTGGAGTCCCCACCCTCCAGGCCAAGCCCCAGGGAATTCAGGAAGCCCAGTGACCTCCCACACCCAATTCCACACCCCAAAGGAAATGGCCACAATTTTATGAGGAAATTTTGGCCTTTTCCAAATGTCAGGCAAAAACTTGGAAGGCTCTGATTCCTCTGAGTCCAACCAGGACCTTACAGCCGCCAGTTATCATTTCAAAATATCCGGATTTTTTCCAAAGCTGTCTGTGAATTAGATGAAATGTTGGATTTTTCCAGAGCTCCAGCCCTGCTTTGGTCCCCCCAAGGTGTTTCAGTGTGTTTGGAATGAAGGGTGGTGAGAAATTCACAGAAAATGCTGCTGGAATCGGTCACATCCTGCAAAACTTCTGCTCCAGGGAATTCACACATCCCTTTGGAACATCTGTTTCATAGAAATGGTGCGAATTCTTCTCTCTGCTCTCAGGGCTGGGCCTTTGTACCTGGGTTCTTCCAAATGCCAATAAAAGCCAGTGCTGGAGCTGGGTTCCCACATTTCCCACAAGATGGAGGCTCCAAGCTGGGAATGGGAGAGTCCTGAGTCCTGGACGTGCAGGGACAGACATAAAACAGCTCCCACAGTGGAGCCAGGCTAGGACAGAGGTACCAAAGAAATAATGAGGCAGCTCTCGGTGCTAATAAATATAAAATTAAAAATTAAAAAATAAAATATAAAATATAAAACCATGAAGTGTCCAAGGCTTAAATAATAATGATTTATTTATAGACTAAGCAGGAGCACAGAAGGATTGAGGCAAAGATGAGGCTTTGGCAGAGGGATAAATGTGATTTTCCCAAAGCCATCCTGAATTTTGGTTGGGTTTTTCCCCTGATTTGGGGTTTTTACTGCTCCCTTATGGCCTTTGCTCAGGGTGAGCTCAGGATCAGGAATGCCCCAAGAATTCCTCTTATCCCAAAGCCAGATTTGTGTCTGCTGGAAGGAAACCCCTTTGTTTGGAAGGGGATGTCCCTGTCCCCACAGCCTGGAGGCCACAGGAGCAGCAGGACTGTGCCTGGAGGAGCTCAGGATCTGAGCCTTGGGAGAACACTGGTAATCTGAGCTCTTCCCTCTTAATCCTGCTCCAGGGAAAGGTTGGATTGTGGAGAAGCCTCAGGAGCAAATTCTGAGGGAATTGTGTTCCTGAGAGTTATAAATCCATCAGGAGTGGCAGCCCTGGATCACTTGCAGGAGTTTCCTCCTTTTCCCTGAAATCCTCACTGTGCCCGTTGGAGCACTGGCTGTGCCAAGGATTCCCTGGAAGCTGCGATGGGATCTAAATGAGGGGGACACAAAGCTCAGATTTAAACCCCTCATCTGCACTGCTGAGGAGTGGCCTTGTCCCAAGAAGTGCTGCAGAAACAGGGAAATTCAGTTTTCCTCAGCAGCCCCAGCTGGGATGCACCCTGCTCTGCTTTGGAGGAATCAGAAAGGCTGGAGAAGAGCCCAGCACAGGCAAGGGGCTGGGCTGAGGGTGGTGGGGATGGGGCTGCACCCAGCGCTGTCCAGTCACTGGGGGCGTCCCTGGGGTCACTGCTGGGGCCTGTCCTGTTTCATCTCTTCACTGATGATATGGGTCAGGGGATCTAGTCCACCTCTGGTAAATTTGCAGGCAACACTGAGCTGGATGTGAGTGTGGATCAGCTGGAAGGTAGGAGGGTCCTGCAGAGGGACCTGGACCAGCTGGATCCAGGGCCCAAATCCAACAAGGTGAGGTTTAACAAGACCAAGAGCTGGGTCCTGCACTTTGACCACAACAACCCCAGCAGTGCTACAGGCTGGGGACAGAGTGGCTGGAGAGGGGCCAGGAAGAAAGGGACCTGGGGGCACTGATGGACAGCAGGGTGGACATGAGCCATCCACAGCACCCTGCACACCCACAGCACCCTTCACACCCACAGCACCCTTCACACCCACAGCACCCTGCACACTCACAGCACCCTGCACACCCACAGCACCCTGAACACCCACAGCACCCTTCACATCCACAGCACCCTGCACACCCACAGCACCCTGCACACCCACAGCACCCTGCACACCCACAGCACCCTTCACATCCACAGCACCCTGCACACCCACAGCACCCTTCACACCCACAGCACCCTTCACACCCACAGCACCTTGCACACCCACAGCACCCTTCACATCCACAGCACCCTTCACACCCACAGCACCCTGCACACTCACAGCACCCTTCACACCCACAGCACCTTGCACACCCACAGCACCCTTCACACCCACAGCACCCTGCACACTCACAGCACCCTGCACACCCACAGCACCCTGCACACCCACAGCACCCTGAACACCCACAGCACCTTGCACACCCACAGCACCCTTCACACCCACAGCACCCTGCACACTCACAGCACCCTGCACACCCACAGCAGCCTGCACACCCACAGCACCTTGCACACCCACAGCACCCTTCACATCCACAGCACCCTTCACACCCACAGCACCCTGCACACTCACAGCACCCTTCACACCCACAGCACCCTTCACATCCACAGCACCCTGCACACCCACAGCACCCTTCACACCCACAGAACCCTGCACACCCACAGCACCCTGCACACCGATAGCACCCTGCACACCCACAGCACCCTGCACACTCACAGCACCCTGCACACCCACAGCACCCTGCACACCCACAGCACCCTGCACACCCACAGCACCCTTCACACCCACAGCACCCTGCACACTCACAGCACCCTGCACACCCACAGCACCCTGAACACCCACAGCACCCTGCACACCCACAGCACCCTTAACACCCACAGCACCCTGCACACCCACAGCACCCTGCACACCCATAGCACCCTGCACACCCACAGCACCCTACACACCCACAGCACCCTTCACACCCACAGCACCCTTCACATCCACAGCACCCTGAACACCCACAGCACCCTGCACACCCACAGCACCTTGCACACCCACAGCACCCTTCACATCCACAGCACCCTGCACACCCACAGCACCCTGAACACTCACAGCACCCTTCACATCCACAGCACCTTGCACACCCACAGCACCCTTCACACCCACAGCACCCTGCACACCCACAGCACCCTTCACACCCACAGCACCCTTCACACCCACAGCACCTTGCACACCCACAGCACCCTTCACATCCACAGCACCCTTCACACCCACAGCACCCTGCACACCCACAGCACCCTTCACACCCACAGCACCTTGCACACCCACAGCACCCTTCACATCCACAGCACCCTGCACACCCACAGCACCCTTCACATCCACAGCACCTTGCACACCCACAGCACCCTGCACACCCACAGCACCCTTCACATCCACAGCACCCTGAACACCCACAGCACCCTGAGCACCCACAGCAGCCTGCACACCCACAGCACCCTGCACACCCACAGCACCCTTCACACCCACAGCACCTTGCACACCCACAGCACCCTTCATATCCACAGCACCCTGCACACCCACAGCACCCTGCACACCTATAGCACCCTTCACACCCACAGCACCCTGCACACCCACAGCACCCTTCACATCCACAGCACCCTGCACACCCACAGCACCCTTCATATCCACAGCACCCTGCACACCCACAGCACCCTGCACACCTATAGCACCCTTCACACCCACAGCACCCTGCACACCCACAGCACCCTGCACACCCACAGCACCCTGAACACCCACAGCACCCTGAGCACCCACAGCAGCCTGCACACCCACAGCACCCTGAACACCCACAGCAGCCTGCACACCCACAGCACCTTGCACACCTACAGCACCGTGCTCATGCAATGTCTGGACTGGCCTCAGAGCATCTCCCAGAGCTTGTCACCAGAGCAAGGGCTGTTTCTCTGGGATGTGTCACTGGGCTGTGTCACTGGGCTGTGTCACTGGGGATGTGTCACTGGGTCTGTGTCACTGGGATGTGTACCTGGGGATGTGTCACTGGGCTGTGTCACTGGGCTGTGTCACTGGGGCTGTGTCACTGGGGATGTGTCACTGGGATCTGTCACTGGGACTGTTTCTCTGGGATATGTCACTGGGATGTGTCACTGGGTCTGTGTCACTGGGCTGTGTCACTGGGCTGTGTCACTGGGGATGTGTCACTGGGATATGTCACTGGGGATGTGTCACCGTGGATGTGTCACTGGGATGTGTCACTGGGCTGTGTCACTGGGGATGTGTCATTGGGGATGTGTCACTGGGCTGTGTCACTGGGCTGTGTCACTGGGGCTGTGTCACTGGGGATGTGTCACTGGGATGTGTCACTGGGGATGTGTCACTGGGGATGTGTCACTGGGATCTGTCACTGGGACTGTTTCTCTGGGATATGTCACTGGGATGTGTCACTGGGTCTGTGTCACTGGGCTGTGTCACTGGGCTGTGTCACTGGGGATGTGTCACTGGGATATGTCACTGGGGATGTGTCACCGTGGATGTGTCACTGGGATGTGTCACTGGGCTGTGTCACTGGGGATGTGTCATTGGGGATGTGTCACTGGGCTGTGTCACTGGGCTGTGTCACTGGGGCTGTGTCACTGGGGATGTGTCACTGGGATGTGTCACTGGGGATGTGTCACTGGGGATGTGTCACTGGGATATGTCACTGGGACTGTTTCTCTGGGATATGTCACTGGGATGTGTCACTGGGTCTGTGTCACTGGGCTGTGTCACTGGGCTGTGTCACTGGGGATGTGTCACTGGGATATGTCACTGGGGATGTGTCACCGTGGATGTGTCACTGGGATGTGTCACTGGGCTGTGTCACTGGGATGTGTCACTGGGGATGTGTCACTGGGATGTGTCACTGGGCTGTGTCACTGGGGATGTGTCACTGGGATGTGTCACTGGGATATGTCACTGGGGATGTGTCACCGTGGATGTGTCACTGGGGATGTGTCACTGGGATGTGTCACTGGGGATGTGTCACCGGGGATGTGTCACTGGGATGTGTCACTGGGGATGTGTCACCGGGGATGTGTCACTGGGATGTGTCACTGGGCTGTGTCACTGGGCTGTGTCACTGGGGATGTGTCACTGGGATATGTCACTGGGGATGTGTCACCGTGGATGTGTCACTGGGATGTGTCACTGGGCTGTGTCACTGGGATGTGTCACTGGGGATGTGTCACTGGGATGTGTCACTGGGCTGTGTCACTGGGGATGTGTCACTGGGATGTGTCACTGGGATATGTCACTGGGGATGTGTCACCGTGGATGTGTCACTGGGATGTGTCACTGGGCTGTGTCACTGGGATGTGTCACTGGGGATGTATCACTGGGATGTGTCACCGTGGATGTGTCACTGGGATGTGTCACTGGGGATGTGTCACTGGGGATGTGTCACCGTGGATGTGTCACTGGGATGTGTCACTGGGCTGTGTCACTGGGGATGTGTCACTGGGATGTGTCACTGGGATATGTCACTGGGGATGTGTCACCGTGGATGTGTCACTGGGATGTGTCACTGGGCTGTGTCACTGGGATGTGTCACTGGGGATGTGTCACTGGGGATGTGTCACTGGGATATGTCACTGGGACTGTTTCTCTGGGATATGTCACTGGGATGTGTCACTGGGTCTGTGTCACTGGGCTGTGTCACTGGGCTGTGTCACTGGGGATGTGTCACTGGGATATGTCACTGGGGATGTGTCACCGTGGATGTGTCACTGGGATGTGTCACTGGGCTGTGTCACTGGGATGTGTCACTGGGGATGTGTCACTGGGATGTGTCACTGGGCTGTGTCACTGGGGATGTGTCACTGGGATGTGTCACTGGGATATGTCACTGGGGATGTGTCACCGTGGATGTGTCACTGGGGATGTGTCACTGGGATGTGTCACTGGGGATGTGTCACCGGGGATGTGTCACTGGGATGTGTCACTGGGGATGTGTCACTGGGGATGTGTCACTGGGGATGTGTCACTGGGCTGTGTCACTGGGATGTGTCACTGGGATGTGTCACTGGGATGTGTCACTGGGGATGTGTCACCGGGGATGTGTCACTGGGCTGTGTCACTGGGCTGTGTCACCGTGGATGTGTCACTGGTCTGTGTCACTGGGTTGTGTCACTGGGCTGTGTCACTGGGGATGTGTCACTGGGATGTGTCACTGGGATGTGTCACTGGGGATGTCCCCAACCCTCCTCACTTGGGATAACTTGAGGTCCCACAGCCTTTGCAATGAAACCCAGGGTGGGTTTGGATGACATTAGACCCTAGGGTGGATGTGGGTGACATTGACACTCTGGGACACTTTGGATGACACTGAAACTCCAACTGAGGTTGGTTCATGGAGATTTCCAGGCCACGGAGATTTCAGGGTTATCAATTTAGAGCTTTCAAGTCCCTCCCAAGCTCATTCAACCCTGGATTCTGAGCCTTCCCCTACAGCTAGATTTGGGTTGGTTTTCCCCATCTCAAGGATGGCTTTGGAGCTTCCCTTCCTGAGGCCCAGCTCAGGTTTTTACCATCCCAGTCCCCCTCACTCCAATCCTTGTTCCAGCCCTCTCTCCTCATCCCTACTGTTCCCCGGGTGGCTTTGGCAGCCCCTGAAGCTCTGTGCCCATGTCTGTGCCCATCCCTGGCTCATGCCCTGGCTGTGGGGGTGACTTTGACTCAGGCAGAGGCTCTGACCACAATTCCCAAGCCAGAAATAATAAATCACACTGAGCCAATTAGTGTGGCGGCTCCTCCTCCTCCTCTTCCTCCTCTTCCACTTCCTCCTCTTCCTCCTCTTCCTCTCGGTCATTCAGGGAACAGGACAGCTTTGATTTGCTCTGTGTCTGTCAGGTCCTTCAAGGGGATTCCATCTCAGGGGGTTGATCCCAGACTGGTTTGCAGGAGAAAGGCTGGAGGCTCTGTTAGGACAATGAAGGGAAATGTCTTTGTGGGCTCTTGATTCCCAATTTGTCTCTGAGATATTCCTTGCAGGAGCTCTCCAGGGGGGAGGGATGAGGTCTGAGGCCAAGAGAAGGGACAAAGGACTCCCCACAAATGGGTGGTGATACCTGGATGGTCACAGCAGTCACTGTTTGTAGCTCTTGGGTGCAGGATCTCAGAGTGGTTTGAGTTAAACAAGGATTCATTTCCACCCAACCTTTCCCGAGGCTGAAATTCCAGATGCAGCACAAAGGGCACAGGAATCACCTTTTCCTCCTCCTGCCCTCCTGCCCTTGAGGAATCTGAGATGCCTGGGTCCCTGCCAGGGCTGGTCCCTGCCAGTCCCAAAATGTGTCCTGTGAGCAGCTGGCAATGCCCCAAGGAGCCAAATCCTCTGGCATGGTCAGGACAGTACCAAGGACCATCTCCAGCCCTCCTGGGACAATTTTGTCTCCTGGAGTTTGCTTTGCTTGACCTTCAGGGCAGCCAATGCTCCTGCCAGGCCCCTGGCCTCTGCTTGGTGGCTTCTCCATGTCCCAGCAGTGGCAGTGCCCCTTCAGCCACGGCTCCAAGAACAGGGGAAGCATTTAGAGGTTCTCCAAATGGGATTTGACCTATTTGTCAGTCCCATGGGATGTCTTAGTCTGGGCATTCTGAGCTCCCCTGGGGCAGCACAATCTGCTAAAATCCAGTGTTTTGGGGTTCTTTGTCCTAAATCCCTGCCCTGCCACACCCAGGACCTTCAGGGACTAGAGGCCAAGCTGGGTCTGAAACACTGCCTGAACATCCAGGATGGAATCCCACACCCCAGTGAGGGCTCCAAAGGAACACCAAGACCTCTCAGGAATGACCCAGGAGAAGGGAATCTCCCCCAGGCTCACAGGAAGAATTCCTACTTTCCCTCCAATCTCTCTCTGATCCATAACGAAAATGCAATTTCCAAAGCACCCCTGGGAGCAGAGCCTGCAGGGAGAGGGTGACACAGCCCAGGAACGTCGAGGAGGATGAGGAGGAGAAAAGGAGTTGCTCTGGATGGCCTTTACTGCCAACACTGAGAACTAAAGGGCCTGCAAAGATCAGAGCCAGAAACACAAACAAATGAATAATAAATGGCGATTCCAAGGTGCCTCTGATGAGGAGGGAACACACAGGTCATGGACACGGGGAGGAGGGGACAGGGGGGCAGAGTCCTTCAGAAATGTTTTTTCCCTGTAAAAGCAGCACGGGAGGCTGCAGCTGCTGCTCAGAAATTCCTGCAAAAATTAGTTCCTCACAGCAAATGGATTTGCTTTGTCTGGACGCAGATTCATTTTGGAATTCCATTCTCCAGCTCTTCTGAAAAAGGAATTTGAACATCCCAAAGACTGTTCCACTGCCTTTCCTCAGCAGGCAGGGTCTCCTTGGCTCATCCTGGAGCATTTCCAGCCTGGAATTAGGGCTGGAATTGGTCAGAGGAGGAGCCAATTTGTTGAGCCTGAGATTCTTAATTGTCCAGGACTCCAGAATGGGTTGGGTTGGAAGGACCTTAAGGATCACCCAGTGCCACCCCTGCCATGGCAGGGACACCTTCCACTGTCCCAGGCTGCCCCAGGTCCTAATGCCCAGCCTGGCCTGGGACACTTCCAGGGATCCAGAGGGCAGCCACAGCTGCCTGCCCACCCTCCCAGGGAACAATTCCTTCCCAATATCCCATCCATCCCTGCCCTCTGGCAGTGGAAGCCATTCCCTGTGTCCTGTCCCTCCACCCCTTGTCCCAAGTCCCTCTCCAGCTCTCCTGGAGCCCTCAAAGGGGCTCTGAGTCTCCCTGGATCCCTGGGAATTCTATTCCAGGGCTCCCCACCCTCCCAGGGTGGAATTCCTTCCCAATATCCCATCCAAGCCTTCCCTTCTTTGGCTCAAGGCCATTCCCCCTTGTCCTTTGTCCTTCACATTATTTACTGCTATATTAAAGCCCTGCAAAAACATGAGAATCTTTGGGGAAATTCCCACTCGGGACAGACAAAGCTCCAGGGACAGGAGCTGGAAACAGGCCTGGAACAAAGGTGGGGAATAGAGTCAGTGGCGGAAAAAAATCAGGGAGGTTTTGGCTCCTGGTAATTGGGGTGCAGCTGGAGCAAGCCCTGACTCCAGCAGGGAAGGGATCAGCCTCAGTTTCCTGCTGGAAGTGCAGGATGACCTGCTAGTACTCCCTGCCCCTCTGATGGCTGAAGTCAGACTTTTCAAGCTCAAATTGAGAAAAACAGGGGAAAGGAATATTTCCTTGGGAATTTTTGTCTATTATCCTTCACCACTCCCTAAGGGCTGAAAGGAGAAGGCACTACTTTATGACTGGAGCCCAAATCTTCACTGGGCTGCATTTATCCCTTCCCTCAGCCCTGGGAGTGAAGGGAGTGCAGCAGGGGGGAGTTTCCTTCCCCCCAGGTGCACACTCAGCTCTTGCTCCCCTCCCTCAACCCTAATCCATGATTCATCCATCAATAAATGCAGAGCATTTACGGGAAGGGAAAGCTCAGGGCCTTGGCAGGAAATGGAATTTCTGGAGGCTGCTGAGGGGCAGCTGAACTCCCCCCATGCTCCAGGGCCCTGACCCCATTCCATCTGGGAAGGGGGTGCTGAGGAATCCCATAAGGAGAAGCTGTTCCTCATGGGAGAAGATATTTGTCCCAACATCAGGCAGGAGTTGCACCAGCAGCTCCTTCAGGGAGAGCTGAGCTCCTGGAAACAATGGAATGGCCTCCAAAGGTGCAGGAATGGGAATTTTCAGGGTGTATTAAAACACCCAGAAGCTTTGGATCATTTAGGTGGGAAAAGACCTGAAAGTTCAAGTCCAACGCATGGCTCTGAGCACCCCATGGAAACCTTCGGGCACCACGGACCTCTCCACAGCCAGGGATATGCCTGGAAAATGCTGCTGGATCCCACGGGGGTCCCTCCCAAATGCTGGATCCCATTGCTGCTGCCATGAGGAAGGAAACATGGAATCACATGGAGGTGTCTCCGTCCCACACCCTTCTCTCTCCCAAGGATTCCCTGCTGGTCGCTCCTACCAAGGGGTGACCACAGGGAATTCTGGGTTGGTCTCGGCAGGACAGAACCCCTGGACTCTGAGTTCCCAGGGATCAGGGACAGGTTGAGTGTCCCCACATGGAACAGTGGGAGAGGGAAAGGGAGGGGCCAGTAGAGGGAAAAAGGGTCCTTGGAAAGCACAAACGAGGTTGGTTTTGAAGAGCAGGAGTGAAGCTGCTGTTTGCAAAAGGCAAAGCATCTCCTCTGAAAACTGGAGCCCACCCAAAGCTGGGAGTTTGGGAGGAGCAGGGAATGGGAAAATTGTTTAATGAGGAGGTGAGGAATGCTCAGTTAGGGATAACCCCTCACCCTCCAAACATCTGCAAATAATCCAGGTGTGCTGGAGCCAAACACCAGATCCCAGCATGGGCCTTCAGGAGCTTCTGGGGCCCTTCCAGCTCTGCCTCATCTGAGATTCTGGGATTATCCCACTGAGAACACCAGGAATCAGCTCCCTATGCCCTGGGCAGTGGCCAAACATTACAAAATCACCCTCAGTGGGAATAAATATAAACGAACCTCCAATTCCTTTAAATTTCTGAGCCTGCAGAAGCTTTGAGGTCTGCTCTGTACAATGCTGAGGGTCAGGAGCTCAGGACAGAAAAAAAGAGAAAAGCAGGAGGTCCTTTCCCACTATGGCTTCAGCAGGCAGGAATGGATAGAGCTGACAGAGTTCCAGAGATGGAATGACAGAGGTTTTTGGGAATGCCTTCATTGCTGCTCCTTGCAGCTCCTGGGGCTGTCCTGCTTTGGGCACTGGAGATGACCAAATCTGACTCAGATTTCCTGCAATTCCTGCAGCAACTGCAGCAGGCCCTGCTCCCCTCCCTGCACAATTCCTGCAGTGCTGGGATGGATTTGGGATTCCCTGGGCCAGGGGGAGCACAGAGCCCCAGGGGAGGCGCAAACCCCAGCCCTGCCCCTGCTTGTGTGGCCCCATCAGCCTCAAGGGTCCCAGGGTGGTCTCAGGGGTTTCCCAGGGCTATCCAGAGGTGTCCCAGAGGTGTCTCGGGGTATCCTGGAGCTTTCCCAGGGGTGTCCAAGAGGTTTCCTAAGGCTATCCAGAGTTATCCCAGGGTCCTGCCCTTCCCACTCTGACCCCTCCTTTGCAGCTCTGTGTTATGTAATCCACTCCTTGCTGCCAGATCCTGCAGTTTTGGGATTCCAGGAATGAATCCCAAATCCGTTCCCACTCCGGCAGCTTTAGGATTCTGGGAATGAATTCTGCCTCCCCACCCCACCTCTGACCATGTGGGCTGCACTAAGCAGCAACTCCAGCCCTGGGCTGATCTTCCCATCCTGGCTGCTTTCCCTGGAGAACTGGGAGCAGGGAGGGCATGGCCGCCCCATGTGTGACATGGGAGGGAACAGAAGGATTTCAATCCTCTCGGAGCTCCGAGGGGCCACAGAAACAACGGGACAGGAAATTACAGCACCTGCTGGCCCTGCTGCAGCTGTGGGAACGGGACAGTAGGACAGGCACCGTCCCAAGGGATGGCCCGGACTTAGGGGTAAGGATTTGCCAGGCCAGTCCTAAAACATCTGGGACCTCGAGCAGAGCCTGCAGACTGCAGGATGTGGAATGGATATGGGGGGGTTGGGGGGATGGATCGATACAGGATGGATGTGGGATGGATGTGGGATGGATACAAGATGGATACAGGATGGATGAGGGAAAGATACACGATGGATGTGGGATGGATGTGGGATGGATACGGGATGGATGTGGGATGGATACGGGATAGATATGGGATGGATGTGGGATGGATGTGGGATGGATGTGGGATGGATACGTGATGGATACAGGATGGATACAGGATAGATATGGGATGGATGTGGGATGGATGTGGGATGGATACAGGATGGATGTGGGATTGATACAGTATAGATACGGGATGGATGTGGGATGGATACAGGATGGATTTGGGATGGATACAGGATGGATACAGGATGGATGTGGGATGGATACGGGATGGATGCAGGATGGATGCGGGATGGATACAGGATGGATGCGGGATGGATAAAGGATGGATACAGGATGGATGTGGGATGGATACGGGATGGATGTGGGATGGATACAGGAAGGATGTTGGATGGATACAGGATGGATGTGGGATGGATACGGGATGGATGCAGGATGGATACGGGATGGATACAGGATGGATGTGGGATGGATAAGGGATGGATGTGGGATGGATACAGGAAGGATGTTGGATGGATACGAGATGGATGTGGGATGGATACAGGATGGATAGAGGATGGATACAGTATAGATTTGAGATGATCTCAGGGAAAGGTTCTTTACCCGGACGGTGCTGGGCACTGCCCAGGCTCCCCAGGGAATGGTCCCAGCCCTAAGGCTGCCCGAGGTCCAGGTGTGTTTGGACAGTGCTGGCAGGGATGGACAGGGTGGGATTGTTGGGGTGTCTGTGCAGGGCCAGGGGTGGGACTGGATGATCCTGGGGGTCCTTTCCAGCTCAGGATGTTCCCTGATTCACTGATGGTGACTTCCAGATGAGGCTCATGCTGAGCATCTCCAGTTTATAACTCCCCTCACATTCCCACCTGGAGCAGCATTCCCATTCCCTGGCAGGGTTCAGCCAGGCAGGTTGTTTATCACATACCTCTGGGCAGGCACAGCCCAGGTAGTACTCTGGAAATAATTGATTTTTTTGCCTCACTGACAATTTCAAACAAGCAAGCAAACAAGAAACTGTTTCAGGTCAACTTGAAATTAAAATCCTTCATTTTCTTTCTTTATTTTTCTCACTCAGAAGGTGCAAGAAATCCCCACTTGGGGTTAAGGGGAGCATTTTATTTGTCCTAATATGAATTATCACATTTTCATGCCAAGTATTTTCTATGATCACAGTGTAACTACAGCTTGAGGAGTTCTCTACCCAAAGAGTGATTTATTTGTTACATTATTTCCCTGATGTTTTGTTTGTGTGTGCAAGGCTGGAATCCCTGCAGGGAGAATTTGGGGCTGTTAAATCTCTATTTTATTTATTTATTTACTTATTTATTGAGACCAAAAGAATTGAGACAATGAGAAGATTTGGCAAAACCACTTAGGTGAAGCTGTGCAAGGAGTTTTTCTCCGCTGTTCCCAAATCACCTCCACCCCTCAGCCCTGGGGCTGTGGTGCAGAGCTGCCCTACCTGTGAGCAGAGCAGGTGACCCCTGCCCCAGGCATGGTGCCAGGCAGTTGAGTTATTTGTGGATAAAGTCATGGGAAACCTTTTCCTGCTGCAGGAAAGGCCGGAGAGAGCAATACTGAAATTTTGTGCCACTTCAGCGACACCAAAGGACTCCTGAAGGAGCTGGACTGGGAGATTTCCTCCAACAGTGCTGTAAGAGTGAGGATAATTCCCAGATCCTCGTGACCTCTCTAACCTCCGTAACTCAAATTTTGGGGGAGAAAGGGTTTTGTAGACATCGTTCTGGTCTTCTTGCTCATTCCCTACATTCATGGGGTGCGTTTTGTAGACCTTGTGCCGATTTCCCCCTCATTCCCTAAATTTCTGATGCCGAGGTAAGCCGGGCTGCCGCTCTTGAAGGCTTTGCAAAGATCCCCTGGTGGATTTAATCCCGAACCCAGGGCCCTGAGCAGCCACGTTCCCAAGCAGGACCATTGCCCCGTTCCTGTGTGTGACACCAGCCCTGTCCCAGCCCTCGGTGTGACCCTTCCCGCAGGGGGCAGAAGGAGCAGCTGCCGGGTGAGCAGGAGCCAAGTCCCGCTGCTGTGTCTGCAGAGGAGCCCGGGATGGGAGAGCCCAGCAGAGCTCTGGAGATTCTCATCCAACACTCCTGAGCAGCGGAGACACCCCCCACAAACCCCTTTGATCCCCGGGCGGCAGCAGCCCCGCTAATTGCGCTGATTAATGAGACTCTCACAGAGCCCTAATTGCTCGAGGAGAAGCTGAGAGTTCATTTTTACCTCCTGAGCCGCTTCCAAATGAGGCGGGCGCTGAGCAGCCCGGGCGGGGCTCATCTGCCTGCGGAATTAATTAACGATGTTTCACTCACGAGTGGCTCTTTCACTCCCCACCAGAGCCTTTGGTTCTGCTGCAGCGGTTCCCGATGCTGCACGTCCCCCCTGGGGCTCAGCCGGGACGGGGAAAGGGCTCCGAGCTGCCCCCGACCCCCTGGAGCAGCAGCACGGCTCCGGTCCCTGGCATTGTTCCCTGCCAGCCGTGGTGAGATCCTGCCCCATCCCTGTGGCTGCCCTGGATCCCTGGCAGTGTCCCAGGCCAGGCTGGACACTGGGGCTTGGAGAAGCCAGGAACAGAGGGAGGGGTCCCAGGGGTGGCACTGGATGGGCTTTAAGGTCCCTCCCACACCAAACCATTCTATGATCCTTTAACAGATACAGTTGGATGCACGATCTCCATTTCAGGTGCTCAAGAGAACAATTAATTAGATTTTCCAGCCCACCCTAACGAAGTTCAGCTCCCCTGACTGAGCAGGACCAGTGATGAGGAAAAGGGAAGAGCTGCTCAGGAACTCCAAGGTGAGCAAACACCTCAGAGATTCATTTCTACCCAAACACAGGGGAAAGTTCCTTTTTTTCCCCTCAGGGGTTGTGTTTCCCTTTGGATTTGGATGCTGGGAACTCCTCCTGCCTCTTTCCTACAGGGTTGGAAGGGAGGGGTTGTTCTGCATCTGGGGTCAAACTGCTCAGCCCTTGCCAGGATTTTGGCACCAGGGATCAAACCCAGCCCTGCAAGGGCCTTTTGTGGCTTCTGCCTCTCCCTCTGTCCCAAAAGGGGATTCTTCCTCCTCCCAAGCATGGATTACAAAGGATCAAATCTCTCCTTTATCCTTTCCAGACAGAGCTTGGCACTGACATCCCAGGGGAGGCGTTTTTAGCTTTATAAAGCTTGAGACAAAACTCCAGCACCTTTGAATTTCAGCTGAAATTTTGTGTTTTGTTTGCTTTGTGGGAAGAACTCTCTGGATCAAATCCATCTCCATTCAGGAAGGACTTTGTAGCCCCAAAGAATAACAAATGCATTGTTCAGAGAGCATTTAGACCCTCAAAGCTCAGAGCCATCACTTACAGCTCCCTGGGACAGCCTGGTCTGATCCCAGCTTTTCCCAGCACCTTGGGGAAACTGAGTCCTGGATTCCCGGGGGAGAGGGATTGATATTCCAGAGGAAAAGCAGCAACTGGGAGACAGCAGTGGGATCCCACACTGCTTACACCTCAGCCCTCTGCACTTTTTTAATGAATTCTGCCTATCTGCAGAATTCCAGGTTTGGCTATTCCACCCCAAATCCAGGAAATTACATTTTTGCAGTTTTCATGGGAAAGCCCTGTGTTTTCCTGGGTTTAGTGCCAAGTTTTCCTTTCCAAGCCTGAGCAGCCTTTGCTGCAGTTGAAGGGAAGCAGCTCCAGGTGAGAGAATAAAACACTGAATTCTAACAGGAAAGACAGGGAAAGTCTGAGGTGCTGCCCCTCACACAGACAATAGCCTTGGGAATAGAGTTCAGGAATGAGCACAAAATCTGAGGGAGAATCCAGACTTTTCTACATTCCAGAGCCTTGGATGGTTCCTGGGAAACTGGGATGGTGGAAGGTGTCCCTGCCCATGGCAGATGTGGCACTGGCTCATCCTTAAGGCCCATCCAGCCCAAACCATTCCATGATTCCAGGGTTTTATGCTCAGAACAAATCCCAGCACTCACAGCCCCTCTGGGATTGGGCTCTTAGAGAGCCCAGGACAAGGAATTCAGGACAAAGATTTAGGGACAAAATCTCTCTGTGTGTGGACACTGGTAACACATTTTTAGTAAGCACATCAAGGAGGAAAACACTTTCATCACCATCATAACTAATATAACTTTGCTGTCAGTTGTATGCAGTGGTCTCTCCACTATCCAGTGGTTTATCCAGTATCCAGTGCTTTGTCCCCCTGAACCTGGGAAGAATTGGAGCTCTGTGATTTAAACCTGGTTTAGTCTCAGCTTTGCCCCAGGGCTGCTTGGGATCAGTATCTGGGGTTGCTCAGAGCTGCAACTATGGCTGATGTACCATAAAAAGTTGTTGTGGGCTTGGAACTGGCAAAATTCCCATTTTGTGCCTGCTCCCAGCAAAGCTGCTGCAGGAGGAGAATCTTTTCTCAGCTTCAGCAGCAGCTGTGAACTCACATGGGTGGCTCCAGCATAGTTAGGCTCAGTTTTAATAACCACAGGTATTTTTCCAGCAGCTGGAGCCCAGTCATGGACCAGGATGCTGCTGTAAATGAAAATGAGGAAGTGCAGGGGAAAGCCAGGGAAGATAAATCCTGTAATTAATCCCTGCTCCAATCAAGCCATGACTCCCAGCTCAGGGATCAAACAGTACCTGAAATGGCTCTGGTGGCTTGGGGTTCTTTCCTTTCCACTGGATTTCTGGAGTGCTCAGAGCAGAGGTGACAGCCCAGGGTGATCCCTCCAATCCATGGCTTGAGCAGCCATTCCTTGAGTTCAGTGATCCCAGCCCCTGGGGCAGCTCTGGGTGGCATCCTCCAGGTTGGGGACCCCTCCAGGGTGGATCCCCAGGGACAGCCTGGGGCTTTCCTCTCCAGCTTCGTCCTGAGCTGTTCCCTGCAGGTGAGCCTTGCTCAGGGGTTAGGAATCCAAGCTGCAAAATCCTAGGATAGATCCATAGCTGAACCAGGATCTCTGGGTGGATCAGTGAGCACAACCTGAGGCCAAGCAGGCCAGGCTGTCCCCCTTGGGACAGTGGGAGGTGTCCTGGGTAGGACTGGGTGGCCTTTGAGGTCCCGTCCACCCAAACCAGTCTGGGATTCTGGGAAGAGACTGGGATCCAGCTGCAGCTGTCCCTGGGACAGCAAACGACATTTATCCTGAAATCCAGTTCTGGGAGCAGTTAAGCCCAGGCCCAGCCTGAAGCTTGGCTCTGTCAGGATGAAATGCTGGCATTCCCATTTCCCTTCCAGAAAACTCTTTCCTAGAAGAGAATTGGCTCCTTGGCAAAGTCATCCTTTCCTCCAGAAGTGGGAAATGGGAAACTTTGGCAGTTTGGAGACTTCTTCCCAAAAAGCTTAATTTCTAGTCATTCCAAAACTCAGCAAAGTTTCTACAAAACAGTAATTCCTGACAGAAAACATTGAGCTGGGAGATTCCCAGCTCTCTAGTAAATAAAAAATCTGCTAAATGTGGAGTAGATCACTGACAACTCCCTGGTTGGATAGGCTGGCATGTCCCTGCATCCTAGGAAATGGGAAGCAAACCCACTGAACCAAGAAACAGCGAAATCCTGACAATTACAGTGGGGATTCTGCAGCTTCTGGCCTGCAAACAATATCCCTTATTCCTGCTCACCCAGTCCCAGCTGGAGCTTTCTCTCCTCCACACTTCCTCCTCCTCCTGCCTTGGCTCCATCTGTCCCTGGGCCTTCCCAGCAAACCCCCTCTGTCCTCCATCCCAGCTCTGACTTCCCAACATCCCAACCAGGATTCCTCTGGCAAATGACCCTGCCTCTGGCTTTGGGTCTGCTCCTTCTCTGCTGGAATCTGTGTCACTAGCACTGGGGTTGATGGGGGACATCCCCTCCCTCACCTTCTGATTTCCTCCTCACTGCTTTGGAAAACATCAGGAGGGGATTGGGATGCAGGAAGAGCTGGATTTGTTTATTTACTTTTCCATGTGAGGGTTGATTTGGGGCTCAGTCCATGCCCAGCCTCAGGAAACTTTTCCTGCAAGGTTCTGGATTTAAAGGGAGCAGGGTTAGGTGGGATACTGGGAAGGAATTCCTGCCTTTGACAGTGGTGAGGGCCTGGGATGGAATTCCCAGAGCAGCAGTGGCTGCCCCTGGATCCCTGGAAGTGTCCCAGGTCAGATTGGATGGGCCTTGGAACAGTCTGGGATAGTGGGAGGTGTCCCTGCCCACTGCAGGAGATGGCACTGGATTTTTAAGGTCTCTTCCAACCCAAATCATTCCACAATTCCCTGATTTTATGGTTTATGTTGCTGCTGATGTCCTTTTTGGAGGAAAAGGCTCATCCAGAGGCTCAGCAGGATCCTGAGGGCCCTGGGACTGTCCTGCCCCCAAAGCCTGAGAAAAACTGTTGGAAACTCAGCCCTAAATTCCCTTCCACCTACTCAGAGCTCCTCACACCTGGCAAAAATCTCCAGGAGTAAAAGGCAGTCTGAAATGGTTGTAATTTCCAGGAGGGATTAGTGATGTTCCCTGCCTGATCTCACTCCTCCTGGGGCTCCAGGCGTGTTCTGAGCCTGGTAATTCCCCAGGCTTCTTCCTGCTGCTCTGGGCAGCCAGGGGAGAGAAAAAGGAATCAAATTCCTGCTAGAGAAAAGTGATTTCTTCATATTCCTTCATGCTTCACTTTGACAGCAGTTTCAGCTTGCAAAATAAAAAATGGATATGGGAACACCTTCAATGCATTATTTGAATGCAGCCCTTCTCTTCTGCTAAAAACCTGGAGATCAAGTCCTTTGGGAGGAAGGAAGGATCTGGGGATGGAGCTCTGGGGTCCCTGGTGGGTTTAAACAGACAGGCCTGAAAAAGCTTCATCCAACAAAAAAAAAAAAAAAAAACAAAACAAAAAAAAAAAAAAAAAAAAAAAAACCACCCCCAAACAACAACAACAAAAAAAAGACACTTCTTCAGCCCCCTGAATTTGCAGCCATTGTGGGAAAAGGAGCATTTTGTAGTTGGTGCTGTTGTTAGCAAGCCTGGCATCCTGAGTGGGACTCCAAATCCATGCCCAGAGGTTGAATTGTGGCATTCCCAGCACAAACCCCAGTCCCAGAGTGCCTGCCTGCTTGGAGACTTCCTCTCCAAACCACGTGCAGGACTTGAGGGTATCATTTAACAAACCGAACTGAGTCAGAGTCAAAAGCTGTGCATGTGGTAAATCAGCATTTCCTGACGGAGAAGGAATTACCTGGATCACCCTGGCCAGGGCAGCAATCTCTAATCTCTCATTCCTGGCCTTGGAATTGACTCCTCAGCACCTCGAGCAATGGAGTTGTTGCAGTTTGCTATAAGAAGTGAATTTTGGAAAACACAGCTCAGCGGCAGCAATCCTCCCAGGCTTGGTGTCACTCCTTTCCCAGATTATTACATTATCTGTGAAGGGAGCCCTGGATGAGCTCCCCTTCATACTACACACTTTGCACACCCATTCATAAATCCCTGTTGGAATTTGGTCCTCCCTGGATGTGGCTCTGGATGTCCAGGCTCCATTTCTCTGCTGGGTTTGTTTCAGTGACACAAACACTCCCTGTGGTTTTCAGAGCTGGAAGGTGGATCCTCCCTGATCCTGCAAAGAGCATTTCCAGGGGACATCGTGGAAGTTAATTCCAAGGATTTTGCTGTCTTGGCTGTATGTCATTGGAAGTTAAAGAGCAGGGAGTGCTTTGGTTTGGTTTGGTTTGGTTTGGTTTGGTTTGGTTTGGTTTGGTTTGGTTTGGTTTGGTTTGGTTTGGTTTTACACAGAGGTGAGGTCACCTTCCCCCATCCCTGCATCCCTGCTCTTGCCAGCATCTTTAAAATCTCCTGTCTTCCCAAAATAAACAGCTGGAGCTGTCATTGTGTCTGCTGTCATTTGGAAATAATGGAAAATAGAATTCCATGCAAAGATATTCCCACTTAAAGCAGAGAGTCAGTAATTACTACAGCTCCAGGTTTTTTAGGGCTGCAAATCTGTCCCAGCTCAGAGCCGTTACCACTGGAACCCTGAGCAGTGCTGGGAAGGCCCTGAGGGATCCCAGTCTGTTGTGCACATTCCAAGATATTTTTGTAGGAGCAGATTGTGGGTTTGTTTATTTGGAGATCTTTCTCCCTGCATATGTTTGACTATTTTGGGTTGAGGAGAAATTACAGCCTCAAGACTGGCTGCTGCATCCTGGTTACCTGAACTGAGTGTGAGTTCCAGAGCCCTAGAATTGTTCAGGAAGGAAAAGAGCTCCGGGATCATGGAGTTCAACATCCCCCAGCACTTCCAAAACCACACTGACCCCTGTCCCCAGGTGCCACATCCACAGGGCTTTAAATCCCTGCAGGGATGGGCACTCCAGCCCTGCCCTGGCCAGCCCTTTCCAGGAGGAAATTTTCACAAATATCCAACCTGAGGCTCCCCTGGCCCATCCTGAGGCCGTTCCCTCTCCTCCTGTCCCTGTTCCCTGGAGCAGAGCCCGACCCCCCTCCCCAGCTGTCCCCTCCTGTCAGGGAGTTGTGCAGAGCCACAAGGTCCCCCCTGAGCCTCCTTTTCTTCAGGCTGAGCCCCTTTCCCAGCTCCCTCAGCCCCTCCTGGGGCTCCAGCCCCTTCGAGGAGCACCAGGAAACAGGAGTTGTTCTGATTTTGTGGGGGAAGGGACAGCACCACAATTTTAGAGGAACAAGGAGCTGAGAGGTACCTTCAGCATCCCCAGCTCAGATTTCTTCATTCAAGCATAGGAGCAACAGAGATTTGTCCTGGGAAGTCCTTCAGCCACAAACACCTCTGGGTGTTCTACAACAAACCTAAAACCTTTGGGGGAAGACCAAATCCAGAGATATAAAATCCCACTGGAGAAAAGAGAGAAGTTCAGAGAACCACGGAATAGTTTGGGTGGAAGGGACCTTAAAGCCCATCCAGTGCCACCCCTGCTGTGGGCAGGGACACCTTCCACCATCACCAGGTTGCTCCAAGCCCTGTCCAGCCTGGCCTGGGACACTGCCAGGGATCCAGGGGCAGCCACTGCTGCTCTGGGCACCCTGTGCCAGGGCCTGCCCACCCTCCAAGGGAGGAATTCCTACCCAGTATTCCATCCAGCCCTGCCCTCTGGCAGTGGAAGCCATTCCCTGTGTCCTGTCCCTCCATCCCTTGTCCCCAGTCCCTCTCCAGCTCTCCTGGAGCCCCTTTAGGCCCTGGCAGGGGCTCTGAGCTATCCCTGGATCTTTTTCCAGCTGAACACCCCCAGCTCTCCCATCCTTGACTTCTATTGCATTTGAAGGAAGTTGATCACTAATGAATGTGTTGCTAATTAGTTTTTCCCCAGCCAGTTCAGGAATTAATGGCAGGGAAATTTCCTGTCCTTGGGGGTGACTCTGTTCCACAGGATCCCAGCAAGGAAAAGTTCCTGTGGCTGGAGAAATCCCATGGGTGAACCCCCCATCATGAGCCCCAAGGGACACCATCAGGGATTGGGAAAGCCTTGGAAAACTCATCAGGTCCAGGAAGGAGCAGTGGTGGGACAGGTCAGGATGGGAAGGTTTTGAAAACCTGGGTTTGTTTGGAAGGACTTGGATATTGGTGACCTTGGCTCAGGATACGTGTCCTCCTGGCAGGAATTGCTCCAGGGGCAGCTGGTCCTCCAGAGTCATTTGTGACTCCCAGGAATCTCTCACACAGCAGGAGGAGCCTCATTCTGATCTGCCTGACTGGGATCAGAGAGAATTCCATGGAAGGAAATGGAACAACACAGGTACCAAACTGGTGGTGAAAAGGTGGTCAGTCCCCAGGGACTCCCTGAAACAGACATTCCCAATAAACTGAGGAATTGTTTTATAGAAGGATGGAAGACAATTAAATAAAGGAAGGAAACAAATGTAGAAATAAACGCAAGATGTTCCATGTCTCCAGAATTCTGCCAAAGAAGTCCTGATTAAATCTAATTAAATCAGTGGCTGTGGCTGTATCCAACCCCAGATTCCCTCTGTTCACAGCATCCCCTGGAATGAGGAATGTTGGGAAAGCCTTTGCTCCCATAGCACTTGCAAAGGCTCCTTTGGAAGTGGGGAAAGGATTTACAGCAAACAGAACCTGCCCAGTACAGGACAAGGATCATTCCCAGCCCATCCCAAAGCCTTATCTGGAAATGCTCCATGAATGTGCTTAATTAGCACTGCAAAAACGAGATTTCTTTTAATGAGGATTCATTTTTTCTCTCTCTCCCACTCCTTTGCACCAGATCAAGGAGACTCTTTTATATCAGGGCTGCTCCAGCCCAGGGAAGCTGTGGCTGCCTGGAAAAATGCCAGAACAGCTTCCTTGGAAAAGGCTTCAGAGAAATTCCAGGGGCTTAGAATGGCGTTCCAGGAGTTATTCCTGAAGGTTTCACATGGAGCTGTCACTGAGGTGCACAGAAAGAAATTATTAAATCAACTTTTCTTTTCTTAATCTGCATTTAGGACTAATCCTGATTCCCCATCCTGCACTGTCACCCCCTCCCCCCCCCCTTCTTTTCCTCTGCTCCAGGGGAGGCATCAAACCCTCAAACCCTTCCCAGGAGCTTTCTAGCTTCCAAAACTGGGGATTTTTAGCTGCAGAAATTTCCCTTTCTCATGTTTTAATCTCACATCAAGGATGGGTTTAAAGAGCCTGTACAAGGTTTTTATTTTTTGGATGAAGAATTTTTCTTTCTCCAGGAAACTTATTTTGAAAGGGAAGTGTCCACAAAGAGGTTCCTGCTTTTCTCCATTTCAGTTCATTTTTAGGACTGATTTTTCCACCACAAATGGAAATTCACAGCCAGAGAGCATCTTCCCTCTGGTCTGTCCTAAACCTATCTGGAAAAATTATCAAGGAGTGATGGAATGGTCTGGGTAGCAATGGACCTTTAATCCACCCAGTGCCACCCCTGCCATGGGCAGGGACACCTTCCACTGTCCCTGGCTGCTCCAAGGTCTGTCCAGCCTGGCCTGGGACACTTCCAGGGGTCCAGGGGCAGCCACAGCTGCTCTGGGCACCCTGTGCCAGGGCCTGCCCACCCTCCAAGGGAGGAATTCCTGCCCTCTGGCAGTGGGAGCCATTCCCTGTGTCCTGTCCCTCCATCCCTTGTCCCCAGTCCCTCTCCAGCTCTCCTGGAGCCTCTTTAGGCCCTGGAAGAGGTTCTGAGCTCTCCCTGGAGCCTCCTCTTCTCCAGATGAGCACTCCCAGCTGTCCCAGCCTGGCTCCAGAGGGGCTCCAGCCCTGGAGCAGCTCCAAGGATTCCTCTGGATTCACTCCAGCACCTCCAGATCCTTCTGGACCATGGCTGGTGTCACCTCCAAAACTTGCAGTGATGTTCCTCATGACAGTGACCCCATTCCTGACTTCTTTGCCCAACAAAACAAAGTAAAATTCAAAGCCCCGCCTGGCAGCTCAGGGTGCCCAGGGGATGGGATCTGTCCCCAAGGCTCCTCTGGGACACAGATTCCTGCTCCAGAAACACCTGGGACTGAAGCAGGAATGTGGGAACAGCTCCTCACATGCCAGCTTGCAAGGGAAGGGATTTTCTGCTCAGGAAGGATTAATTTTATGAGTCATCTAAAGCTCAATTAAGATGCAGGGAGAAGGATTTTGGAGAGAACATTGCAGGGAAGGAGATTAGAAATGAGGGAATCTATCCCAAACTCCCCCAAAGGTAGGGAGCACATCCTTAATTCTTATTTATGGCCCCGTTCCTTGTGTCAACGGCTCAGTTAGGTATTAACTGGAGGCCTTGTCCATCTGCACGTGGAAAAGAGGCTGGAAAAGCTCCATAGGGAAGTCACAGGGACAGAAATAAACAATAGCTGCTTTCCTTGCACCTGCAGCAGTTGGAGAAAACACAAATCCTGGCCTACTTTCTGGGAAACACAGCAGGTGACCAATCCTTCCCTCTGGCAAACAATCCATCCAGGCTTCTGGGAGCAGGGAGAAACTCCTGCAGTGGAAGTGTTGCTTTCTCCAGAGCCTGGAAAGGCTCAGCCCTCCAGAAAACCCTCCATGTGTCACAGGGGCTGGAATCCCAATAAATGAACCCCAGTGCCCTCGGAAGTGCAAAATTCCCTGACAAACAGAGCTCTGGGATGATCTCCAGGGCTGCTGGATTAAAGCTTTGGCAGGGCAGCTCCTGGGGAGGACATTCCATCCCCTTGGCCTGGGCTTGGCTCTCCCTGGACCTGCCTGGATCAGGCAAAAAGGGGATCTGAGGCACAGAGAGGGATTTATTCATGGGAAAATTAATTCCTCATGGTGAATCTTTGGTTTTCCATGGATTGAGTCCTTCCTGAGGCTGTTCCCATCATGTCCTGATTGAGACTGTTCCCACAAAACTGGAATTGACCTTGGCAAACAATCCCAACCTCATCCCAGGTGCTGAGATTCCCAAAGGGTGCCTGAGCGCATCCCGGCTCCACCCTGAGTGGATTTATGCAAAATTCTCATTAAGGCAAACCCAAACCTGACAGAAAGATCCAACTCTGCCATTTACTCCCGCCCTCATTAAGTCAAATCATTTATTCCATGTAATCACCACAGACGGGCAGGAATCCCTGAATCCCAACAATCCTCAAGCCTGCCAGAAGTTCAATTTGAAAATCCTAAGCAAGAATTAAATGACCATAAAATGTGTGTTCCCCTCCCCAGGACTGGCTCTGTTTCACTGGGACAGACTCACCAAAAGCTCCCTAAATTTGGCACAAGGTATTTAATGAACAATTTTGATAACCATTTCCAATAACCATTTCCAATAACCATTTCCTCTCCCCAGTGTGGGGCAGAGTTGGGGCCCTGGATGAGGCAGATATGCTGGAAGTGCTCACAGATCCCATTCCTCAGGTGAGCCCTGAGCAGCTCAGATCAGCCTGAAACACCAATGGAAAAATGAGCCAGGAGAAGAGCTGGAAACCACAGTGATATTCCCCAAATCCACTCCATCCTAATGAATCCCCTGGATTTAATGCCATTGAATGAATTCAAGTTGTGACTGTGTCTTTGAGGCTCAGTGCTGGGTCTATGACCTGTCCCAGGTGCTCATGTGAGGCCCTGCTTTGTCCTTCAGGGAAATATTTGTGTTGTATCCTGATTTTTACAGCACCTGGAGACTTGGAGTACATAATTGCCTGTTCCCAGGGCAGCTCCCTCACCACCCTGGGCTTGGGCAGCTGGGACCTGGGCTCAGGAACCCCCTGGAAGGAATTCCCACAGCCCCAGGGGCCTTCTGGTCATTCCCACTGACCTCTAATTCCTCTTTAACTTCAGGATGTAGAAAAAAATTAATTCACAATCTCCTCCTGTTTTATTTATTTGGGAACATAAAATCACCCCTGGCCACTCACAGGAATTGTTTCATTCTGGGGAAATGCAGCTCCTCATTCTGCTTGAAATTACTTTTGCTTTTTTCTTTCCCATCCAGAGGAGGTAGTGAACCAGAAAATTGGCTCTTCCTGCCCTCTCTTTGTTCCCCATCCCCAAGGCAGTTGGGGATGTTGTAATTCCAGCTGAGGAAGCACATCCCAGGCTTTTCTCCTGCTTTTCCTCATGCCCTGACCTCACCCCATGAGCCAGTTCCAGGAATACCTGCTTGGGATTCACCTCCCCTCAGTGACTCCTCTGCCTGTGTTTTCTTTTCCTTGGTTGGGGCTGCAGGAGGAGCTCTGGGAT
Source organism: Cinclus cinclus (assembly GCF_963662255.1). NCBI lineage: Eukaryota > Metazoa > Chordata > Aves > Passeriformes > Cinclidae > Cinclus > Cinclus cinclus. The sequence continues at coordinate 674,955 of NC_085069.1, read as the reverse complement.
GTGCTGGGGATGCTCCTTCCCTTTGGCACCACCCGGATCGCTGGAAGCTGAGCCCTTCCAGGGCCTTTGCTCATCTCCAAAGGCAAAACTCCACAGGCTGAGGGCTGGGACAGAGCCCTGAGAATCAGGAATGGGACAGAGCTCCATGGAATCAGGGATGGGACAGAACAACATGGAATCAGGGATGGAACAGAGCTCCATGGAACCAGGGATGGGACAGAGCTCTGGGAATCAGGGATGGGACAGAACAACATGGAAGCAGGGATGGAACAGAGCTCCATGGAATCAGGGATGGGACAGAGCTCTGGGAATCACGGATGGGACAGAACAACATGGAATCAGGAATGGAACAGAGCTCCATGGAATCAGGGATGGGACAGAGCTCTGGGAATCACGGATGGGACAGAACTCTGGGAATCAGGGAAGGGACAGAGCTTTGGGAATCAGGGATGGGACAGAGCTCTGGGAATCAGGGATGGGACAGAACTCTGGGAATCAGGGAAGGGACAGAGCTTTGGGAATCAGGGATGGGACAGAGCTTTGGGAATCAGGGATGGGACAGAGCTCCATGGAACCAGGGATGAGACAGAGCTCTGGGAATCAGGGATAGAACAGAGCTCCATGGAATCAGGGAAGGGACAGAGCTTTGGGAATCAGGGATGGGACAGAGCTCTGGGAATCAGGGATGGAACAGAGCCCTGGGAATCATAGATGGGACAGAACAACATGGAATCAGGAATGGAACAGAGCCCTGGGAATCAGGGATGGGACAGAGCTCTGGGAATCAGGGATGGAACAGAACTCTGGGAATCAGGGAAGGGACAGAGCTTTGGGAATCAGGGATGGGACAGAGCTCCATGGAATCAGGAATGGAACAGAGCCCTGGGAATCAGGGATGGGACAGAGCTCTGGGAATCAGGGCTGTCCCCTCTCTCCCCTGCATCATATGTGATTTGAATCCCCTGGGATTTTTTTCCATGATCCAATTCCCAGCAGTTTCGAATCAGTCCCCTGTGACCTGCCTCTTATTCCCAGACCTTTTTCTTCCTGGAACCATCTCTCAGATCCCAAATCCTCCAAAACCAGATCCCAGATCCTCAGGAACTAAAAGACAAAACTTTTTTTCAATCTTTGGGATTGTCCCTGTGAAGACATCAAAGTAAGGAGCCCATGGCTTCCCAGTAAGACTTTTTTGTTTTGCAAAACTTACGGAAATGAATTTTTCCATCCAGGCCAATCTCATTTGGATTAAAATTGGGGAAGTTTTTCTGTTTCCCAGGTTTTGTCCCCTCAGCCCCATGAAAAGCTCTGTCAGCGGTCACTGGATTTAAGCCAACCCCATCTCCCTGTTTCCACCTGATCTCTTTCCCATCTGATGTCTCCAGGAATGGGAGAATTCAGCTTCAGGGTTAATCCACAGAGACCTCAAACAATCCACAGTGGGAAAAGTTAATGTAAAATATGGAATGATGGAATGGTTTGGGCTGAAGGGACCTTAAAGCCCATCCAGTGCCACTTTCCACTGTCCCAGGGTGCTCCCAGCCCTGCCCAGCCTGACCTGAGTCACCTCAGGGTGGGATTTTGTGAAACAAACCCCAGTGGATCAGGAGATCTTGGTGAATTCCCTCCAAATCACTCAAAAAACAGTTTAAGGGAATTTTGCTGCCCCTTCTACCTCCAGCTTTTCTCACAATTCCATTTGATTGCTGCTGTGAATGTAAAGAGAATTCCCTCAAAAATCTGGGTTTAATTCAAAGTTAGGGAATATTTCTGAATATTCCACCGAGGCCCAAAGATGGGGCCCTTCGGTGGGTATTGAAAAGCCAGAGTCACCCTTGTGTCCCTAGAATAGCCTCCAAAAGAATTTTGGGAATTTTCCCCACTGTAGAACTAACCAATGTCTGAATATGCAGATGAACATTGCTGCAAAAGCTGAGGATCTGAACAGAGCAATTCAGGAAAGATTTATGGATCCTCTCCAAAGCCATCAGCAAATGATTTACTAAACAAAACTGGGGCTGAGTTCCTCATGGATGTAACTCCAAGTACAGAATGGGCCTTGTGCTCCATATTTCATCTCTGGTACATAAAGCGCATTTGCTTCAATAAAGAGAAGATATAAATGTTAAATAAATTCCCTTTCCCCCCCTTTTCCCCACATGAGCATTGTGTTTGAGGATTCTGCGGGGTGGTGATGGATGTAGCTGGGCTGGCAGCTCTGCTCACACCTGCACAGGGCTGGGCAAATTTGCTTTCCAGGAGGCTGGGCCTGAGCAAGTTTACCATGGAGTCCATTAGAACTGAGAGGGAATTTGTGTTTCAAGCCTTTGGCAATTTCAGAGCTTATTGGAGAGGAGTGTGGAATCTGCTGGGGCAGCTCCTGACCCACTGGAGCTGGGAGGGGGGAGTGGGGAAAGGTTTTATCCTGGTGCTGGGTTTGGAGAGCTGGACCTGCAGCTTTGGGTCTGAAGGAAGCATGGTTTTTCTGGGAAAAATAAAAAAAAAAAAATCCTGTAAAAATGATGGAAATGTGTCTGCCTCCCCTGTCCACACCACCCCCCCCCCCCCCCCCCCCCCGCCCCCACCCCAGGCACTGCACATTCACAGAATCCAGGGATCCCTGAGGTTGGAAAATCCCTCCAGGATCATCAGCCTGTGCCCAATGCCCACCTTGTCCCCAGCCCAGAGCACTCAGTGCCACATCTAGGCCTTCCCTGGCCACCTCTAGGGATGGGCACTGCAAACCTCCCTGGGCAGCCCCTGCCAAGCCCTGACCGCCCTTTCCATGGGGAAATTCCTGCTGCTGTCCAACCTGAGGCCGTTCCCTCTCCTCCTGTCCCTGTTCCCTGGAGCAGAGCCCCGACCCCCAGCTCTACATTCCCATCAGAAATTCAGCCCCTCCCTGAAGCTCAGATCTGACCAAGGCTGAGCTGTTGCCATCATGTTGGTGCTGAAAATCTGCATTTTGGCAATTCTGCCACTGCCCCATGGAGAGATTTTCACAATATCCAACCTAAACCTCCCCTGATGCAACCTGAGGCCTGAGGCCATTTCCTCTAACCCTAAACGTTCACAAGCCTCTCCTGCCAGGTGGCAGCGGCTTCTTCCTCACCAGGGAAGGGATTGGTGTCCTTGGATTTGGCCTCATCCCATCTCCATCCTCTCCCAGAGTTGTTCCTGCCACCCAGGCTGCCCAATCTCCTCCAAGTCCAGCAGGAATTCAGAGTGTGTCAGGCTTTGGAGCCTCCCCTCTGTGACCACTCAGGGCCAAGAACCCTCAAGGAAAGTTTAATTTTAGCCTGTGGACACCAATAATGTCTCAGTAGGTGAGAGACAAAGGAGAAACAAGAGAGAAAAACCAAAGGTCGGCATTCCCTGCAAAAATCCTTCAGGTGACACCAACACTGGCTGAGAAATGACACCCAGGGGGCTGTAGGGAGCAGGGGTGTGTAAAGGGGGGTCTCTTGGAATAAATAATGGATTCCCACCTTTCTTTGGTGATGAAGTTGCAGGTGCCAACAGGCACTGTGGACTCTGCTCTGCTCACAGCCCCACATGGGAATCTGGGAGGATTTGGGGGCTCCTATGGCTGGAAGAAATCACAGATCCCCCCAGTTCCCTCCTGGCTCTGCCCTAAAGCTGCTCGTTATCCTTTCCACAGCACAAGGAAAGGGTAACACCGATGGTTGTTGTAGCTGGGGTGTTTGGAGATGCGGGAATGACAAAGATCCCTCAGGTCTCAGATGAGTCCAGAGCCAGTGACCTGGGATGCAATTCCAGGGCTCTGGGCAGCACAGACAGCTCCAGGGAATGCCTCACATCCCCCAGGTGCTGCCCTGGTTCTGGATCCTCTCCCGGGGTCGGGTCCCCTCCTGTCCCCGCTCCTGCCACAGCCACAGAGCCCTGCCTGCACTCCCAGAGCCTCAACCAGGGCTGTCCCTGCAGAGACTCCCTGGAAGAGCAGCTGGGACAGGGAACAGATGGGCTGAGTGCTTGCTGAGACTGGCACCTCCCAGGGTCTGGTTTAGCGCTAAATCTCCTGGTGAAGGATAAATCCTCCCCAGGCCTGGCCCAGCCAAGCCCGGACTAAACCCTGGCAGCTGCCAGGCCTGAGAGCAGCACTGAGCCCCTCAAGGTCAGAGCTGCTTCCCTGCAGCCTTCGTGCCTTTCATTGCCTCCTGTAGGCCCATTAAAATGTACCAGGGAGGCTTTCAGCGGGGAGCTGGCAGCATTTGAAGCCCAGTCTTTTGCTAATCCCGAAACTCCAATGATTTCTTTGGAGTCAGCTCCAAACAGGAGCAGTGGAAGCTGCTCCTCTTCCGAACAAAACCAAGCCCAGAGCCAGTACAGTGCAAATCCAAGGGAAAAGGAGGGATTCAGGCAGATAAAAAGGTCAGGCTTGGAAGAGGAGTCAGGATATTGGGAAAGAGCTTCTTGCCTTGGCAGCAGGAACCTCTGGAATGCTGGGGGGGGGGGGGGGGGGGCAGGAAATGGGTAGGGGGTGAGGCTGGGGGGTCAGGGGGTCCAGGGGCCGATCTTGACTTGCAGAGGAGGAGGAGGAGGTGTGGATGTGACACCTGAGAGACAGCGCCAAGGTGGCTCTGGGGCACCCAGAGTGGGCAGGAATTCATATTCCAGTGAGAATGAGATGGGGTCCTGCAGCTGCAAACTCAGATTATCATTTCCACAGATCAGCTCAAAACCCTGGGGAAATGTTTCTCCCTGTTCTCTCCGAGCCTCCAAACACAAAGGAATCCCTGGATGCATCTGGAAATAAATTTCTCTGCACTTCTGATAATCAGGTTTGCAGTGCAGGACTTTGCAGGGGTGAATTTTTGGACCTGGATTTGGGGATTTTCTGGATCTGCAGAGCCTGTGGAAGGTTTGCAGTGAAACCCCTGCTGAGGCACAGCAGATTTTAGGAGCATTTCCCAGGGAGAGGAGCAGGCAGCTGCCCCAGGGCTGTGCCCCAGAACACAGAGGGAATGGAAAGCAGGAAGCAGAGGCTGGAACAGGGATTTGCTTCCATCCCTGAGCCCAAGCACGATGGGGCACAGCCCCTTCAGCTTCACCAGAGATGAAAGGAGTGGCATTTGCACCCACCTGGCTCTGTTTGGGGCTCCTTTATGCCTTTGAATCCCTGGGGGAACATCTCCCTTCCCAACCTTCCAACCCTGACTTTCAAAGCCATTCCAGCTCCACAAGGCTTTGAAAATCTGGCCCAAAGCCTCCAGTCAGGGGCTGCTGGAGGCAAGAGAGGAAAAGACGGGAAAAAAACGGGATGGAAAAAAGTGCCTCGTGTTTGCTGCACTCTCCTGAGAAAAGCCAGGGCCGTGTTTTGGAGCAGAAGCGTGGTAAGGTGAGGCAGGGGGGGAGGGGAAGGTTCTGGATCTGCTGGGGCTGGCAGGATGCCCCAGCCCAGCTCTGCCATGGGGGACAGGATCTGATCCAGCTGGAACTCGTTCCCTGTACCCTCAGATGGATGTCTGGGAATGAAACCCTTGCTCCCACGAGGGAGTTTCTAGCAGAACCTTTCTCTCCTGGCACCAGGAGTTGTGACATTTGTGCCGGGGCTGCCTGGGGCAGGAATCCCTGAGCACCAGCTTGATCCTCCCTTTCCCAGCTCCAGGGATTTTCCATCCCACTGCAGCCGAGCTCCCCCAGCTCCCCTTGCAAAGGGAACCCAGGGAAGGGGAACAAATCCTGCTCCGTGCTCTCACCCAGGAGCCAGAGCTGCTCCACCTGGAACAAAAATAATCCTAAGAGCCTGGTTTTACATCCCGAGATGTTCAAGGGTTTCCCCTCCTCCTTCCCTGCTGCTGCCAAGGTTTCCTGGGGCGGGAATGCTGCGGGAGAAGCTTCAGTGTGACATCAAACAGTCAGTCCTGGGCTGCAAACCAGGACTGGGATCCCAGGGCAGCTTTTTCCTCAGGATCTGCCCCAAAAAAAGCTCTGGGAATGCTGGGGATGTTCACCTGGGGAGGAGAAGGATCCAGGGAGACTCAGAGCCCCTGCCAGGGCCTAAAGGGGCTCCAGGAGAGCTGGAGAGGGACTGCAGACAAGGGATGGAGGGACAGGACACAGGGAATGGCTTCCCACTGCCAGAGGGCAGGGATGGATGGGATCTTGGGCAGGAATTGTTCCCTGTGTGGGTGGGCAGGCCCTGGCACAGGGTGCCCAGAGCAGCAGTGGCTGCACCTGGATACCTGGAAGTGTCCCAGGCCAGGCTGGATGGGGCTTGGAGGAGCCTGGGATAATGGAAGGTGTCCCTGCCCATGTCAAAGGTAGCGCTGGATGGGTTTAAGGTCCTTTCCAACCCAAACCATTCCATAAATCTCCAATTCCATGATTTAAAAAGCCCTGCAGGGGATTTAAACCCAACTTCCAGTCAATACCCAGCCAGGTGGAGATGTCTGAGCCTTGCAGAATAATCCAGGGACTGCATCCCCAGGGCCTGGAGCCTCTGCAGGTTCCATTTGGCAGCAGAAATATCCAGTGAGGAGGAACATCAGGAATGTCTGGATGCAGTAAAAGTGTTTTAGCAGGTTTTCCCCAAACATGGATTTGCCCAAGGCTGACAGAATTTCCCTTCATGTCACACAGAGGAATAGCAAGGGACCCCAAGGTAGAGGAGCCTCCAGCCCAGGACTGTATTCAAGGCTCTCCTGGGCTCATCCCAGGAAATCTCCAGGGTAATTTTGTTTTTTCCAGGACTGGTGATTGCCCTTCTGTGTTATAGTGAAGCTGAAAATATAATTTTGCTTTTTTTTTTCCTATGAAAAAAGAGGATTTCTGTGTTTCTGTTTAATCTCCCACATTTTCTGCATCACAGCCCATCCTGGGAGCCTCTCAAGTAGAGATCTGTGGCCAGCAGAACCCTGGGAGCACCAGTACAGGGCTCATCCTCATTCCCTCTCCTCTCCTGGCTGGTATTTACTCAGACACATTTTTGTTGTGATTCCTTTAATTTTGCTTTCAGCCAAAGCAGATGAGATCCTTTCCCCAGAGGTTCTGGCAGGGCTACAAACGAGAAATGCAGCCTGGGAGCTCCCAGTAACTCCTGCAGTTCCCAGCAGTGGCTCCCATCTGCAGCAGGGAATGAGCTGAGTTTTGGAATAACGCCTGCACTGGGCACTTGTGTTTTGTGGCCACCATCTCCTCCTGTTTTGCTGGTTTTTTGTTTATTTTATGATCAGCTCAGGGGTGAGCTGGGGGCTCTTTGTTGTTTATTTGTGCCAGGGGGTATTTGGGGTGGGTTTTTTTACACTTTTCCTCTCTGGTGTTTTCCCCAGTGAGGTGCCTCTTTTCCATAAAAAAAACTGTTCCCAGCACTCTGGATTTATTTATTCTGAATCCATTGAGTCAATACTCCAATACAGCTGGAGCACGAGGTCATCCTTAATATTTTTCACCTTTTCTTGCAGAGGGAGAATGAAACAGCAATCAAATATTTATTTTAGATCCCAGCAGTCTCAGCTTTACCAGGGGCTTTCAGAGCCTTTCCAAATAAACTCCCAGATATTTTGTTGGATTTTTTTTTTTCCCCTTCTACTTGGAAAAACACAGGCATCTGCAGCCCTTTCACCAGGGCACTTCCCAAGCTGTTCCTGCCTGTTTTCTCTGGGCATTTTCTCTCCCTGGAAAGTTTAGGAGCAAACCCTCCCTCACTCCCTGTCCCTTTCCCACCTCTCATCCCACCTTCCCACAAACCACACAGGGCATGCTGAGGGCTCCAAGCCATTAAACCCAATCCTGTGGCAGTGCTGGGGGAATTCAGGGGCTTTAATCATCATTTCAGCCTGGAATTTGTGGATAATTGATGGGAATCTGCAGCTCAGTGTTGGTAGCATGGAGATAAAGTAGTGACCAGCCAGAGGGAGCCTTTCTCTCTTCTTCCCCGCCCCCCCCCCCCCCCCCCAGAGGGATCAGCATCATTTAATGATGCTAATAAAAACATCATTTCCCCCAAATCCTGCTGTCTTCCCTCGCCCCAGCGTGGTCCTGATCCAACACCACCCCCAGACATGGCTCCTGCCAGGAGTCAGGATTTGGGGATGCAGCTGTGGGGGCCTCGGTGAAATTCAGCCTCTCAGATAAATGCAGAAGTGCAGCTGGGAAATGCCAGGGGTGGATCCCTGCTGGTCCAGGCTGTTCCCTGGGCATCTCCAGTTGTATCCCATGGAAACAGGGAATATCCTGAGCTGGAAGAGACCCACTAGGGCATCATCCTCAGGAATCACATCCCTGTGTTCCCAGTCCTAATTCTGAGCTCCCTTCACCTTTTTGGCAGGAAAACCGAGGAGGAGAGACTGAGACCTTTTTCCAGAACCCCTTTTGCTACAAATTCCCACAGAACCCAGTCCAGGGTCAGCCCCTGCTCATACAGTTACTGCTGAATTTCCTGATGAAATCAAGAGGATGTGTTCCCACCTCCCTCTTGTTTCAAATCCTGGCACTGAGCAGGAAAGCCTTTGACAGCCTCAGGCTGGAGGAGACGGAGCAGCAGCAGGAGAAGCAGGATCCCAGTGCTGGAGAACTGGAACATGCCAGGAACAGTTCCATTTTCCTCAGATTTTCTTTATTGCCTTTACTGCTCATTTAGGAAATAATAATAAGGAAATAGATCAATTCCAGCTGAGAATTCCCAAGTGCCAGAGTAGGTTTGCAGGGAAGCTGGATCACAGCAGCCCTGCAGGATTCAGTGCCTGGTTTCCCTAAGCAGGGAGGGGCTCACAGGGGGACTCAGGAGCTGGGATTTGGGGGAGTTTCAATGAACAAGGAGACAAATCAGCCCCTCCAATCCTTTTTGTCCTTTGCCAAACATTGCCCTTGAATACCCTGCCATGCACTCAGCCAGGGAAGAGCTGATGATCCAAGATGCAAACATTTTATTCCCTGGCTCCAAAGCTGAGCACAGCTTTAACCCTTGCCCAGTAAACCTCAGCAGCTGTCAGGGAAGCTTTTATGGAGTGCAGGAGCAGGATCCCAGCCCTACTGGAGTCATTGGGATTTTGTCATTTCAGGGGCATCTGGGGATAAGGCATGAGGGAGGCAGCAAGCCCAGAGAGATAATGGTTATCAGATAGAGACCCTGCTGTGAGTCCCATACACTCACCCTGCTCTCACACCCTGTCCAGCTGGGAGAATTAATTTCTCAGCCAGTCTGTCCCCCAGAAGTGGGCAAGGACAGGAACAGGAGGCTCTAATGAGGCTGGGCAGGGTTTGGAGGGGGCAGGTCCTGCCTGAGCAGGGCTGCTGGGAGGTGTTGGTGGGAATCTTCAGGAGGGTTGGCTGGGGTTCAGCTCGGCCCAAAGCATGCAGTTCCCACCCCACTTCCACCAGCTCCAAAGGGCCCTGAGCAGCTGAGATCACCTGACACAGCTGCACTGAGGGACTCTGAGGTGGCTCTGGCCTTTGGAGGGGACAGAATCAAACCTGAGGTTTAGTACAGAGCTCATGGCCACTTGAATTTGTCACTCCCTTTCCCTCTGGAGCCACCGGTGGATAAAGGGGGCTGTAACAGTGATCATCCAAGCAGCTACTTGGAAAAGCAGTTTTTGGTTTGGCCAGAAGCCACCACCATGGAATTTCATCCTGGATAGAGGATGATGCTGTTGCTTCCCCCTTTCCCAGGATATTTAGGCTTTCCAGCCCTCAGCAGCTCCTGTGCATGCACATTTGGAATCTTCCCCCGTGCTGTTCTATTCTCAGAGGCAGCTGAGAGCACAAAGGATGAAAAATGAGCAGCCATAGCACTTAATTCACTCCCAATCATCGTTAATAGAAGGAAGGAGAGAAAAATGCCCTCAAATAAATGAAGCCAGTGTTTGTTAATCTTTCTGGGCATGCCAGGACAGCAGCTGTTGATTAGTCTCAGTAAGTGCAGGAGTATTTTTGACCTGAAGGATTTTCTGCTCTTTGTGTAGCCTGTCTCAAGCAGTGAGTCCTCTCCATGTCCTCTCCAGATTCCTTGAAGGAATCCAGCCCAAGCCGGACTAATTTAGTTTTGTTTACTTGGCCAGTTAGGGACAAGTTAATGAAGCATCAGGTGGAAAGCAGCTTCTCCTGTGCTGTTGCCACAGCAGCAATTACAGATCTGTCAAAAGGAGCTGAGGGAATTAATTGAAATCTTCTTTCGATACAAAAGAAAAGCAAACGATCTGTCTGAGCTGGGCTTAGGAGTTCCCTGGTTTTGTGGGACACATTCCCTGGGAGCACAGTGGGCTGAGTTCAGCCTTCACTCCCACCTGGCTGGGGGAGGACAGGAGCTGGGAAAGCAGCAGGAGCTGGGGCAGGCTGGGGCAGGAGAAGGGATAGATGTGCTGCTGCATGGTGGCCTTGGGGCTGAGGAGCAGCTGGGGGACAAACTCAAGGTGTGTCCAAACCCTGCCCTTTCCATGAGGGACAATGGATCAAGGGGGAAGACTTGGAGAGCTTTGCTCCGTGGTGTCTGCAGCCCCCGGGCTGCCTGTGCCACAGCCCTGACAGGGATTGTCCCCTCTGCCCCACTCAGTGAGACCCCACTGCAGAGCACAGGAGGGACCTGGAGCTGCTGGAGAGCCTAGAGGAGGCTCCAGGATGATCCCAGGGATGGAGCAGCTCTGCTGGGAGGAAAGGCTGGGATTACTCAGCCTGGAGAGGAGAAGCTTTGGGGTGACCTCAGTGTGGCCTTGCAAGGCCGAAAGGGGCTCCAGGAGAGCTGGGAAGAGACAACTGACACGGGATGGAGGGGCAGGACACAGGGAATGGCTGCCACTGCCAGAGGGCAGGGATGGATGGGATATTGGGAAGGAATTCCTGGCTGGGAGGGCAGGGGGCCCTGGCACAGGATGCCCAGAGCAGCAGTGGCTGCCCCTGGATCCCTGGAAGTGTCCCAGGCCAGGCTGGACAGGCCTTGGAGCAGCCTGGGATGGTGGAAGGTGTCCCTGCCCACAGCAGGGGTGGCACTGGAGAGGGTTTAAGGTCCTTTCCAATCCAAACCATTCCAGGATTCCGTGAAATCAGTGCAACCTTCCCCCTGTGGGTGCCTCTGGGCTCAGCTGTAGCTGAGGCAGGCCCAGCTCCCCTTCCTGGGGCTGCTCAGCTGCTCTGAGTTTGCTGCTCCCACAAAATGCTCTCTTAAATTGGAAGTTGAGCTGAGATTTCACATCAGGGCCTTCCAGGGAAGGGAAGGAAACCAGTCTTATAGGATCATTTTAATTAGGAAAAAAATCTGAGACATTATGGAACCTCAAAAACATTGAAAAGAAAGGCATTACCTGCAGAGGTGGAAGAACTGAGGTACCGAGCCAGGCACCAGGGCAGGGGCTGGATTGAGGTGTCCTGAGGGAAGGAACCACCTGGAACTCAAAATATTCCCTAAAAGCTGCTCCAAATCCCAGAATTGTGCAGTACAAGTTTCTCCTGTGCCCATCAAACTTCTGCTGCTGATTTGGCTGCTGGTGCCAGGTTTGAGGAACAGGACATGGGAGCCTCTACAGCCTGGGGGGATTTTACAGTCAGTGCTGAAAAATCATCCAGAGAATCCCCCAAAATGCTGAGTGAGGCAGTGAGCGGATCAAACTGGCTCCTTTTAGACATGAAAAGTGCTTTGCTCCACCTGGAACAATTGCAGAACTCTTTGTAGAGATTGGCACCAGAAAATTTCTCCCTGCAGGAGGCTTTGGAACAGATGAAAAAGCTCCACTGTCAGCCCTAAATGTTGGGTTTTTTTTTTTTGCCTCCCTCTGCGAAGTCCCCTCAGAGCAGCTTCCCAGGATCACTCAGAGCAGGCTGGACATTTCTTCCCAGAGAAACTTTCCACAGCTGCCTGGGGCTGATTGGGATTTCTCTGCTCTGGCTCAGGAAGGAGGGAAGAGCTTTTCTATTTACAGAGCACCAGGGATGCAGCACAGAAAAAGGGCTCTTTGGGATATTTTCAGGTAAATGCTGTTAACTGGGAGCTGTTTGGTAACAGACAGCTGGGTGACTTCTGGGACTGAACTTCAGCCCAAAGTCCTTGAACTTTGTCTAAGCCACCAGAGCTCCAAAAATGACATTGATAAAACCATGGACTCATGGAATTATTCAGGTTGGAAAAGACCTTTAAGATCATGGAGTCAACTTCCCCCAGCACTGATCACTGACCATGTCCCCACGTGCCACATCCACAGGGCTTTAAATCCCTGCAGGGATGGGCACTCCAGCCCTGCTCTGGCCAGCCCTTTCCAGGAGGAAATTTTTCCAAATATCCAACCTGAGGCTCCCCTGGCCCATCCTGAGGCCGTTCCCTCTCCTCCTGTCCCTGTTCCCTGGAGCAGAGCCCGACCCCCCTCCCCAGCTGTCCCCTCCTGTCAGGGAGTTGTGCAGAGCCACAAGGTCCCCCCTGAGCCTCCTTTTCTCCAGGCTGAGCCCCTTTCCCAGCTCCCTCAGCTCTGCTCCAATCCTTTCTTTCCCTTCCAGGATGTTTCTTCTGCTCTTACAAAGCCTTCTCAACATTTCAGGCCTCTTCAAAAGTCCCTGCTTAGAGTTCTCCCCCTGCAGCTGAGGAGCCCAACTTTGGGAAAGGAAGAACAGCAGAGCTTCTGAATCTCCACCAGCACAAAACACTGATTTAAACCCAAACCCTGCATTAGGCAAAGCAGGAGCCAGGAAGTGCTATCAGGCTCAGTGACTTCATCTGCAGCTCTTTGTCCCTGCTCCTGAAAATACTCATTAATTACATCATCAAGGCTATTTTTTGCCCTGTGCTCTCTGACTCACAGCTCAGGATGGAGCTGCCCTGGGCAGGACGAGGCTGCTGCCTGCAGGATTCTCTTGCATTAGGGGGAAAAAAAGAAAGACACAACAAGAAAAGAAACAATAAAGTCATATTTGAACAGAGAGGATATTTTTGAGCAGTAGCAGACAATTCTCCCCTGTTTCCCACATTACAAATGTCCTTTCCATGCCGAATGGATCGGGAAATAATGGCCTGAGTGGTTCACTTTTATCTGGCAGGTTTTGTTTTCAGAGATGGGGAGAAAGGAATTCATTTTTAACCTAAAGAGATAAAGAGGGATTGCAGAGTCAGGATCAAAAGCTGTGGCAAAGCAGATTTGCCAAGCGTGGCCATGGGAATGACCTCCCTCAGTTCCTGTGTCCTCTCCATTTGTCACTCCATGCCTGTGCAGGGAGTTAAAACACTGTGGGGATTTGGGGAGTGACCTTGGTGGCCTCAGCTGTAGTTGTCACCTTTGCAAAGTGTTGCTGGCACTTTGCAAAGCACGGAGGTGAATCCTTGTTTTCAGCATCCCCCCTCTCCCTAAGGAACAAACCTCCCAGGGAATGTTCATAATCCTTGTCTTCTGCTGGAAAACGGAGTGTAAATAAAATTTCCACCTACTCCACAAAGGCTTTACTGATGTTGATTAATTTATTCAGGAGTTTAAGACTCCATAAACCAAATATTCATTTTCCTTTCTGTTGTTCATTTTCATTTGGATATTGAGGGAAAAACTTTGATGGAAACTTGGGACTTAAGGCAGCTCCAAGTGCAGAACCTGCTCCCTGAATCTTCCCACCTCCCAGGAAAGCATCCCACAACCCCCAGCCTCTCCATATCCCTGGGGTCTGAATCCACTGGCTCCTCCTGAATCCCTCCCAGACCATGGCCTGATCCCACTCTCAGCTATCCTTACTTTATATCCTGGTTTTCCTATAGAAACTCCCATTTTTCACAGCTGCCTCTGGCCATTAAGCTCACACAGGGAGCCTCTGGATCAACCTCAGGTGCCTCCTGAATACCCTGAGCAACCAGGAAATGAGATGTTCCCGCTGCTGGATTTTATTCCTTTGGCAGGAATCGATACCCTGTTTCCTTTCCCTCCCTCTTCTCAACAGAGCTTGAAATTATTCACTGCTCTGTCATCCATCAGATTCCCTGTCCTGGTGAAGACACAGGGATCAGACCCCCCCTGGTGCCCAGCACACAGCTCTCCATGCTCCCTGCCTCTTCCAGCTCATCCTATGGCTTGGAGCTTCCAAATCAGCCCAGTTGTGTCTTAGGGGTGACTTCCCCGCCCTAAGAGCCCTTGGGGACAGCCAAGTGCTTCCCTGGGGACAAACAGCACTGAGCTGGGCTCTCCATGGCCTCAGGGCTCTTTCCTTCCAGGCTCTGGTTGCTGCCAGAGTCCCTCCACAGCTCCCACCTTGGCCCTTGTGCCCCTGAGAAGAGCCAGGGTCAGAGCCAGGAACAAACACACTATGGCTCTGCCCAGGAAAACCCAGCAGCCTCAGGGATTACTGAGAACCTATCCAGGCAGGATCCTGAGGGGACAAACCACACAAAGAAGAGCAAGAGTTTCAGATCCTTTCTATGCACATTTCTCTTTCCTTCAAGAATTGTGCCCCAGCAGAAATTGAAAAGCAACATCCCCAAACTCATCCCATCCCTGAGGTGCTGGAGGTGGGAAAAAAGCAAATTTGTAAGAAATTAATATTTTTTCCCTTTTGCTTGTTGATTTTAGTCCAAAATGGACTGAAACCAGCAGCATGGTTTAAATTTATCCCTGAGTAGAAAATCCCCCGGCTTTGCAGCTGCTCCCAAGAAACCACTTCAGCTTCCCTGAGGATGGAGGTGGGAAAGGCTGTGAATAGCACTGAAAGGCTGCTAGGGAATCAGGGAATATCCTGAGCTGGAAGGGACCCTCAAGATCATCCAGTCCCACCCCCAGCCCTGCACAGACACCCCAACAATCCCACCCTGTCCATCCCCGGCAGCGCTGTCCAAACACTCCTGGAGCTCTGGCAGCCTCGGGGCTGGGACCATTCCCTGGGGAGCCTGGGCAGTGCCCAGCACCCTCTGGGGGAAGAACCTTTCCCTGATCTCCAACCAAAACCTCCCTGGCCCAGCTCCAGCCATTCCCTTGTCCTCTCCCTGCTCACAATGACAAGGATGTCACCTCATTACAGGGAATTTCCTCATGGTTGTGAAATGTTGGACACAACCCTTGTGAGAGCTGTAGGAAAAATTCAGGAGAAAGGTGATACTGCCATAAGCCAGAGAGAAACTCCCTGACACAGTTTTGGGTATTAAAAAGGATTCCCTCGGGTGCTGTCCCTGGTCACCAGAGCAGAGATCAGTGCCTGAAGACTCTGGGAACACAAAAAAGGAAGTGGATTCAATGGATGCTCCAGATCTGCTTGATTCTGGATGTTGCAGATCCTGAGGGCATCCAGGAAGAGAAAATAAATGGGGGCAGGGTGTCACTAATGATCAGCTGTGGGAGGGATGTCCCAATCCCCAGGCAGCACCTCCTGTTCTTAAGCACCCTGGAAGTGTGGCAGTGCCATCCTCCAGGCTGGGGGCAGAGAAGGGATTGCTGCTCCAGCAACTCTTCCTGATGCCTTCCTAATTAAAGATTTCAGGACATGTTCATTAACTGTTGTGGTTTAAGCAGCACTTGCAGGGATTTTTTGCAGCACCTGGAAAGGAAACCTGGGCCCTCTCTGCCTTCTCCAGATTCCCTCTAAGGCTCCCCCCTCCCACCAGTCCTGAATAATTCCCTGATACTCTCTGGTCATTCCCAAACTCGATTTGAACTTGGCAGGACATTTCCTTCAGGTCACCTGTACCTTGTGGAGTCACCAGAACCAGAACCAGCCCCTTCTGGGAAACCCTGGGATGGCTCCTCCTCCCAAAAATCCCTGTTCTACTTAAGTCCTGTGGATCCAGCCCCAAAGTGTGTGAGCATCATTAGGGATAAATGGATTTCTTTCAGTGCTTTTGTGTTCCTGCTCTCAGGTGTGAAAAGAGAGGGATGCTGAGGGGGTGCTGGAGAAGCTGTTGGCATGGTGAGTTAGGAGCTGCAGGAATGATGGGAAAGAGGGAAAAAGGGTCAGGGAGTGATCCCTGGCTGTGAGAAAGAGGAGAGTGTCCCCAGAACCTCTTCAGGTCACAGGGGGCCACAACAGTCTGTGTTTAACTGGCCCTGTTCCTGAGGCTCCTGAGCCTCCCCTGATCCTCTCAGCTGGGTCTGGGAAAGGGCAGAGCTGGGACTGAGCCCAAGGAGAAGCCGAGCTCTGTCCCAGGGACAGCTCTGCCACAGGGACCTGGGACAAAATTGGTGTGGATTCAACAAATCCAACACAACTCCTGCTCCTGTGGTGCTGAAGAGGGATCCAATCAGGGATCAATCCAAAGGCTGCACTTGGCTTTGGTTTTAGCTTCTTAATTTCTTTTTCTTAATCTAAATAAACTCAATTTTTTGACAAGCGAGCCCCTGATTCAGTGCCCAGAGAATCTTATTTTAAAATTTTAACTACCTGGACCGTGACAATATTTTTATTGAAATAAATGTTGAGCCAAGCAGGGCTTCAGATCTGCCTCTTATTGGGGTCACAAGCCAGAATTGTTTGGTGCTGACAAAAGCAACAAAAGGAAAATTCCCTGAAAAATTCCTGGTGGCCACAGCCTTCATTTCCAGCCTGTGCCTGATTGATTACATCACACATCCCAGTCAGGCAGTACCATAGGGGAATCCCTGGCAGTGAAATGATTAAAGAAAGGCTAAATGTGGATTAAAGGAGTTTTGAGCACTTCCCTGTTTCTCCCTTTCCCAAATTCCTGCTCCAAGCCCGGGTGTTGCCAGACATCTTTGGTCCTTGGAGCTTCCTCAAGGATCTGGGGCTGGTTTGTGACACTCCCCAGCACTGGCAGCATTCTCTGAGATGGAATTTTATTGTGTGGAGCTGGAATTGTGCAGCACACACAGCAGTAACACAGAATTGGGTTGAGGCATCACTGTAAAACTTAATCTCCCATGCAGATCCTCGGGCTGCCATAAAGGAACGGTGCTGAGGGAGGGAGGCAAACAAGGGAGCCCAGGGGTGATTTAGTGGCCTGAATGCAAAAACATCCGCCCCAGCAAGCAGAAATGAGCTCAGGAGCACTCAGACCATTACATTTCAATTGTTTCTGTGTTCTCCACATAAACACAGTGCAAACACTTGTTTGGAAAAGATGTAAATGCCTCTCTGGGCTGGAGTGGCAGCAAGGCTGAGCGACGATCTGAAACATCATTTTGGACTTTACAGGTGTGGGGTGCTCCCTTCCCTCAGCCAGACTGCCTCCCAAGCCTGGGAGGGAGCAGGGGAACTCAGATTCTGTGGGATCTAGCAGCTGAATTGGGGAAATCAGGCTCAGTTTTCCTCACAGACTCCTTGCATGGATTGCTAGTGGGTTTTAAATTCCTGGCTGAGTTTTTACAGGCCTGGCTGGGCTGATGAATGCCTGGAGGGGGATCCTGCTGGATTATCCCACCCACCTGGCAGTCAGCCCCAGGAATGCCTTTCTTGGAATCACAGAGTGGCTGGGGTTGGAAGGGACCCTAAAGCCCACCCAGTGTCATGGGCAGGGACACCTCCCACAGTCTTGGAGTTCTCCAAGCCCTGTCCAGCCTGGCCTTTCCAAACTGAGCAAATTCCTCATTTAGCAGCTCAGAACCCTCAGCCTGGGGCCTTTCAGCCAGAGTTTGTCCCTTTAATTTGTACCTTTATTGTGGTTTGGTGCCCCCTTTAAATGTCAATCATTGGGATCCTGGATTTGGGGAAGGTCTCATCCAGAAAGGTGTGGGGTCCATGGAGGGTCTCCCAGCAAGGGAGTCTAAAAAGCAATTACTGAATTTAGGAGACTGCAACCTCTCCTCTCCTCTCCCCTCCCCTCCCCTCCCCTCCTCTCCTCTCCTCTCCTCTCCTCTCCTCTCCTCTCCTCTCCTCTCCTCTCCTCTCCTCTCCTCTCCTCTCCTCTCCTCTCCTCTCCTCTCCTCTCCTCTCCTCTCCTCTCCTCTCCTCTCCTCTCCTCTCCTCTCCTCTCCTCTCCTCTCCTCTCCTCTCCTCTCCTCTCCTCTCCTCTCCTCTCCTCTCCTCTCCTCTCCTCTCCTCTCCTCTCCTCTCCTCTCCTCTCCTCTCCTCTCCTCTCCTCTCCTCTCCTCTCCTCTCCTCTCCTCTCCTCTCCTCTCCTCTTCTCTCCTCTTCATCCCCCCTACCCAAATCACCAACCCTGGTGAGCACTCCCAAGGCTCTTGCTGAGAGCACTGAGAGGAGTTGGAGCTATTGCTACAACCTGTAATGGAACTGGATTACAGGAGAAAAATCATTCTTTTTCCAAAACGGTAATCTCTAATGAGGGAAGAGTCACCCTTGGAAGTGGAAATAATCTGTGCTCAAAATGGGGCACTTAAATTCCAGATTTTGTTAGATTTAACTCAGGGTTTGTTCCATTGTTTTAATGGAACACAGTGAGGTGTAATAGGCATTTCAATAATATAGAATAGGATCTGTGTTTTAGGGGTATTTTCATATTTATAGATTACATTTGCTTTTTTAAATCCTCCTGCTTCAGTGTTGGAGAATGAAGCATTTCCAGGCAAGGGTTCTGACATTTCCAAAATGAAATTTGTGCCTGGGGAAGGATTTCTGAATTTATCTGTTCATTCTGATGGGGAAGAAAAATGAATTCCAAAAGGCTGAGGCTCCCAAAGGACAGGAATTGTGTTTTGCCTTTCTTTTTATGCCTCTGCCCTTTTCCATAGGCTCTGGGGGAGGTGTGGGCAAGGCTTGGACAAGAACTTTGAGGGGATAACCCGGAGCCATGGGTTCAATGTTTGCATTGAACTCCATGGATTTCTGTGGGAAAGGGCAGCCTGGGCACATCTGGGTGCTCATTCCCACCTTCCAGTGAGGCTCCAGTGTCCATCCTAGCTCTCACCATCCCTGCCTGGCTTCGGGCTGGGTGTGCAGAGGACAAGGAGGACAGCGCTGACTTTTCCTGCTGCTGCTGGGATTGGGATGGGATTGCGTCTCTGGCTGCTGCCACGGAGCTCTGCCACCCTGTGCCAGGAGCGGGCAGGGCTGGCACCCTCGGAGCGCCCCTGGGGTGGCCAGGGCATACTGGGGGAACCCTCTGGGGAAGCCAGGAGGGCTCGGCCAGGTTGGACCTGCCCTGGGGTCACCTCCTGTCACACCATGGCCAGGCTGGACCTGCCCTGGGGTCACCTCCTGTCACACCAGGGCTGGGCTGGACCTGTCCAGGGGCAGCCTGGGGGAGTTTGTGGTTTGGAGAACCGAGGAAGGGAAATCCTGCACCCCAAAACCAGCAGGAGTGCCATGGCTTTGGGGTTGGGTGGTCACAGGAGCTGCTACCTCATCCCTTGAGTGACCAGGAATTGGAGTTGTGTCTCCACAGAGCCCAATTCAACCTCACCCCTTGAGGGATCAGGGTTTGGGGATGGGTCCCCACAGAGCTCATTCCATGCCTGAATCCCATCCCAAAGGATCCCAGTTCCCTCTGGCCTCCTTTGCTTTGCTGTGTCTTCCAAAGAACCCCTGCCATTCCTTTCCCTGCTCTCCTCGTCTGGAGCCAGAGCTGTCACCAGTTCCTGGGACACATTAATTCCTCTTCTGAATCTATTTATGTGGAAAAAATAACAGGAATAAGCTGGATGTGGGATGCAGTGGTGGAGGTGGCTGGGCTGTAACTCACGCTGCTCTGAGATGCTTTAGAATTCCTCTGGAATAGATGGGATATCTGAATTCCAGGTTATTTCTGTGTTTGTGATATCACATCTGTTTGCAGGAATTGCTCTCAGGGTTCCACAAAACCCAACTCAGGTTTTCAGAAGGGAACACTTTTTGTAAATCATTCTTTTATCCTGGTTTACCCCAGGCAAATATTTGATTCCCTTTTTTTCACAATCACCAAACTGAATTAGTGACCCTGGGAGAAAACATAGAAAATACAATGGAGCAGGGAATGGATGTGCTGTTTGCTGGAAATGGGAATAATGGGAATGGCCCTGGCATTGAGGAGCTAATGGAGAACCCAGTCCTGCTGGAAGGGAGAGCTCATTTGTGTTTATCCATTTGCTTGGTGTTTTGTGGGATTTTGGAGAGTTTCATATTACTGGATTTCCCTTTGTATCCCAAAGCTTGGCAAGTAAATGAGAAACATGAAGGAAGGGAGAATAACTCAGTCATGGATTTGGGATTTCAGCTTGAGGGCAATTTCTGTGATTTTCCTTGATAGAATAAAAGCCGTTTCCTCATTTCTGAGCCCAAAAATCTTGCTGATTATTCTGACTGTCTCTGAGTCACCTCAGTGTGCACCTGGATCCTCCTGGAGCTGCCAGACAGTTTCCTTCCCCTGCTCTGAGTTATTCCCACCAGCAAAAGCAACAAAAGGAAGGTGTTACCCAGTTCTTCATCACAGCTGTTCCAGGAATGCCTCAGGATTCAGTCTCTGTTGTGTTCAGAGTTGGAGGAAAAGGTACTGCACAGAGAGCTCCTATTCCTGGGAATTACTTTTTCCAGCCCCTGTGGTCCATCCTTACAAATGAGCTTTTGGATTAAACCAGCAGCAGTTGGATTCATTCCTAACAAGGGAGATTTTGGTTGGCCATTGGGGAAAACTCTTTTGTGATGGGGCCAGTGAAATACTGGAATACATTGCCTGAGAGTAGGGTGGCAACAGTATCCCTGGAGTTCTAAAGGATGCATTGGGATGAGCATCCCTCAGGAAGGAGCAACCTGGACAGTCTTTCCCTTGCAAAGCAAAGAGCATTGAGACCCCTCCCAACCTGGATTTTGGGTTATTTTAACGCCTGTTGTGATAAGCCAGTGGAGATATCCTTTATTGGGATGGGACATCCAGTCCTTTATCAGGATCTGATATCCAGGGATGTCCTTAGTCCTTGACCCTGCCCCTGACTTCCCAACACCAGGCCAGGCCTGGCTGAGCCAGGCTTACCAGAGCCACATCCAGCCTTTCCCCATGAAGCAGAACATCACAAACTTCACATTTTTGCTCTGTGCTTACAATTTATTTAGCAGATCCTTGTTTGTTCCCATTCCTGCTTCCCTAAATTCAATCTCCAGAGAAAGATCTCAGTCCCAATCCCTGCCCCCACCCTGGATGTTTGTGGGCAAAGGCAAACACACCAAGCAGCACAATTCCCATCTTCAGATTTTGTTAAAAGAATCCCTCCTGCTCCCTCCCCTTTGTGTTCCTGTATAGGCGTGCTCCATAATCTGCTCCACAGCCTCTATTCATCCCCCAGCACTGCACTAATGATGATTATGATAATAATAATAATAATAATAATAATAATAATAATAATACTTCACACTCAAGCACTGCAAGAAGAACCTTGTTGGTTTTCAAATGCCTGTCCCTGATCTTGGAGCACCAGAAATTCCCAGGTCAGATTTGATGTCAGTTAATGAGCTGAGGAATTTGGAGATTGCTGAACATCTGGATTCAGCCACGGTCCAATGGTGAGTGAGGAAAAGGGATCCCCAAGGACTGGGAACCTGCAAATCCCAATGTCAGCACAGCCTGGAAGGGACTGAACTTGATCTTTTAATAGCTTGGAAGAGCTTCTGTGGCAGGATCTGAGCAGGAAAGCATGGAAAGAACAGTAGAGATCCTGTCATGCGATCAGGGAATGGTTTGGGTGGACGGGACCTTAAAGCCCACCCAGCGCCACCCCTGCCGTGGGCAGGGACACCTTCCACCATCACCAGGTTGCTCCAAGCCCTGTCCAGCCTGGCCTGGGACACTTCCAGGGATCCAGGGGCAGCCACTGCTGCTCTGGGCACCCTGTGCCAGGGCCTGCCCGACCTCAAAGAGAACAATTCCTTCCCAATATCCCATCCATCTCTGCCCTCTGGCAGTGGAAGCCATTCCCTGTGTCCTGTCCCTCCATGCCTTGTCCCCAGTCCCTCTCCAGCTCTCCTGGAGCCCCTTTAGGTCCTGGAAGGGGCTCTGAGCTCTCCCTGGGGCCTTCTCTTTTCCAGGTGAACACTTCCAACTCTCTCAGCCTTTCTCCCCACCAGAGCTGGGAGCAGCTCCATCCTCCATCCTCCATCCTCCATCCTCCATCCTCCATCCTCCATCCTCCATCCTCCATCCTCTGATCATCCTGGGGCCTCCTGTGGGTTCTCTCATATCCCTCCTATTCTGAGGAGTCTGGAGCTGGATGCAGGAGCCCAGGTGGGATCCGGGGGGGGGGAGGGCAGAGGGGCAGCATCACCTCTGAGCCTGCTGCCACAGAATTCCATGGAGGAGCAGAGCTGGCCACACTCCGAACAGATACTCTGGGACAAATCTACATGTCTCAGATATCCATGGGATCTGTGAGTGCTAGACAGCCCTGGCTATTTCCAGCCTCTCCTGGAAGCACTGAGCCACTGGAAAACATGTCCCTGCCTAAGCTGCTGCCCTCCCCAGAGCCCAGATTGAAATTTGGGAGACAAAATCTGTATTGCAGACTTGAGATGCAAAATGTGGAGAAGTGATGTGGCCTCCAGGGGCCGAGCTCTCCAAACCCCAGCCCTGCTCTCCAGACCCCAGCCCTGCCCTCCAAACCCCGGCCCTGTTCTCCAAACCCCGGCCCTGCCCTCCAGACCCCGGCCCTGCCCTCCAGACCCCGGCCCTGCCCTCCAGACCCCGGCCCTGCCCTCCAAACCCCAGCCCTGCCCTCCAAACCCCAGCCCTGCTCTCCAAACCCCAGCCCTGCCCTCCGGACCCCAGCCCTTCTCTCCAAACTTCAGCCCTGCTCTCCAGAACCCGGCCCTTCTCTCCAGACCCCAGCCCTGCTCTCCAGACCCCAGCCCTGCCCTCCAGACCCCAGCCCTGCTCTCCAGACCCCAGCCCTGCCCTCCAGACCCCAGCCCTTCTCTCCAGACCCCAGCCCTGCCCTCCAAACCCCAGCCCTGCCCTCCAGACCCCAGCCCTTCTCTCCAGACCCCAGCCCTGCCCTCCAAACCCCAGCCCTGCCCTCCAGACCCCAGCCCTTCTCTCCAGACCCCAGCCCTGCCCTCCAGACCCCAGCCCTTCTCTCCAGACCCCAGCCCTGCCCTCCAAACCCCAGCCCTGCTCTCCAGACCCAGAACTGCTCTCCAAACCCAGCCCTGCTCTCCAAACCCAGCCCTGCTCTTCTGCCTGCTTTGCCAAAACTAAAGAGAGCATAATGCTTGCCTCCTCTCCTTGTGCAGGAAGCAAAATACTGAATAGTGAGAGCTGATCCCAAAAACCAGAGGGTGCAATGGGACAAAGCTGGGTCCAAAAGAGAAAAGCAATTCCCTTTGAAAAGACCTAAACCCAGCTTTGCACTGGTTACACCAGCCTCTGATCTTAGGTAAATGAATGTATGGATCCCTCTTCATGCCAGCTCTGTGTCAGGACTGGCTTGGGATTGGAGGCTGGTGAGAAACTATTTATCCAGTAAAAAAGTCCTTTTCAAGGTCAGCTTATTCAAGGTAATTGTCTGCTTTAGCGTGAGAGGATTTGTGCCTGAGAGGTGGAAATGGTGTGGGGGGACTGAGGGACAGCAGTGGTTCAGGGACACAAAGTCCCAGGAAAATCATCTGGAGATGGGATGTGACCACACCTTTTCTGATTATTTTAATAATAATTAAATAAGAATTAAATAAAAATAATTAAATAATAACAATTATAATTAAATATTAATTATTTTTATAATAATTAAAGAAATTAAACAATTATAAATAAAAGGGGTCATCCCCTTCTCCCCAGCTTAGTGAGGAACAGCTCAGGAAATGCCCAAAGCATGCACTCCAACTCTGTTTTTCCTGGGATTCTGATGGCACATCCCTGGAAGTGTCCCAGGCCACGTTGGATGGGGTTGGAAGTCCCTGGGATATTGGGAGATGTCCCTGCCTCATGGCTGTGGTGGCACTGAGGCTTTGAGGTCCCTCTGAAGGGATTCCTGACTGGCAGTGACCACAGGCTCAGGTTTGGCTCCTGCACTGTGATCCCAATGACATCCAAACAATTCCCAGCCATCGGAAAAAGCAGGTGACTCGTTATTATCTTTTAATTTCACCTTTCCTTTCCACTCCTGATCCAGCTCAGCATGGAGTTGGTGTTTCTGGACTGAGCCTTTGTCACTTCCTTGGAATAGCCACTCCTGAAATGCCTTCATTGCTTTGACATTTCTCAGCTGCTTTCTGCATCTCCCAAGAACTTCATCACTCTCCTGGAGTTGTGTGATCACAGAAAATATTCACAGCTTTAATTCCTTTAATTCACATCCTCCTTGTGATCAAGGAGCTGAAAACCCTCTTTGTTTTGAGCAGAGCTGCTGGTGAAATGTTCCCTCCCACCCTTCTCTCACTGTGCAGTTTTGTCTTTTTGTTCAGAGTTATTTGGGTTTTGACTTCAGGGTTTTTTTAGAGAGACTGAAGAACACAGGAGGAGCTGGTGCCTTCCTGGAAAAACATGGGAAAATCCAAGGCTTATTTTCTATTTACAAAGTTTCAGGTTCACTTAGGGTTCTTTGGTCTGTCCTGGCTTTGAACTCCACTCACTACACAGACAAGTTTCATTTTAGAGTCTTATGCTATACACTGGTTCCAAATCCCTATTTCTTCTCCAGAAGGAAGATTCCAACTAGATCATAGAGCCCATTTGTATGTGGAGATATTTGGAACCAGACCTTTGGATTAGGGTGTTGTATAAATGGACTGAGGGTCCCAAAGTGAGTAGATTTCTATAGAATCACAGAATCCCAGAATCCCATGATGTTTTGGATGAGAAGGGAGCCCAAAGCCCACCCAGCACCACCCCCTGCCATGGGAAGGAACATTTTCCACTGGACCAGGATGCTCCAAACCCCATCCTGTCTCTCCCAGGGCCATCTGGTGAGGAGCAGAAGTTCCTGTCCCAGCAGCGATGGTCCCAATCCATCAGAGATTGCTGTGTTGTGACAATTGTGCCGATTTCTGGGTGTCACCACAGTGCCCCCTCAGGTCCAGCTGGGAGCAGACCCCATCCCCCCTCCAAAGAGCTCCAAATTCAGTCTGCTGAATTCCCACGGGAGCTGCGGCTGTCCCCAAGCCTGGCTCCTGTAATGCCCAGCAGAGCCCTGGGGACAGGCTGTGCCACCCTGTGAGGACAGGCATGTCTGGGGGCCCTGCCACTGTTGTTTCCCTGTAGACTCAGCCAAAGGCACCGTGTGGTGCCTATAAATTCCCATAGTTTCTATGGCTACGAGGCTGTGAACAGCACAGAGGGAGATCTCTGATTGCCCCGACAGAAAAGCTCTGGGATAATCCCTGGGATCCTTCCTGGCTCCTAAACCAATAGATGTGCTGGAGCAGGAGGTCTGACCAAGCTGCCTGGAGGCCTGAGGCACAGCAAAGGCTCCAGGCAGCCCTGGCAGCTCAGGGTTCCCCAGGTCAGGCTGTGGCAGGACAGGAGCCCTGCATGGGAGGGGAACAGGAGTGGAAATGCAGGAGCCTGGTTTGGGCTGCAGGGAGGGTCCTGGGGCTGCTCTGGGGACAAGCTCAGTGTCACCCCAGCCTGGCCCTGAACATCAGCCCAGCACAGGGGATGTGGAAAACGCTTCTCTTTACCGAGTGAAAAGGGAAATAAGAAGCAAAGCTGGGATCCCCTGCCAAGAGAAGCCAAGCAGCCCCCACTGCTCTGAGACTTTGGGGATCAAAAGGCCCTTCCCAATCCCTTTCTTCTGCCTTCCCAAAGTCAGGCCCTGCCCAAGGCTGACAATGTGCAGACATTGAAACTGCCAGACAAAAGGAGCAGCCAGGCTCAGGCATCTGATTTATCCTGACATTATAAATCCAAAGGCTGGAATTGCTGCTTCTCCCTGCCTGGAAACTCCTGGCTCTGAATTCTGTGGATTCTTTTCCCTCTTGTTGCATCTCCATTAATAAGTGTTGGGGGTTGGTTCTTTCCCTTTTCCCTCTGTGGAATTTTCCCCATTGTCATGCTAAGATACCTGTTGACTGGGCCCTGGTGACAAGAGGCAGGGGAGAAAGGAGGGAAACCCCGCGAGATTCAAACAGCCAGAAGAGGAAGGGGAAGGCGCGGGCTCGCCCCATTTCCCCCTTGGAGTTGGGACGAGAAGGACGATCGCCGCCTGTGTTGCATTCCTGCCACGCCAGCATCGGGGACCATCCTCACTGCTGTGGGACCCTGCCCTGCTGCCTTCTCACTGTAACCTGCCACCATCCAGCACTCTGCTGAGCATCGGGATTGACACCATGAGCAGAGGGCTCTCTCCATCTCTCTCTCTCTCCCCCTGGGACAGCTCTGCCATCACCCCCAGCCCTCCTGCAGCTCTGCGGGACCTGCCCGCCCCCAGCACCGGGAACTGCAGCTCAGGGAAAAGGTGCCTGGGGCCAGAAAGGGACTGGGACTGAGTTACTGTTCTGTTTGTGGGTAATTTCAAAGCTGTTGTTGTTCTTGTTTGTCTTGTTAGTTACACTAGTACAGAACTGTTATTCCTACCCCCATATCTTTGCCTGAGAGCTCCCTTAATTTCAAAATCATAATAATCTGTAGGAAGGAAGGATCATTTCCTTAGCAAACACCTATCTTTCAAACCAGGACAATAAGGAAGTACAATGGGCTTTGTAAACATTGCTGCTTTTCTGTGCTCTCAGTCCCCAGGGATGGATCTCAAATCCCCTGATCCTGGCTGGGCCCTCCAGGGATGGATCCCAAATCCCAGATTCCTGGGCCATTTCCAGTACTGTCTACCTCTGATGTGAGCCAGACTCAGGCCAAGGAAGGGACATTGGGGATGTGATAACCTTTCCTTATCTTTCCTACAAATATTCTGGGTATGGTAAAGCAGATTTTGCCAAACAAGAACTGCATACAAAACACCCTGGATCCCATTCCAGGACTCCCCGGCACTGAAGTCTCCCTGCACAGATGATGAATGGTCTGAGGTGAGACTGAGCTCAGGCTGGGCTCAGCCAGTCCCCTCCTCTTAGCACAACTTAAATTCCAGCTTAAAACTGAGCTGCAGAACTGATTTTAGCAGTCTGAACATGAACATCAGCTCTCAGAGAGCTGATCCCAAAATCACCAGAACCAGGCTCAGCTTTTTGCTGCATTAGCAACAAAGTCCAGTCTTATTTCCAGGGCTTTTTCAGGGAGAGTTTGAAAAATGAGGCCCTGTTGGCCTCGACAGTGCCCTGGGGAAGCTCTGCTGCCACTTGATGAGAGAAGCAGAGCTTTATATCCCCTGCTCTGCCCAAGCTCCCACTTGGGCTCCCTCCAGCACAATTTCCCAGGGTAGTAATTCCAGCCCAGGGGCAGCTGCAGCTCAGGTTCAGCAGCTGGGCTTTGGAGAACTCCAGAGGCAGAAGCTCATGGCTGAGCTGGTGCAAATACAGGGAATTAATAGAAAGGTGTTGAATTTCTCAGGTAACCACCCTGAGCCCTGATGAGAAATGCCAGAGGTTACTTTGGAGGGATTTGCACTAGGAATTGGCTGCACTGCTGCTGATGTCACTGTTAAACCAAGGCTCCACTCCAAGGCTAAGCCAGAGTGTCCAGATAAGCCAGGACCGTTCCCATCCCTGGCACCAGGCTTGGAACAGGGTGATCTTTAAGGTCCCTTCTGACCCAAATCAGGCTGGGATTCTGTGGATTTATTTTTATATTCCCATTGTTGTATTTTATTTTATTTCTGGGTTGGTTTCCTGCCCATTGCCTGACCTGAGTCAGGGAATACCCACAGAATCAGAACATGGAGGAATGGGCCCAATGCAGATCATTTTCAGTCAAGCTCAGGGATTTTCCCATTTTTCTTTCTCTCAAAAATTCCCAACCTGTATTTTCCCTATTAATGTGTTTAACTCTCTAGGTCTGTGGAAACGATCAGGTGGGGGGGGGGGGGGGGGGGGGGGGGAGAACAGGGTAAAAAAAAACCTAGGATGTGCAATAAAACGTTTGCCAGTGATGGTTCCTTCCTTTGTCTCATCCTTCACCTGCTGCTGCCATGCTCCATTCAAGAGTCACTCCCTTAAACTTTCTGAGGCGAGGAATAAAAGAGAAAATTCCAGTTCTTCTCCAAATACAAACCCCAAGCACAATAAAACCCAGCTGCATTTCCCTGCATTGATTGGAAAGTGTTTACTGTGAGCACTGAACAAATGTCTCTGCACACATCAATATTGAGATCAGGCTCAGCAATGTCGTCTCTATTTCATAACATGGGAAACAGAGACTTTTGGGAATGCTCAGCCCTTCATTCACCCAACCCCATGTTTATTTTGTTCTCTTCCTTCTTTGGGAAGAGGCTTCAAGGCTCTGATATTTTTAGTCCCAGAGTTCTGATTTTGCTGCCAGGGAATTTGGACAGAGCCAGCTGGACCAGCCCTGGCAGAGGCAGTT
The DNA here is from genome assembly GCF_963662255.1 of Cinclus cinclus. Lineage (NCBI taxonomy): Eukaryota > Metazoa > Chordata > Aves > Passeriformes > Cinclidae > Cinclus > Cinclus cinclus. Next base: position 646,766 of record NC_085069.1, on the reverse strand, counting down.
CCAGGGGGATGGGGATTTGGGAGGGTCCAGGACACTTTCACTAGGAATAGAACCCATGGGGCTGGGTTCTTCCCGACTCCTGGCTCTGGGAACCTTGCCCCCAGCATCCCAAGGCAAGACCTCACATTTATCCCCAGTCAACAAAGGAAATGGACTAAAATTTAAGTGGCTGATTTTGTGGTCAGGACATCAAAGAGGCATTTCAGGAACTGCTTGCGCTCCAGCAGTTCCTCCCTTCAGAGCAGTTTTGCTTCAACATCCCGTTGCTTTTCCCCCATCCCATCCTGATTTCCTGAATCTCTCCTTGTCCTCTGGCATCAGACTTGAAGAGCCACTGCTGCAGGTGAGGTGGGGTTTGGGCAGAGAATTTAAACACAAGGAACAAACTCTGTCACCCTCAGGGCTGGCCTGGGACACTTGGTCACTGGCAGAGCCCCAGATTTCCCCAGATGGTTCAGACACTTTCACAGAATCCTGGAATGGTTTGGGTTGAAAGGGACCTTAAATCCCATCCAGTGCCACCCCTGCCATGGCAGGGACACCTTCCACTGTCCCAGGCTGCCCCAAGCCCCAGTGTCCAACCTGGTCTGGGACACTTCCAGGGATCCAGGGGCAGCCACTGCTGCTCTGGGCACCCTGTGCCAGGGCTCCCCTTGCCCTCACAGGGAATGATTTATTCCAATATCCCATGTCTCTCTGCCCTCTGTCAGTGGCAGCCATTCCCTGTGTCCTGTCCCTCTGTCCTTTGTCCCCAGTCCCTCTCCAGCTCTCCTGGAACTCCTTTAGGCCCTGGAAGGGGCTCTGAGGTGTCCCTTGGATCCTTCTGTCCAGGTGAACACCCCCTGCTCTCCCAGCCTGGCTCCAGAGGGGCTCCTGCCCTGGAACAGCTCCAGGGCCTCCTCTGGACTTGCTCCATTAGCTCCAGGTCCTTTTTGCCACAAGTCTTCCTCAGGCAGGAAGCAGGCAGCACCATCCCCTTTCCAGAAACAACCCTCAATCCATTGTTGTAGGACTGGATAAATCCTGCTCTCCTAAATATCTCCCACTAAAATTACCACTGTTTTTTTCCCAGCCTTGTTCTGAAGCAGCTCCATGAAATTCCTGGGACCCAGTGCAGGAGGCCTGCCTGAGCCTGGGCTTCAGCTCCAGCCAGGCATCAATGATGGACGTGCTGGAGCAGAAAGGAAAAGCTCCCTGCTCCCTTCAGGAGCTGCCAGCCAGAAAGGAAGGAGCACATGATCCATTTTGGGCACAAACTTATCTCCTAGACCAAGAAAGAAAACAAATATGGTAATTCATAAAAAAAAAAAAAAAGGGTAGGCAAGGAGGAGGACTTGGGTTTATTTCTTGCCTTGCCTCAAGAAAGAAGTGCCAGCTTTCATCTTCTGTCCCTCCTGCTTTTCCTGGTGCTTCTCTGTCCTCCTTTTCTGAGTTGCTGAGGAATTGGGAGCAGCCTCTCAAGTCCCAGCTGTGCTGTGTGCCAGGGGTGACATGGGGCCAGCCAGGAGCTGCAGAGGCCACTTCAGGCCACGAGCAGGGCAGGGCTGGCCCCGTGTCCCTCAGGGACACCAGGGGTGACACCCAGGGCTGCCCTCTCCCCACCGAGACCCTGCTCTGCCTCCTCCTGGATCCTCAGGGGCTCACTCAGCAGTGAGAGCCAGGAAACACAGCCAAGATCCAGTTCCAGCCTTAGAGAGGGAGGATGTTCCAAAGCAGAAAACCCTGGAGAGCTCCAGATCTCAGGGGATGGGCTCAGGCCAGGCCTGCCCTCCTCACATCAATTCAGGGGTCACAGGAGCATCCCAGCAATCCCCTGGATTATCCCAGGATAATCCCAGGGATTTATCACATGTTCCTCATATCCAGAGAGGGACAATGACAATATTTCAAGGCTACATTATGCTCATAATACACTTTATATTCCTTAGAAAAAAGGATGGATTCAGTGACCAACAAACAACACTGAAAGCTCATCTCTGGTATCCGGGGATGCTCAAAGCTGGCAGAAGAAGAACTTTTAGGAATTGAGGAGGAGCCTTCCTGAGCCAATTGCTGCAGTCAGAGCTCACCTCTGCAGGTGGCACTGGGAGTTGAGCTCTATTTTTATGAAAGTTTCAAGACTCCAAGGCATGTGATGAGATTCAGCTTCCAGCTCAGTAACTTCAGCACTGCTGATAAAACTTAAAAATAACACCTCCCCTCCAGCTCCCAAACTCCCCAAATCAGTTACAAAAGAGAATCTGACAAATTTTCCATTTAAAAGGCAGATGCTTCCAAAGGCAAGCTCCAGATCTTGGAGAAAGTGGCTCTGAAGTTTTGGGGGATGCAGAACTCCCCAGGTGGTTCTCAGAGAGGGGATTTCAGGCTCTTTAGCTCAGCAGCAGAGGAGTAAAATTTTTCCAGGAATCAGGGCTGGTAGAGGGTGACAATCCTGGAAAGGAGTTGTATGGTGGAGGCAGAGCTGAATGAGGAGTTCTGGATGTTGGGACTTGACAACACTGCTGGAAAAGAGATTTTATTCCATCACAGATTCCTTCAGATTGGTCAGGCCTTTCCCCACACCTGGGGCTTCAACAGCTCTTCCCATTGTTGGAGAATGAAGCCAAAATCCCCAGATCTTCAGGAGGGAAGCTGAGACATTCCAGGTCCAGCTCTTCAATATATCAGAAAGATAGGAAGGGTCCTGGAGGAACCACAGAATCCCAGAATCCCAGACTGGTTTAGGCTGTAAGGGACTTTAAAGCCCATCCAGTGCCACCCTTTTATCCAAGCAAAATGACAATATTATTAATAACATTATAATTAATATCTTCTTGCTAATGACAAATAAATGTTCCAATCCAATCCCAAGCAATCCCCCAATCAATGGGTTATTGATGTCTCCTGTTACTGATGTCCTTTGATCTTACTGATGATTTTTTTATCATGTGAAGAACATTTCAGGAATGTTCATTATTCTGTCACCCAGAGCCTCTTTTAGGTTTTTTTGGGGGGGTTTGTTTTGGTTGGTTTTTGGTTGGTTGTTTTTGGTTTTGGTTTTTTTTTTTTTTTTTTTGCCTTTTGTTTGGTTTGGTTTGGTTTTGTTATTTTTTGGGTTTTTTTGAGTTAAGCTGAAAGCAAATTCCAGCTCCCACTTCCAGCACTGAATCCTGGCTTTCTGAGCTGCACAAACCTTTCAGTAGTTTTCAAGGTCTGACTTTGCCTCCAGACCTCCAGACATGGCCCTGGCATGTTCTGAGTAGAACTGGGGCAGCTCAACATCCTGCAGGAGAAAACTGCACCGGTCTGCTCAAAAATCCCAGTCCTGGCTGGGAGGAAAGCCCCGGCAGTCTGTGAGGTCTGATGGAGCTGGGCAGGTTGAACAGAGCCTGAGCTCTTAACATCAAACCCTCCCAGAGTGAGGGCAGCATGGAGGGGAGCTGGCAAGTGCCAGCCGGGAGAGCAGCACCCTGGAGCTTGGTTAGGGCAGGGAGGGGGCACGGCTGGGCCTCCTTTCTCCATCATTATCCAAAGGGAATGGCCTGGCCCAGCTGCTCCAGCAGCTCCAGAGCAGCCTCCAGCCCCTGTGCTGGAAAACTCGACTCCTGCAGCTGCTGGAGAGGCTGAGCTCTGCCCCTTCCATTCCTGCTGTGCCACAGAGCCTTCCAGCAATGGAATAACACATTCCCAAAACCTGGCTCCACAGGGATACAATAAAACATTCCCAAAATCCAGCTAATGGCTGCACTCACAGCCTGGGAATCCTTTCAGGATGAAGTCTCATCCCTGGAAATTGGGCTGTTCCCATTTTACCTCCTGGCCATGGCCTTTTCCTACTTGTTCATGTCATTTTATCACCTGGCCATGTTCTTTTCCCATCTGGACATGTCCTTTTACTATTCGATCATGTTCTTGTTCTGCCTGGCCACATCTTTTTCCCCCTGGCCATGTCCTTTTAGTACCTATCCATGTCCTTTTATCACCGGTCCATGTCCTTTTCCCACCTGTCCACATCCTTTACCTGCCAGATCCATAGCTGTGATTGTCACTGGAGACAAAAGGATGTGGCACCTGCTCCCAACAATTCACCCACGTTGTTTGTAATCACTGAACTCGTCCCTGCTTCCCCACTGGGAAAGGGGAAAAACCAGGAGCTGATTCTGCTTGGTATATCCATGCAAACAAAGCATCAGCTGGAGCACATCCCCCAGGCAGGGAGGAGCAGGAATTCCCGGCCATGGAAGGCTCTCAGTCACTCAGTCAGTGCCAGAGGGGTGGAGGAGGGAGCTGAGACTGAAATTGTCATCAGAGAGACACTGCTTCTCTTGCAGTGCAGCTCCTTCCCCATTTCCACTCACACTTCCAGCTCAAAATTATCAGAGTTCCTGTCCTTGGTGGAGAGGTGCCACCCTCCGGAACTGCATTCAGTCAGCTCCACAGCCTCTCCCTCTGGGAATGTCACCTGAACTGGAGGATCCTCTGGAGAAGCTCAGGACTCGCTGCCTGGGCCAGAGAAACCTTGGGAGTTTGACCCTTCCCATCCTTTCCCAATTCTAAGGGCTGTCCCCTCTGCTCCCATTCCTGCTTTCTTAGAGGTGAAAAGGACCTAAATATTCCCAAAACAGGGAAGCTCCACCTGTAGGTTTAGTGTTTGAACCCCTGCTCCTCTTTCCAGAGGGAGCTGAAATGCCACCAGAAATCTGAGGTGTTCCCATTCCAGGAGTTTCTCCTTGTCATGACATCAGCTCTCCCATCCCAGGCCATGCCATGTGTGCTCCCTGCTTCCCCCACCCCACACTGGCCTGCCTGACACTGAGGCCCTTTCCTGGGATATCTCAGGAGCTGGGATGTTTCTGGAGCTGGGATGGCAGCGGGCTGGAAGCAGAGAGCTCCTGCCAGCTGTGATCATGGAGCAGTGACAAATGAGGTCTGAAGCTTTGCTGGGAGTGAGGTTGGCTCCTGGCACTGCTGCCCAGAGCTGGCACTGCCAGAAGAGCAGGGGAAGCAGGGGAGCACCTGGAGGTGTCACACAAGCTTCTCAGCCAGGCTGCAGGAGACAAACATCAGCCGAGCACAGTGAAAAGGAGGCACGGGGTACTGCTGCAGGTTAATTAACCCAGGAGGTCATCAGTACCTGGCTGAGCTCTCTGCACCAGCTCATTACAAGCTTTCTGACAAATTGATTCCTTTTTTGTGCTCTCTGTCTTCCTACAATGTGAGAAAGGCTCCTGACTGGGGTGGGAGCTGTGCTGGGAGCTCTGTCCAGTCCTGGCACTGCCCAGGGAGTCCTGGCTGGGCAGGGGAGAGGACAGGGGACACGGGGGGGAAGCGCTGAGCAGCAGCGCTGGGGACAAAGGGCTCTGTTAAATCCCAGTAAATGAGTTCTTTATTAGCAATGCTAATTGTTGAGGAGCAGAGGGGGGACTTCAGCCAGACAAATGCACTTCCATGGTCCCAAGTAATTTCCAGCATCTTCCTGCATCAGTTCCCCACTCCACCTCAGCCTGAGAGAGCAGGAGGAGCAGGGAACTGGGATCAGCCTGAGCTGGGCTCATCCTCTCCTCCCCCAGGACTCGGTTGTCTTCTGTCCTTGCTTCCTTTCTTTGCTGAAGCTCTGTTACCCCCCTGGTGTCCCTCAGGAGGATCCTGCCTGTGGCATTCCCATTCCCGGTGCAGCCCAGCTCAGATGTTTTCCCAGGCACGACGCCAGTTCGCTGTTTTATGTCTCATTTGTCGAGGGCTTTTTTTCCCTTTAATCTCTGTAATTAAAGCTCGCAGCTGCCACAGCTCCAGGAGCAACAGGAGGAGCAGCATCCAAGCACCCCCCGCATTCCCACCTCCCTCCCCTGCCCTGCCTGGCGTTGTTGATGCTCTCAGGTGCCACACTCCAGCTGGGTGGTGGGACTTGTGAGGGAAACACCAGACCTGGTGCTGGGCTCAGCCCATTCCCGGGAATTCGCTGGTGCGGCGCAGATGCCGCAGAGCCCAGCGACGAGGGCTGAAGGCAGGGAAATGTTTCATTTCTGCTCTGATGAGCTCTTGGGTGCCAGGATGTGTCATTGCTCCAGCAGCACAAACCCCGTCCTTCCCAGACCCCAGCAGCAGCCACATATCAGCAGCACAGCAAAGGAAGAGGTGATGGAGGAGAGGAGCTGGAATGCACTGACGGGGAGGCAGCGATTTCATGGAATTGGCCCCTGTGGTTTGGAGCCCTTCAGCTGCTACGGGGCCAGATGAGATCACTCACTGTGCTCTCCTTCTTAATGAACTCGGTGCTAATCAGTGCAGTGAGGGGAGGGCACCTTCACTTCGGCATGGTTCAGCAATCCAGCAGGTTCGCTCTGGGCAGGAGTGATGGCCCCAGCTCCAGCTCAGGAAACACAGGGAAACTTCTTCCCAGGAAAGTACTGGGGCCACAGACATGAAGTAATTCCGCTCTTAGTTTATGATAGTGCTGTTCCCTTGTACTCTGTCTGCACGGAGGAACCAGACATCCATCTTCCAGCTGCAGGAATGCCAGGCAGGGATGGGATCCATGGCCCCATGGCCCAGATAAAACAGAAAAGGGGATGGACACAGGGAACGGGAGCTGTGACACTGCTGAGCATGGCCAGGGCCAGGAAGATGATCCGAGGGTGGGAAACCTCCATCATGGAGCCAGGATGGGAGAGCAGGGGGTGTTCACCTAGAGAGAAGGATCCAAGGGACACCTCAGAGCCCCTTCCAGGGCCTAAAGGAGTTCCAGGAGAGCTGGAGAGGGACTGGGGACAAGGGATGGAGGAGGACACAGGGAATGGCTCCCACTGCCAAGGGTCAGGGATGGATGGAATATTGTGCACGAATTCCTCCCTTGGAGGGTGGGCAGGCCCTGGCACAGGGTGCCCAGAGCAGCAGTGGCTGCCCCTGGATCCCTGGCAGTGCACAAGGCCAGGCTGGATGGGGCTTGGAGCAGCCCAGGGTAGTGGAAGGTGTCCCTGCCCATGGCAGGGGTGGCACTGGGTGGACCTTAAGGCCTCTTCCCACTCAAACCACTTCAGAATTCCATGATTTCTCCTCTAATCCTCTGGGTGATGAGCCAAGGAATGCTGAGCAGGATCTACCTTTTCCAGGTGTTCCCACACCAGCAGCTCATGAGAGATTCCTGCCCCTCAGAGGAATTTCAGAGTCTGGGGGTTTCTGCCCTCCACATCTCAGCAAGCACAAACTCTGCCCTGGGCTGTGCTCTCAGAGCTCTGGGTGGGTTTGAGAATCTTTTGTTTGAATGTCCTTCAAATGTGAATGAGGAGGCAGGAAACAGCATCCCCCGGAGAGAGTGGAGGGGACAGGTATGAAGGGAATAGACAGGGATAGAGAAATGCGGCTGGAAATGAACTTTAGCAGGGGGTCATGGCTCTGTTAAATGCCTGAACATGGCTGAAGTTCTAACCCTTCTTTCCCTGCCCACATTCCAGTTTCTCCTGAACTGAATGATAACGGTGAAGTTTTACAGATCTCTGTGTCACTGATGGGTCCCAGGGGAAATATCCAAGGAGAGGAGCTCCTCTCCCAGGAAAGATCTTTCTGGGGGGGAGGGGGGGGGAAGGGTGGTGTAAAAGCCCCCATCCTCAGCAAGGACCCCAAAAAGCATCAACATTTTTGATGACAAATCAGCCAAACCAAACCATCTCCATTTTCAGATGCACCATTTCTCTGTTTTGTACCTATTTTGAAGAACAACATACATTTCCTGCATAGGAGAAACCAGTTCTGGCAAAGGCCTAATTCTCACCTTCCTCCACAACCCTCAATTAACTTGGAATCAGCCTTAAAACTCTTAAACATTTTGGATATTTCTTGCCTCCAACCAGCTCCAGCCCTTTTGATCCTGACTCCTTTGGTCTGGAAGTGCCACCACCCAAAGAAGTTCTGCTTCCTGTGTCACTTTTCTCCCAGCTGATTCACCTTCTATCCCTTTATTATACATGTGGCTCTGGAGCTGCCCCATGGACACACCAGGAAATGTATCCCAAGACAGACAGTGGGTTTGTGTCCTCCTGAAGCAGCTCAGGGAGCAGGGAGGGGATGAGGAAGTTGGCTGCTGGAGGGAAGTTTGGTGCTTTTCCTTCCTGCAGAGAAGTCACTGCAATTCTGCCTGGTGTGATGTAAATCCGTGCTGACACTGAGGGGGGCTGGCTCAGGTCCTGCAGCTTTATTTACAGAAATTATCTGATTTCAACCTCAGGGTTTCCTCTGGGGCAGGAAAAAAAGAACTGGGCGTTGTTGTGAAGGAGCAAAGGAGCTGAGCAGCCCCAGAGAGTTCCTGTGATGGCATTCTGGGGTTGGAAAAATGGGCTTAATTGACAAACAAGGTTTGGTAAAGCTGTGCCTTTGCCCTTTGGCTGAGGGGAATTTCAGAGTGGGTTTGTTCAGCTGGGACCTGACTGGGCAAAATTCCCAACCCTGGAGCCCATGGACAGGTAACAGGTAACCAGACAAGGGAATCACCTGAGGTGGTGCCCGTGGAATTCAGGCTGGATTTGGGGAAAATTTCTTCAGTGGGAGAGTGGCTAAACCCTGAACAGGCTGGCCAGGGCAGTGGTAGAGTCCCCAACTCCTGCAAGTATCCCAAACTCAATAGATGTGATACTTCATGGTGTGGGTTAGTGGAAATGGTGGGATTCAGTACAAAGTTTGGCTTCATGAACTTGGAGGTTTTTCCAGCTTTAACGATTCCATGACTTTCCTCAGCCCTAATACGCAGGATCTTTTATCCACTGAAATATGTTCTCCACTCTTATTTCCCCAAAATTCTCTTTTCTCCCCACTCCACTCATCCTTCCCAGCCCAGCTCCAGATCTCCTACAGGTACCTGCATCTTCCTGAGGAACAGAGCAGGAATAACAGCAGGGATTTGGTCTCCATAGGGTACAGAACTTCCCTAAAAAGAGCTGGAATAGGTGCAAGGAGCATCCCAGGAACCCAGTGCTGTCCTGGACCATCAATTCTCTCTCAGTCAAGGATTCTCTGAGCTGCAAAGAGCTCTGTGTGCAGGAACAACTTCACAACATCAAAATCCAGTTAAAGGATGGAAAGGAGAAAATAAAACCTCAGCCAGACACAGACTCGGTGCTGTCTTCATGCCCATTCTCTTCACACATATCCATAGATCTTAATTTGCTGCCACTAAAAGCCTCTTAGGAAAAGGAAAAGTCCTTCCAGGCTCTTTGTCTATTTGTGATAAGGCCATGAGCATCTGCATTAGCAGAATAATAAAAAAAAAAAAGATAAATGTTTTAACATTATTTTAATTAAAATGTGATCATACAATTGTTTAAGGATATAAAAATAATTCTCATTCATATTAATTAGGCTTCATTTTTGCATGCCTGAAGCATCTCCTCCTGTGCTGGGGCTTTGGAACATTCCTGATTCCTCCTGCCTCTCCCAACCTCTCAGTCCATCCAGCCCCTTATCCGTGACCTTGCCAAGCAGGCAGGGATAAAAATGTGGGGAATGGGCAAAGCAGCCTAAAAAGAGAGGAGAATTCCTGAGCCATGGAGAGTCAGAACTCTCAGTGTTTGCCACACTTCCACCTGCAGGGAGGGGATGCAGGGAATGCAGCAGATTCCCGGAGCAGCAGTGGCTGCCCCTGGATCCCTGGAAGTGTCCCAGGCCAGGCTGGACAGGGCTTGGAGCAACCTGGTGATGGTGGAAGGTGTCCCTGCCCACAGCAGGGGTGGCACTGGCCCATTCTTAAGGCACCTTCCAAGCCAATCCATTCTGGGATTCTGTGAAAAAGAAAAAACTGGGAGCTCTATGTCTGGGCATGAAGGATTTGTGTGTTGCTTTGAAGGAGCAAAGGAGCACTTTGGGGGTTGGAAAAATTATTTTAATTCATAAACAAGGCTGAGAAAGCCAAGAGAGCTGAGAGAGGAGAGGGAGTTGGGGGAGAAGAGGGAGAAGAGGGAGAGGAGGGAGCTGGAGGAGCTGAAGGAGCTGGGGGAGCTGAAGGAGCTGGGGGAGCTGGAGAGCTGTCAGCTCTGCTGTCTGCTGCCATCACAATCTGTTCCTGCTTCACAGCAAACAGAGCAGGGAAAGGGAAGGGTTTGCCAAGATGGACAATGCAGCCAGACATTGTGAGGAGAAAAACTGGGAATATCTCCATAGTCCCTATGCTGACTGGAGCACTGGGAAGGAGCAGGGAAGGAACAGGACTGGGGACATATGTGGTGGGGAGGTTTTTTTATGCAAACACTGTTCAAGGAGAGAGCAAGGGATGCTCACGTGTCCTCAGCCAGCTTTGTGCCAGCTCAAGGATATGGATCAGCCTGTGGGCTCTGGGATCAGCCTGTGCCTCTGGGGTTTGGCCGAGAGCATCTCAGAGAGGCCACTGGATGGGTCTGCTTTATCACAGAGCTTGTGCCTGGAGGATATTCCTTGTGCTGGGATTGAGTTTGATGCCCTGTGGGTGATAAAAGAGCAATTTCCAAACAGCTCAACCTGCTCAGGTACAATGTGGGAGCTGAGACTGGGCTCCAGTCTAGAACTGTTTTTAACTGGCAGCTGAACACCTGATTTCAGGTGATGGGGATGGTGTCAGGGTGGGGTCTCAAGTCCAAACACTCCCACTATCACAAAGTCCCCCACAACTGGAAGGTACCAAAGGCACAAAAGCTTTTGCAAACCTGGCATCTCCTCCAACATTCCTGTTCCTGAGCTGAGCCCCTCCAGGCTGGATTCTCCCTGAGTCCCCCCCAGCTGCAGGACATGGCTCCAGCAGCAGCCACAGCCCCACTGGTGTGCCCTGGCCAAGGCAGGACCGTCTCCCCTAACAAATCACCCTAATGTTAACTTTAATTGAACACAGAGGTAATAACCCCCATCCCTGTGCTGGTGGATGATTCTGTAGTTCCAGTTCCCAGAGGATCCATCAGAGGCATTGCAGGAGACAATGAAGCAATAATTCCTCCTCCAGGTGCTGTCCTCCCCTGACATTCTCATTTCCTTCTGCTCCCCACACCAAGACAAAATCCTGATGGGCTTTGCTGATATCAGAAGAGCAGCAGAACTGCAAATTCTCCCTCCCACACTGATTTAATTTCTCAAATTGTTCTCCCCATTGCAAATATTTTCTGCTTTGTAACAGCTGAGGTTTGAAAACAATGCTGTGTGCACAGATACAGAGCCCTTCTCTTGTTTGCTTTGATTCCTCTGGAGAAAATAGAACTGATTCATTTATTCATTGCATATAAATTCACCAACTGTTTGACTCTTCTTTTTTTAATCATTGTGGCACAAACAACCCACAGTTTAATTTTTACAAGTTCCCTCATTACTCAGACCTGCTAACCAGGACATGTGAGCACCAAGGTGCTCTTCAGTTGTTTACTGATCGTTCATTTTCCCTAGAATTCCTCATCCATCTCTTGTAGCATCGTTTCTTCTTCTCAGTGTGATGTCTCAAACATTTCTTTAACAAGAGATGGTCAGAAAATTAGTGGTGAATAATTACAATTCAATTGAATTGTCCTTATTTCATTATTATCCAAAGTAACTTTGTCCTGTAGCCGGAGTCTTTACATAGTTTCTCTTTCCATGAGGAGCAGCTGCTACTTTGGGGTAGAGATTTATTCCAATTTATTCCCTGTTCAGGGTGGCAGGGTAACCCTTGGTAGGGATGTCCCTCCCCACCCCACATCTTCAGGGAATTCCAAAGTGGTTTGGGTGGGAAGGGACATTAAAGCCCACCCAGTGCCACCCCTGCCGTGGGCAGGGACACCTTCCACCATCACCAGGTTGCTCCAAGGCCTGGACAGCCCGGCCTGGGACACTTCCAGGGGTAGCCACTACTGCTCTGGGCATCCTGTGCCAGGGCCTGCCCACCCGCACAGGGAAGGATTTATCCTGAATGTCTATTCCCATATTCTCCTTTCCTCCCAAAGCAGGAGCAGTGCTGCTGTACCTCATTCCCTGTTGAGATCCCAACGAGATCCCAACCCCTAGCCCTGCCCACAGACACAGAAATTCCTTTTTTTTCTCCTCCCCACGGGAACAGCCCCTGATCCACCGCAGCAGGAATGGCTGCGAAACAGAAATTGCTTTGTGTAGTGCTGAGAGGTTTTACAGGTCCATTTTCGCTCCCTGCCGAGGTGAGAACAGGACCCTTCCAATCTCTGATCAAAAAGCTGCCAGGGAAGGACCTGTTCCCTGCCTGAGGAGAGGTCCCGGACAGGATCCTCCTTCCCACCAGGACTCACAAAAGCCTCGGTTCGGGTCCCTGCCTTGCCCTGCCCAGCACATCTTAATAAACACCTCCGGCACTGCTCACGCAGTGTCCCGACCTTTGTAGGGTAAATCCACAGCAACCTTCCCAAAGATTAATCCAAATCCCCAAAATTTCACAGATAAAACCTTATTTCTCTCTCTCTTTTTTTTTTTTTTAACAGTCCCACTCATCAAAGCACCTCTTGGTGCTGTTGTTTGAAATAAAAGGGTTTATGAAAAGCTGCTAACGAGCCCCAAAAGCTCCAAGGCTTAGAAAGTCTCCTGCAGGATGGTCTGGCAGGAAATGTTTCCCTCAGGATGCTCCTTCCCGGAGGATGCTCCCTGAGCTGTGACAGGCACTGACTCAGCCGAGGGGTAAGGAATCGTTCTCCTGGACCCAGATGGATCCGTGGGATCAACCAGGGGCTCTCATAAGACATCACCAGGGTGAGGAGGAAAAATCTTGCCAGCCTTTAAAAGCAAAGGGGCTGGAACTGAGGCCATCCCTGCGCTGGGAAATCCCTGTGGTCCCCGAGAGCAGCTGTGACTGTGACCATTGGCACCAAGTGCCCTCCTGGGTGACTTCCCAAGCAAGAAAAGAGATAGAGTTTGTTGAAGCCACATCCCTGGAAGTGTCCAAAGCCAGGCTGGAGGTGGCTCCGGGCAGCCTGGCATGCTGGGAAGAGTCCCTGCCAGAGGCACTGAATGGGCTTTGAGCTCCTTTCCAACCCAAAGCAGTCTGGCATTTTATGATTCCACAGTAATTTTGTGATTTCTGGAGGCAAAAGGGGAATAAAATGGTCTCTCCTCTTTTCCCATAAACTTTGTGCATCCAAAATGAGGGGGCAGATTTTCAACTCCCGTGGGCTGCACAGGGAGCAGGGAGGGCTGGAGGAGATTTACCGATCACACCTACAGGATTTGGGGATATTTGGGATGGATTTGGGGCCATTTGGGTGTTTTTGGGGCCATTTGGGATGCAGTTTGGTTGGCTAAGCCAAAGGCAGGGATTCCCATCCCCTCCTGGCACAGACCCATCCCGATTGTGTTCTGTCCATGCTGTGTGAGCCAGGGATCAGCACGAGCCCGAGGGGACACCGCCAGTCTATTCCTGAACAAGGAAAATCCCCCTGGAATTGTGCATCTAAGAACAGCCCCTGAAACCTCAAACCCTCCCCACAGAGCAGTCGCCGATTTTCCCTTTTTCCTCTGGAAGCGCCCCCAGAGAAGCAAAGCCAGACGCTGGTGTCAGACGCTGTTCCAGCTCGCTGTTCTTCCGAACCCCCCGGTGTCGCTTCCCAGGTGACTCCGAAGTGTCCCCATCACTCCCCCCCACCCCGATCCCCCCCGTTCCCGCAGGAGCCCGGGCTGTCCTGGCCGGGTTTATCACGCAGTGAAGGCAGAGATGTGCGCTGCTGTCCCCCTCTGGAAGCGATGGGAGGGAGAGACATCCCGGGAGCCTCCCTGCTGCGCTGGGATCATTGCGGGACCATCCCCATCATTACTGGGCCCGTTCACCTTCCTAAAGAGCACAAATGCACTGCTGGGGCGTTTCGGGAATAAGTGACTCGCTGATGGCTATTACAGAGATTATTCCAGAAGGTGTTGAAGTTCCCATTTCTCCGGGAATAATGGCTCACCTCCCCCGGCGGCAGCGGGGGAACCCTGCCAGCCTCCCAGGAGCTATGAGTACAAGGCACAAGGAAAAGGCCATTTAGGAGTTTTGTGCTGGAGTTTGCAGTTGTTCGAGTGAGAGTCGGTTCTGGCTTTTATCACTGAGACAGGCGGGGAGAAGCGCTGGATTTGCACGGAACGAGCTGTTCGTGGCCAAGGGATCGCGGCCGGAGTTGGAACTCAGGGGAGCTGCAGCCACGTCTGGGAGCCTTCGGGTGACGGGAGCTCATTCTGCAGCTTGGGCTTGGAGTCCACGGAGGAACAGCATCGATGGTTCCATTGCACACACGGGATCATGGAAAATCCGACTGGGAAGAGAGCCCAGGGATCATCCAGTCCCACCCCCGGCCCTGCACAGACCCTCCAACAATCCCATCCTGTCCATCCCTGGCAGCGCTGTCCAAACATTCCTGGAGCTCTGGCAGCCTCGGGGCTGGGACCATTCCCTGGGCAGTGCTTGAGCACCTCCGGGGCAGGAACTCCATCATTCGGGAAAGGGATAAACAGGCACAGAGTCATCCGAGAAGGATCCCGGCTCACGGGGGCCGCAGCCGGTCCCTCCCGAGAAATGCCCCGGTGTTATCAGTCCCGGGGGTTTAACCCATCACAGTCCGGTGCCCGGGGCAGAGCAGGACGCCAGAACCCGATGGCCCCGGGCCCAGGATGTGCTGCCCACAGCTCTTCCAGCAGGGAGGCGGCCCCGCGGTGTCCATCGGCCCTGCCGCTGGAGCACATACCGCAATGTTTTCCCAGTCTGTCAGATTAGTCGCTGCTCGTTCATTATCCAGGAGAGGAGCTGCTCTTCAGCACAGCTCAGACCACCGAGCTGAAGGGACTGACCCTGCCACTGCCTGGGCTAATGAAGCCTTATGACTCCTGTCTGCCCACATCTTCTGTCAGAAAATAATTCACCCTCAGATTTTGACTAATTACGGGAGTTCAGAGTGGCTCGGCTGGCTTTGATCCAAAACCTGGCTGCAAGGAAAAGCCTCCCTCGAGCTGCAGGCAGTTAGGGAGACTCGGGAGAAAGAATTCAGCTCCTCTGGACATTGGGTGGGGAGGGGGAACAGTTTTGAGATTGATGTGTCCCTGAGGGACCCCTGAAGACTGAGGGATCTTCAAGGGGTTCTTCAAGGCTCATGGTTCAACTAAAAAGAAATTAATCCTGTAAAACCTCAGGGAGTGGATGCCAGCTTGTCCCAAACTTTCCCCATTCATGCTTACCCAGGAATGGGTTAGAGCATGACTTGGAAGTGCCCATTTCTCTGCCTGTGCATGCCCAAGGCTGAGAGGGAGGAATGGAAATCAGAGGAAGGTTCTGTACAATTTGTGAATCTGAAGCATGAGCTGGTGACTCCAGGGATGTGAGCAGCACTTCCTGGGTGGAATACTGGCTTGTGGGAAGAGCCTCTGAGCAGGGAACACCGTTAGGTTTAATGCCTGCCCAACACTTGCACGTTGGCTAAAAAAAAAAACATAAAAAGAAGGCAACTTGTAAAGAAACATGGACTTGTAATGGAGAAATTACTTAAATAGAGAAAATAATGTCTCAAAACAAAATCCCTGCTTTCCCTTGCTCAGTATCCGGCCTTTCATCTTCCCAGGGTGGATAATGTCCAGCTAGAGGCTGGACAGGGCTGGGAGCACCCTGGGACAGTGGGAGGTGTCCCTACCCATGGCACAGGTGGCACTGGAGGGGCTTCAATGGCCTTTATAACTCAGACAAGTCTGGAATTCTCTGATTCTCCAGGCTGTTTATTCTGTAATTCTGTAACCCAGGCACCAAGGAGAGACAGCATCATCCCCACCAAGGGAAACAACATCACCTCCATAGAGGAGATCAATCCACTCTGGGAACACTGGTGAGGTAAACAGGGAGAACTGAGAGAGAAATTGAGAGCAAATCCACAGGCTGGGATCCCTTGCCCTCAGCCATCTTTCTACCTGCAGCAGCTTGGGAGCGCTCAGGGACAAGGAGTCATTCACCAGGAGCATGGGAAGTGGCAGGAAGGATTCAGGGAGTGCTTTGCTTCAGAGTCACCTCACTCTACTGAGAGAAAACAGCTGGAATATTCACCTTTCCCTGGCTCCTTTTGGCACGTCCTTGTTGAGTTATTGCATGGAAAGGGGTTTAGTGTTGGAAATGAGGGGTACAGAGACATGTGGGGCAGCAGTGCAGAGGCAGACATCTGTATCAGAGCCCCCACAGCTGCATTCCTACCCTGGCACAAACTGCCTACCTCCCATGAGCCTGCCCAGAGCTAATCTTCCATAACAAACCCATTTGAGCAGGAGACAGGGAGATCTTTTCAGTAGATTTGGGGGAATGGGGCTGACAGAATTAATGAAAACCCCCAAAACCTGCTGACAAAGTGTGTTGGGCTTCCTCCAGAGCAGTTGGGATTTCCTTCCAGTGTAAAATTGTCTTGGCATCACAATCACTCATTTTGGACCACACATATTATTTTTTGTCAGTTTTGGAAAAAGAAAGGAGAGTGGGGATGTGTTTGGGGCCTGTTTGCCACAGACACAACAAAACATTCCAGGCTTTAGTAGCACTTTGGTCCATTCCAAACCCCTCTGGCTCTGAGGCTGCTCCCCAGCACAGTTTGAGTGCATCCAGGGGCTCCTCCCAGCTGAGCAATTCCTGAGGCACTTGTGGCACCATCCCAGCAATTTCCCTGCCCTGGACTGAGCTCAGCTCAGCCATGACTCTGGGCTTCCCCACTGATTCAGTCTCAGACAAATACCTTCCCCTCACAGCCTCCAGATGCACAACCCACCGAGAAATCCGTACTGAGTAAAGACTTTGGGGTTGGAATCCTTTGTTCCTGCAGGTTCCCAGGAAGGTCAGAGCCCCCCTGCTACTCTCAGAGCCTCAGCACAGTTTTGTGAGAATGAGGAGTCTGGAAAAACTGCAGGACGGAAATCAGGAGTGGAACCCAGTGGGGGTTGGAACAACTGGGAATTTGCAGGGACATGGCCCAAACACTCAGCAGGGATCATCAAGAATTCCAGAACTGCAGAACAGTTTGGGTTGAGTGGGACCTGAAAGCCCGCCCAGTGCCACACCTGCCATGGGCAGGGACACCTTCCCCTGTCCCAGGTTGCTCCGAGGCCTGTCCAGCCTGGCCTGGGACACTTGCAGGGATCCAGGGGCAGCCACTGCTGCTCTGGGCACCCTGTGCCAGGGCCTGCCCACCCTCACAGGGAACAATTCCTGCCCAGTATTCCATCCATCCCTGCCCTCTGGCAGTGGGAGCCATGCTCTGTGTCCTGTCCCTCTGTCCTTTGTCCCCAGTCCCTCTCCAGCTCTCCTGGAGTCCCTTTAGGCCCTGGAAGGTCACAATAAAGTGACCCCACAGATATGAAAGGAAAGGAGGAAGGAGAAATGGGGTGAACAACAGGGAATATTTTGGGATGGCTGTGGAATACAGGTAGAGGCTGCATTTTTGGGGGGCAATGGGCAGGAAAACATGGCAATAAAGCTTTCCTGGTTCCTTCCTCCATACCCCAAGGATTGTTCCCTTCCCAGTTCCTTCATCATCCTCCCTATGGCACTGCCCCGCCTGCACCCCTCATATGCAACATCCACAGTGTCTGCACAGACCCAGCCTGAAGTTCCCAAATTCCAGCAGCTCCTCAGGGAGCTCCCAGCAGTGCCAAATTACCAGCACACACCAAATCCAGGGGGATGCTCCCATGCCACTTAGCAAGAGCTCAAAAATTGTTTAATGGGATCCAGCAGAATAAACCCCAACCATGTGTCAATAATTAACTTTTTCCAGGCACAGGTGGTCTCGTTGTCCCTTTTTTCCTGCATGAGGTGACACCCAGGACACTGTCCATTGTCCCTGTCAGTGAAAGACAAATCAGGCTTAATCCACTCAGGCTTAACTCAGTCAGGCTTAACTCAGGGCCTTCCCAAACTGTGCTGGATGAATTTTCTGAGGTTGGCTCCTGCAGCACAAGCCTGTCTGGAATGTAAAGTAGCCCTGGGCTGTGGAGCACAGAAGAGTCTGGGCAGGAAGGGAAGATCCATGGAATCCCCTCTGAAATTGGATGGAAAATTCTCATAGACTGTAGGGTGAGCATCAGTGAGTGAACAGGGGCAGCCAACTCCTCTTGGTGGTTAAACCTCCCCTGGGACAGGACATGGATGGAACAGGGATAGATTCCAAAAGCAGAACTGGAGTTTGGCTCCTCTTCTGAGCTTTCTGATCCCAGATGATTCCGTGTTGCCATAGAAATAACACAAACCCCGAACCTGGTGCTGTCCCGTCCCCACCCCGTGCTAGGATTTGGGGTCCAGCTGAGGAAGGGGCACCTTCCCCCGATCCGGCCATTCCTGACAGCCCGCAGGATGCTTTGGATGGGTTTTCCTTAGGTATTTTTCCTAAGCAAACCACAGAACTCCTGCCTCGCTCCCCCCAGGGAACTCTGCCCTGGCCTGCAGTTTATGGAGGCATTTCTCAGCCCTGCTTAGGGACGCGTTTAAGGCTCCATTATTCTTATTTATTGTTGGGTCTTGGAAGCCCTTCCCAGGCAGAGCTGGTGCTTTATGTGCCTGGGATCGGGGTGAGCTCTGTCTCTACCCTGCAATCTGTGTCCAAGTCCTACAGAATGGGAGATACTGGACCTGAAAATTGCATTTTAATGTGACAGCGACTTTAGATCACGTTTAATTCACAGCATTTTTCATTTCCAAGTTGTTCCCACCTCTCCAGACCCACACTCAGCTCAGGGAACTCTTGCTTAGCTTGCAGGAAGGAAAATTGTGGTTCTGTTCAGAAGTACAAGCCCCAAAATCCCAACAACCCTAAAACATTGGATGCACTCCCTGCATCCCTTCATATCTGATGCCAAAGAATTATGAGCCAGGGAGGAACTGCTATCCCTGACCAGGAAAGGATTTTAAGCCAGTGTTGCTGTGGCTTCAGTGCCTGCAAGGAGGAAAGGATCCCAAAATCAGTGGATGAACCATCCCAAACAACTCCATATGTGTGTTCTGTCCCCGTGTCCACATCCTGGGGAATGTGGAACAGGGATTGGGCACTGGATCCACTGCCTTGAGAAAGTGTGTAGCCAGACAGGGACTGATCTTTACTCAAACAGTGAAAATAACCTGAATTTAATTGTTAATGATCAACAAGAGAGCACAAATCAGAATAACTCCAGAGAATTATGGAGTGGTTTGGGTTAGAGCAACCATCCAGCTGCACCCCCTGCCATGGGCAGGAACAGCTCCCCAGCAGCTGTCACTGCTGAAGGATTTTGTGGAAACAGGACATTTCCCACCTGGACTGAATGGTGAAGTGGAACCTCTCTGAGCTGCAGTGTCAGTCTAAGATGGATCTTAGGCCTGATCTAATTTCACACTCATATTTTGGAGTGGAATATCCCAGAAGTTCAGCTAAACATCCTCTGATACCTGGTGAATTTTCTCACTGTATCATTCCTTGACTGGGGAAAGTTACTGCCTCCATTGGGTCCTGGGAAGGTGATTGTGGTCACCAAGCTACCAAATATTCAATGTGATTTCACAAATATTCAATACGAACTTTAAATATTCCGTATGAGTTCATAAATATTCAATTTGACTTTACAGATATTCAATGTGACTTCCCAGCTATTCAGTGTGATTTCACCAAGCCCCTCCTCTCTCCTTACACTGTAATGGAAGCCCAGCTCACCCTGGTGGTCCCCCTGTCCTCAGCTGGGATGTCCCCTCCCTGAGGCTGCAGCCTCCCTGTGTGGGGTGGATGGGTTTAGGGAAGGCTGGATTCTGAAGCCTCAGAGATTCCCTAGTTTCTCTTCGGCACAGAGCAGATGCTGAGTGTGAGCCCAGTCAGGATGGACAGATCACAGAGCTGCCAAAGGGCACCTGCACTCAGACCTGACTCATTTCTCTTCTTGTGCCTTCACCAGATTTTATCCAGTGCAGTTTCCCACCTCTCCAGCCCCGCATTCCTGCAGTGGGCAAAGAGCAGAGGAGCCAGGGAACAGCCCTGGGCAGGGGCTGAGGGATGCACCAGGCCCAGGCCCTGCCTCTGCTGCCACAGCTCCTTCGAAGGGTGACAGATTCTCCTGCTCCAGTCCTTGCAAAGAACTCCTTTGGGAGCTTTGAGGTTTCTGCTGGGGTCTGTTAATCTGGGATCCCATAAGCTCAGGGCTTTGGAAATGCCAGGAGGGGACAAAGTCCTTCGTGCAAAGGGGAGCCAGGTGGGTGACACCAGGACTGAGCAGCTTTGGCAGCTCCCAGTGACCCAGAGCCACCCAGAGCTGGAGACAGCCCTGTGCTCTCTGGTGGCTGCAGTGACACAGCTGTGACACAGCAGTGGGATCACAACTCACACCTTTGTAACCCTGTAGTAGAACCGGCCCCATGGAGCTACTCCAGACCCGGGTGGGGATAACTGAGGAGAATCTGGGCTTCAGCACTACCTCCACCACCCTGCCATGGGTTTTTGTTTATTAGGGCATCAGTGTATCTTGATCAGGGGTTCCCAGGAGGGTTTGTGGGGTGGGATGGGACATGGAAACTCCACAGGTGATGTAGGAATCCAGCTGTGGATTTGAATCAAAGTGAGACTTCCACGAAGATCATGGAATGCCAGAATAGTTTAGCTGGGAAGGACCTTAAAAATCATTCAGTCCCACCCTGCCATGGGCAGGGGCACCTTCCAGTGTCCCCGGTTTCTCCAAACCCTGTCCAACCTTGTCACTTCCAGGGATCCAGGGGCAGCCACAGCTGCTCCAGGCACCCTGTGCCGGGCCTCGCCCTCCCAGCCAGGAATTCCTTCCCAGTATCCATCTAAACCTCCTTTCTGTCATTTTGCAGCCATTCCCCCTTGTCCTGGCTCCTGGGAATTGTGTCTCCCAGCCCCAGGCTTGTGGCACCAAGGCCCTGATCCCTTTTCCTGTGTGGCCCCAGGGACTCCATTGCTGGCACTCCTGATCTACACCTTGGTGAAGGGAAAAGGAATTTGGCTCAAGAATCAGTAAATATTCATGTTTCTCGGAGGAACAGGGACCTCCTGAATGGAAAACCTTGTTTGGAAATGAACCGAAAAGCCTCCAGCCCTGGGGGGAGCAGGGTTTGGAAAGGGTCTCTTCCTTAATTTTTGCTGGAGTACCCAGGGAATCAGACAGAGCTTCCAATCCAACCCTCCCTGGAGGATTCAGCCCATCCATCAGTGGGTTCAGTATTCCCCATTCCAAGTGCTATTCAGAGTTAATTAAATTGTGCTGTTTTCTGAATGAGAGAGCTGCCTGTTCCATGGGCTTCCCTGATATACTGATTTTGGAAGTAATCAGACAACATTTTCCCTATTGTTATGTCTTTCACAATATTTCCTTTGCTCAGAGGAAATTCCTGGCCCACGAGCTCTTGGCAACAGGATCAGAGGTTCAAGAGGATCAGGGTTCCAGCCCCTTCAGGCACAGACCCTGCTCCAAGGGTCTGTGTGAGACCCATCTCCCATCCCAGCAGTGCAACCACCCCCTTCTACTAACTGAGGCCGCAGAATTCCTCTGAAACAGCTTCAGCGGTGGCTTACAAAACCCAGATCCAACTGTTCCAGCTTCTTTTGGTACCTTGGAATTATGGGGCAGTGCTGTGTGTCCAGACAGAGCCTCACAACAGCTGCTGAACACCTTGGGATTCAAGCTTGAGGAACTTTGGTCATGTGGGGAAGAACTTCAGACACATTCGCCATGTTTACCCCACTTTGGACTCACTCCCCATGTCTTCCCTGGTCCAAAGATGCTCCTCTGCCACAGCCAGAAGTGAGGCTGTTCCCTGAATGAGGGAGATGCTTTCCCACATGTGTAATCTCTGCAGAGCTCCCAGTTCTGGCACATCCCAGGACAGGGATCCCAGGAATGACAACTGTCCCATTTGGAAAGGAGAGGGCTGGGAAAGGACTCCCATCAATCAAGCCCCTCCCATCAATCTCCCAGGTGGATTTTATCCAGGGCCACCAGCAGAATTCCCTCTGGACACCCCAGGGAATGCCTCAGACCCAGTGGGATGGGTGTGAATTAAAGCTGTTGCCAAGGGCTCAGCCCAGCCCTGGAGCTGCCCCTCAGGCACTCCCAGTTTGGAGTCTGGACTCACCTGGGGCTGCAGTGCCAAGGGAAACATGGACATTTATTGGCTCTCCCATGATGAAGAAACCCCTTTGAGAAGGGATTCAATCCACTGTGGGGTATTTAAACAAATGTAATTAAAAGGGGCTCTTGTAGCAGGAGACAATCTTAGCAAGGCTTAATTAAAATGTTGCTGGCCCTGCTTAACATGCTCAGCTTCTCTTAAGAGCTGATGAAATGCAAAGCTTTGCTTCTGTTTTCATCTGGGAGAGAGTTCATTAATGGACTTCTCTGCACTGGATTAAGCCAAGTGCTCAGAAAGAGAATAAATTAATTTTCAGTAATTGAGGACCAATATTTTTTGGCTGAAACCAAATATTGGATGAAAAAAACAAAAAGGAAAAATAGGAGGTTCACTTGTAAAAGAAATGTTGTGGCTTTACTTCCATGAGGAAAATCAGAGCATTTTGGGGACAAGTAGCCACTTCCCTCAATTTTTATCGGACAAACAAAGCACAAAATGTTTGGGCAGTCCTTCCACAGGAGTTTTCGGAGGAGAAGTACCCTGGGCAAGGATTTTCTCTGGATTTTATTCTCCAGCTTTAGTGCTGAGGATTCAATCCTCCCTCCCTGCAGTAGTGGCTGCTTCTGGAGCAGAACACTTCAATCTTAGCCTAAAAATACAACTCTCAACACAAGCAGGTGATTTTTATTGCTGTGCCAGTAGTTTCTGGGAAGCTGCAAAACTCCTTAGGCCTTGGGTGAGACTCAGCTTTAAGGAGTGGATCTGGACTGGAATTAGAGAGCAAATCCTGCCTGGAACAGCAGGAGACTGCCTGTATTCCAGATCTGCTCCTGGGCTGGATTCTAGGAGGATTTTCTTCCCCTACTGGATAAACCGACCCATCTTCTTCAGTGTTTTTTCCAATACACCATATTGGAATCATAAAAAAACCCAAAACCAAAACAAAACAAAATCAATCAACCAACCAAAAAAATATCCTTTGGATTGGATTCGCTGCTTCTCTTTTTGCCCAATTACTGCAATCCCTGCTCCTCTTGGAAAGGTCACCTCTGTCCTTTCTTGCAGCTCCAGGAGGACCTGGACAGGGTTTTTCCACAGGAAATAAGGTCTCTGTTCTGGTCACTGCTCAGGACCCAGCTCCTGTCCCCTCCAGCTGGGCTGTGCCAGGAAAGGCCTCACTCTGCTCCCTGCACTGCCTTTGGGATTGAACAGGGAATGAAGGCTCCCAGAGCACCTGGAACTGGTGATTCTGGGATTGAACAGGGAATAAAGGCTCCCAGAGCACCTGGAATTGGGGCAGGTCAGGCAGCAGAGCCAAATTGCTGCTTTGCTCCCCTTCCTTGGCCCAGCAAATCCCCCCTGAGTGGCAGCCAGGGGAACTCAGCAGAGTTCTGGGAGATCACTGAGTGGTTTGGGTTGGAGAAACCTTTGGGACCATCAGTGCAGGTGTTAAGTTGGGTTTAAGTGCTCAGGTGATCTCAGCAGAGCAGGAGGGGAGCTCTGGCAGGGGATGTCCCAGCAGAGCCCACACCAGGGTGATGCTCTGGGACCTGCTGGGATTTGACAGCCCTGGAAATCCTGAGTGGGAAGGGCCCCCCAGGATCATCCAGTCCCACCCCCAGCCCTGCACAGACACCCCAACAATCCCACCCTGTCCATCCCTGGCAGTGCTGTCCAAACACTCCTGGAGCTCTGGCAGCCTCGGGGCTGGGACCATTCCCTGGGGAGCCTGGGCAGTGCCCAGCACCCTCTGGGGGAAGAACCTTTCCCAGTACCAAACTTGACCCTGCCCGTTCCCATCTGTAGCCATTCCCTGCCTGCCATCCCTGGTCAAGCTTTGAATTTTTAATCACTGGGCTGAATTTACCAAAATTGGGAAGCACATCCAGAGGGGGAGGAGAACCCACAGCCCTTCCGCAATGTGTTCAGCACCATCCCCCAAAGCCCACACTCAGCTCCAGCCCTGTCCCACATCCAGCCTCACCTGCAGCAGGACCTTCCCGCAGGTGCTGAGGGATTGCTGGGAGCTGGGGCTGCTCCAGCCTGGGGCTCTCCTGGCTGGAATGGGGAGGTGCCAAAGCTGCCCACGGCCAGCATGGCACCCCCGCTGTTGAGCTCATCCTGACACCAACACTGAGATTTGCTCTTAGCAGCAGCATCCATCTCCCAGCACATTCCCAACACATTCCCAGCTCCCTGCACAGCTCCAGCTGGAAGTTTGCTCCTCATTATTCTCTCTAGAAGGCCCCTGTAACTGATAGTGCAGATTTTTGCACTGATTCCAATTTATGACAAACCCAGCAAAGCAGATTCCAACTAGTTCTGCATATTAAACCTCTTCTCTTGGAAATAAGTGTTTGTGGGGTAAAAAAAGATAATAAAAATCACTTAATTTGTTGCTCCAAACCAGTGTTGCTGAACAAATATTTCCATTAAAGTGAAACTCTACCTGGGCACTGGGAGCTCTCTGCGTCTGTGGCTCTGTGCTCATCTGCTGTTATTTTCCTCTCTCACCAGAGAGAGGGCTGTGTGGGCTCACCAGATTCCCAAATCCATGGAAATATGGATGTGACTGCACTGTAGGGACAGAGACAGAAAGCTGGAGTCTGCTACACTTGCAAGAGCAGGAATGAGGTCAGGGAAGATGTGAGATTTTATTTTCATCCTCTCAAGTTGGAGCTTTCCTGTAAATCCAAGCAAACCTGGACTTGCCTGGGGGACTGTGTGGCAGCTCAAACCATTCCTGAGCATCCCTCTAAACATTTTTTTACTTTCTCATTGCATTTTGCATCCAGTCTTCCCTAGACTAAAAGAATTTCAGTGCCATTTTGAAGGGGATTGCAAAAGGTTGTCAATTTGGTTTTCTTTCCAGCTGCAATAAATCTCATCCTGGGATTCAATCATGGTGCTCTCCAAGGGCACAGGTCACATCCTGCAAAATCCCTCAACCAGCCACAACATCCCCTGCTCCAGGGTTCTTGTGGAAGGGAAGGAAAGTCCTGGGAGGTGCTGGGCAGAGCCCAGGAGCCACCGAAGTATTTCCAGCTCATTTTCCTCATTGTGCTGGAAATTACAACATGGATAAATAATTCATGTCCTGGGTCTGATGTTCAGCTCACTCCTGACTGAGCTTTACTAATGACCCCCCTGGCTGCCATCTGCATCAGCTTCCCTTTCCCACTTAATTAACCAGGAAACTGAGGTAGGGCTGGCAGCAAGCACTGTAGGCAGGGCTGAGGAGCTCCTGGGTCTTTAGAGAGACTTTCAGCAAATAATTCCTTGCTAATGGTGCTTATTTATTTCTTGGACTCATGGAATCCTGGAATGTCCTGAGCTGGAAGGACCCCCCAGCATCATCCAGTCCCACCCCCAGCCCTGCACAGACACCCCAACAATCCCACCCTGTCCATCCCTGGCAGTGCTGTCCAAACACTCCTGGAGCTCTGGCAGCCTCGGGGCTGGAACCATTCCCTGGGGAGCCTGGGCAGTGCCCAGCACCCTCTGGAGGAAGAACCTTTCCCTGATCTCCATCCCAAATTCTCCTGGCCCAGCTCCAGCCATTCCCTGCGTCCTATCCCTGTCACAAGGAGCAGAGAGTGGAGCTGCAGCCCCTGGTGAGCTCTGCCCTCTGCCCCCTCTGCTCCAGCTGAACAGACCAAGTGTCCCCAGCTGCTCCTTGTGTGGCCCCTCCAGACCCTTCCCCATTCTTGTGTCCTCCCTTTGGACACATCCAACACCTTCGGATCTCACCCTGTGGTGAAAGTCAGAATGCAGCAGCTTGGGCAGCATTTCACATCTCATGTGTCCTGCAGAACCCTCCTGTCCCTTCTTTTTTCATGTGCCCCAAACCCAGGCCCCCTGAACACAAAACCCCGTGGCTGTCACTGACATCTTCTGGCTTAAAGAGAAGAATTAAATTATTTTGGGGTGAGGGAGTGAAGGATCCCTTTATCTCTTCCTGCTGGCCCTGGTGCTTCTGGATATTCCCAGCCCAATCCAGCCTGGAAGGCTGTGTTATGTTTTCTGATAAATCAGATGTGACATTCCTGATTTTCCCTGACATTCTGTGTGCACATCTCCACTCCCAAGCCAGGGGAAATTCCAAAGGTGGATCATTTATGTGCCCCAAAATACCAGTGGAATTTCAGATGGAATGGAAGTAGCTGCAGATTTGTGCTGACTGCAGGAAAACATGACAGAAGCCCAGGAAAAGGAAAGAAAAAGGAAATTTTGAAGGCTGGAAGATAAGGATGGAACTGGGATAGACTTGCAGTCCCAGGAAGTGACAAACCCCTGCAGCCCTTGGAGGTGACAAACTGCAGCCAGTTATGCCAGGGAGCAAAACCCCCAGCAAAGCCCCTGTAAGGCCAATGATGACCCTCACGTGGTGCCTGGGCAAAGGTGATGAAAAAGGCGGATGGATGGAATTCCCCCTGGTTTGCACAGGTGGGCAGTGCCTGCGATGGAAATTGGGGTTGGAATCCAGGATGCCAAGGCTGTACTGAGCTGCAAACCTGACCCTGTGACTGTCCCAGGGAGCTGGCAGTGCCAGGGGATGACAAACAGGGAAAGCTGGTCACCTTGGCTCCACAACCTCTCCCTGCCAAGCATAGCCCAGCTCCTGGAAGCCAAGAGAAAGCAAAAGGAGGCAAAGTTCCCCTGATGGATTCTCCTCCCTTTCTCTAAAAGCTGCCCATGCCATTTTTCAACTCTCAGAAGGATCCTGATGACATCATCTCCCTTAAATGACTGGCATTGATTCCCAGCTTGAATGAGAAACTTGTAGATGTTAGCAGGGACAGATGGAGAACAGGGAATAAACTCCCTGAGAATTCTCCCAGAGCTGGGCTCTGCTTCTGGGCGAGTGTGGGAGTCATTAAAGCCTTGCAGTGGGACTTTTTACTTCACTTTCTCTGCCTGGCTGAGCAGGGAGCTGAGCTGTTGAAGGCTTTCAAAGGCAGAATCCAGGCTCCTGCCTTTTGTTGGCAGGAGGGCAACAGGAGCTGTTTCAGGGTCTGCCAGTGGTTCACACACCTGCAGACCTGGCAGGGATGCGTTGCTCCCTTCAGGGCATTTTCTGAGGTCCAGTTCCTTCCTTCAGCCATCCAGTGATGGAGCCCTCCCAGCACCTGTGGGGCTTTCAGGAGCTGGGCTTTGTTCTCCAGGTGATCCTGGCCAGCTCTGGCAGTCCCTCGGTGGGTGCTTCCAGTGCTGGGACAGGGTCTGGCTGATGGAGGTGTGCTGAGAGGCAGTTCCTCTGGCCTGGACAGCTCTGTGGCCTTGGGATCAGCCTCCTGGAGTCCACCCTTCCCCACATCTCCAGGACACCCTGCCCCAGGTGCCTTCCAGCCCCAGAGCTGTGTCTGTACAGACAGACTCTGGTTTGTTACCCTGGATGTGCCTTTCCTTCATCCTCCCAAGCCTCTGAGGAGTCTCCAGGCTTTTCCCTCCCTTTCCCTCAGTTCCGGTCGTTGTTCCCTCCTGCTCCCCAGCTGAGCTCTCAGTGCTGTCAGCCCTCTCCAAGCTCCCTGTTCGTGCTTGTGGTAGGAACAGCCTCTGGAATCACAGCAGACAAGAGCCCATCTTCCCTTGGGAAGGGGCCACAGAACCACAGGCCCTCACCAGGAGCAGGGGCAGGAGGGGGAGGCAGAGGCACCTTCTCCTGCCCCCTTTCCCTGCCTGTTTCAGTGTTACCAGGGACAGCTGAGACAGGGTGGGACAGGGTGGGAAAATGTGGGACAGGGTGGGAGAGCTGGGACAGAGTGGGACAGGGTGGGACAGGGTGGGACAATGTGGGAAAGCTGGGACAGTCCTGGGGGCAGGGACAGGTTCCTTGGGCAGCCTGGCTCCTGGCAGCACAGCATCCTCTCCTGAGCATCAGGGTTCTCCCCACCAGGCTGATCTCAGGTATTCCAGAGGCTCCCGTGCTCCAGTTCCCCTTCACACCTTTCCAGCCAAGACCTGACCCATCCATCCTACCCCAGAACCGGGCTCATCCCTGGGTGGGGACTGGGTTTGTTGCCAAAGCATTGTGCTCCCAGTCAGAGACTGAAATGTGAAGGGAGGAAAACCCATCCAAGCCCTGGGAAGGAGCAGGGAGAGAATGGCCAGCAGCTCACTGGGGATGTTCCGCTGCTCCAGGAGGGTTTGTGTGACACAGGCAGTGTTTGTGGGATGAAGATTGAGCACCCTCACTCCAAATTATCCATTGTTGCACATCCTAAACCTGCCAGGGCATCGCTCTGCTCCCAGCTGGGACAGTTCCAGAGTAAATCCCTGTCCCTATACCTCTGCACATCCGGACCTGCTGGATTACTGAACGCTGCAAAGAAAATGGAGATAAAGGGTTGTGAGACCCCACTGGTTCTCAGTCTGCTCCCAAATCCTTCTCCAAGTCCATTTATTCCCCTTTATGTATTTCTCCACCTGAGTGTGTTCAGGGGTGCAAATCCCTGTGAATGGGCTGGGAACCAACAAGTCTCTGGAATAAAGCAGGAGGGAAATGACAGATCTCAATGATTTTTCCCAAATAGCTGAAAGCAGCAATAAAGCAAAGGCCTGGAAGGGCTCTGGACATGTTTGTCAATCTGGAATTTGGGACTTCCAGGGCTGGACCTGGAACCCCCTCCAAATATATCCCTGCCTGTTCTTGGCCCCTCACTGCTCCTTCCCTCCTCTGCCCATCCTGGTTTGCTGTACTGCATCCCAGGGATGTCCCTGGCTTTGGAACCAGGATCCCTGCCCTTTCATTCCTGCTGGGAAAGGACAGGTTGGATTCAGTTTTTCCAGGAAATGAGCTGCTCTCCTGCTCTCCCTGCACCAAACCCTCATGCTCTGCCTCAAATCCCAGAGCAGCAGCTCCTGCAAATGGTTTGGGAGTGCGCCAGGAACTGGGGTGGTGAATTAAACACAGGAAAATAACAGAAAATTCCCTGTAGTGCCAAAAATCCAGGCACACATGTGGAGTCTGGAACCTGACGGAAAAAGGAACTGGGAAGAGACAAGGACAAAGCAGAGAGACCCAAAATGTGGGGTCAGCAAGAGCTACTTCAGACACAACAGAAATCCCTACAAATTTAGAAAATGAGAATCTGGTCTAGTGGGAGGTGACCCTGCCCATGGTGAGGGATGGGAATGAGAGGTCTTTAAGATCCCTTCCCACCCAACCCAGTCTGGAATAATTCCATGAAAATTCAGCCTCAGAAGTAGGAATGAGAATGGTAGCTCAACTTCTGCTTTTCTGTGAGTAACCCCTAACCTGGGTGGGGTCCCTGGGACCTCCTCCAGCAAATCCCTGGGATCCCCTCCAGCAAATCCCTGGGATCCCCTCCAGCAAATATGCCCAGGCTAAAAGTCCCAAAAATCCCAAAGCAGAACCAGGAGCTCCCAGGCAAAAGTGGGAGAGAATCAGCAGAGAGATTGGAACCAGTCCAGGGTGGGAATTAGGATTCCACTCATGTTTTATAAAAACTTCCTGATAAATGATGGAGCTGCAGTGCCAGGACTGAGCAGGAAATCTGGCAGCAGGGTTTATTGCAGCACAGGGTTTGGGCAGGGGGCACTCGGGGACCACCCAGCAGCCAAGGAGGGGCTGGGGCCATCAGTGACCTGCTGATAAGAGATAACATTGAATTGCCCTCACCCAGCCCCAGGGAGGGGTCACAGCACAGGCCACATTCCCAACCCCTCCATCCCTGCCCTTTCCATTTTCCTGTCCAATGGGGTTGTTCATAAAACTCCTGGGGCAGATTTCCCACTGACAAAATCTCTGTTTTCCAGGCAATGTCAATTTGTTGAAGCAAAAATGCCCCAGGGAAAGGATCAATTTGATGAATCTCCTGCTGGAGGAAGAAAAACGTTGAGAAATTGCTGAAAGCCCATTTTGTCATTTCCAGCAAAATGTTTTTTTGTTTGGAATAACTTGGAGCTCAGGGATGTCACTGAGTTTACACCACAAATGGGTTTTAAAGGTCAGATGGAAATAAACAGCTTGAAAACCCAATGTTTTGACTTGTTCAAGTTTTTCTTCCTCAGTGACAAAAAAAAAAAAAAAGATATTTTGGAGTCTTTCTTTGAATTCCAAACAGGAAAATTACTTAAAGATCCTTTCAGGATGAAAAGCTCATTCTCAGGCAGCCCAAATTCCACCTGGATTTTGGGATAGGGCAAAGCAAAGCACCAATAGGAGAGGGAGACCTGCCTGACCAGCAGGACCAAATCCTTCATTTCCAACTCTGTGTCTCTGCAGAAAGAGGAATTTCTGTGCTGTTGAAGAAGGAAAAGAGGCAAAGTTCAATGGTGAGGCCCCACCTCAGATCCTGGGTTCAGTTTGGGCTTCTCATGACAAACAAGACCTGGAGGGGCTGGAGCCCCAGGAGGGACTGAGCGAGCTGGGAAAGGGGCTCAGCCTGGAGAAAAGGAGGCTCAGGGGGGACCTTGTGGCTCTGCACAACTCCCTGACAGGAGGGGACAGCTGGGGAGGGGGGTCGGGCTCTGCTCCAGGGAACAGGGACAGGAGGAGAGGGAACGGCCTCAGGTTGGACAGCAGCAGGAATTTCCCCATGGAAAGGGTGGTCAGGGCTTGGCAAGGGCTGCCCAGGGAGGTTTGCAGTGCCCATCCCTGCAGGGATTTAAAGCCCTGTGGATGTGGCACCTGGGGACAGGGGTCCAGGGTGGCCTCAGCAGTGCTGGGGAGCAGTGGAAGCACAGACTGGAGTCACGGATCCATGGAATGACTTTGGTGGGAAAGGATCTTCAGGACCATCTCATTCCCAGCCCCTGCCACAGGAACCTTTGCCACCTGGGAATTCCCATCCCTGCTTTGTGTTCTGCTCCCTCTGGCACCCATTTCCAGTGGATTTACACCTCCCACCGATTGGTTTGGGTTTCCCACAGGTGTCAAGGACATTCAAGATCTCCAGGTCAGGCTTTTTCTGCTGTGTTTCCCACAAGTCCTGGAGGAGCTGAGCAGGGCCAGGGAGCTCAGGGGACATGGGTGACACAGATGTTGTCCCAGACTCCTTTGTTCCCAAGCTTTTCCCTCCAAAGGGCATTGCCTGGGAGACATCCCTGCTCCACAGCATTTTGCATTTTCCAAAGAGCATTGCCAGGGAGATGGAGCCTTTCCTGAGCAGCAGCTGAGCACTGTGCCTGGGGAACAGGAATCTCTCCTGCCTGGGACATTCCCCGAACACTTTTCCAACTGCAGCTCCTCTGTGCAGCCCCAGGAGATATCTCCAGGGATCCTGAGCAGGACTGGGGTGTGACAATATTCCTTCCTTCCTTCCTTCCTTCCTTCCTTCCTTCCTTCCTTCCTTCCTTCCTTCCTTCCTTCCTTCCTTCCTTCCTTCCTCATTCCATTCCATTCCATTCCATTCCATTCCATTCCATTCCATTCCATTCCATTCCATTCCATTCCATTCCATTCCATGCTGGAGCTGCACATTCCCTGCCCATGTCCCACGTTGGTCATTTCCCCTTTCCTTATCCTGGAGCAGAGCTGTCCCCAGCTTCTCTGTCCCTGTTCCAAACCCCTCCAGGAGTGGCTCAGGATGAGCTGGAGTTTCCACACCCATGCTGGGCAAGGGCCTCACCCTCCTCTCATCTGGGCCTCAGTTTCCCAGCCTGTGGAATTTCTGGGAGTGCACCCATGGTGTGAAACCAGTGAGTGGCTGGGAACATCGGGGGTGAAGCCTTGGCAGTGGGACAAGAGCCAGCCCAGAAGAGAAGCTGACTTCTCTGCCCATGATGTCACCTCTGTGACAGGAGCAAAGCTTTGTCCCCTCATGGAAATCAGGGCCACCTTTTCCCAAACAAATCCAGCACTTTTGTCATTAAATAAGCACAAAAGATTCCCAGCTTTGTTTGCTGCCTGCACAACAAAGGAAAGATATTTTACTAGATATTCTGTGATTGCTGCTGTTTTGATAGAGAATCCCATTCCTCCTGTGCCTGGAGAGAAATCCAGTGGAGCAGAGGCTTGGGATCAATAGCAGAGTGGGGCTGGAGCAGCTCAAGGCAGACAGGGCGTGCTCACCGCCACTGAGCTTCCAGAGAACTTCAGGAAAAGCAGCTTGTGGCTCTGAACTGTGGGTGCTGTATTTCAGCTTCCTGTTGTTTTGGGGAGCAAGGGAGTCTCCAAGCCAGCTGTGCCTGGCATGGTGCAAAACACAGAGGAAGGATGGGAACATGGAAAGACTTCACTCCAACAGCTGGACAGAAGCTGCTCTGAGGCAGGGACAGATCTGCTGGGCAATGATTCCTGACAAGTGATTCCACAGGAGAAGGATTTTGGGAAAGGAGGAGTTGGGATGGCTCTGATTTTGTCTGCACAGAATTCCTGGTGTGAATAAGGAGCAGCTTTGGGAGGCAGCACAAAAATCCCTTTCTGGAAACTCCTGGGGGCAATGGGGGTTGGGGACAATTCTCCACAGGGGCCTGAGGATGGCTGAAGGGAGCCTACAAGGAACACGGGGAGAAGGATGTTTGCAAGGGATGGAGGGACAGGACACAGGGAATGGCTTCCCACTGCCAGAGGGCAGGGATGAATGGGATATTGGGAAGGAATTTCTGGCCCGGAGGGTGGGCAGGCCCTGGCACAGGGTGCCCAGAGCAGCAGTGGCTGCCCCTGGATCCCTGGCAGTGCCCAAGGCCAGGTTGGACATTGGGGCTTGAGGCAGCCTGGGACAGAGGAAGGTGTCCCTGCCCATGGCAGGAGTTGCCCTAAGATCTCTTCCATCCCAACCCAGTCTGGGATTCCATGATCCAGTTCTGTAACTGGAGGAAGCTGCACACCTTTGTCTCCAAGGCTCTTGGTCTGTTATCATCCCTTTGCTTTCTCTTGCTTCCAGAAGAATTCCCTCACCCTCCACAGAAAGGGAAGGAGGGATGATTTCCAGTGTCCCAGAAAAATTCTCCCTGCACTGCCTTTAACTTTTATCTGCGTCCTGAGAATTGCTTACATTCCTGCAGCTGTTTGTGAAGCACTGAAAAGCTGGAGAGGTGACAGGAGCCTGTCCTGAGAGGAGAGGAGAGGAGTAGGTGGTGTTTGTAGGTGAAGAGGGAGCTCACCCCCTACAGCATCCCCCTGGTATCCCCAGAGAATCCCCCTTTTATCTGCTCATTTTCCTTGTTCTGAATTTGCTGTTACTGTTCCATGAAGCTCTGTTCCATCTCAACTCCTTCTGTCACCTTTGAACTTCCCTCTGGTTAAACAAATCCTAATTCCATTTTAAAAGCTTCCAAAGCCAAAGCTTGGGGATTTTACAGCACATTAAAAATGGAGCTTGTGTTTTCCTGGAGGAATTATTACAAAAGCCAGTGAACACCCTCAAAGCCAGTCCTGGAAGACGTCCTTACTCCATGTCCACCTCTCCTGCTCCTTGAGGACCTGACACCTTCAACCAGCTTCTCTGGGCTGTTACAGCTCTGGGCTCCATTTCCTGCATTTGGAAATAAAGCCCCAGGAACAGCCACGTTCTCTCATTTCTTGCTCTCCCAAACACTAAATCCCACCAGATCCTGCAGGGAGCTCAGGGCACAGTTGCACTGTGGAATATTCACCCATTCCTTTGATTTTTCTTCCTTGCTGCCCATATTTGCATTAAATAAGGTCTTTATTGCTCCTGGCCTCAGTGTCCTAACATGTTCAGGAGCTGCAAAGTTAATAAAAGCTGCAGGTGAGCAATAAACCACTGGGACATGTGTTTATTCATTAAAAATGTGGGAATATTTTCATCTGTTAAATCCAGTGCAAGGGTCCTGAGCAGAATCTTGCTCACAGAGGTCACAGGCCATGGAATCAGGGAATGTTTGGGGTGGAAAGGGAACTTGAAGACCTTCCAGTTCCCACCCCCTGCAATGATCAGGGACACCTTCCACTATCCCAGGGTCCTCCAAACCCCATCCAAGCTGGCCTTCCAGGGATGGGCCAGCCACAGTTGCTCTGTGCCAGGGTATCACTCTCCTGACAGGAAAATCTTTTCCTTTAAATCCAATCAAAATCCTCCCTCTCTCCGCTTAAAACAAGCACCCCTTGTCCTGTCCTTGTATGTCGTTGTAAAAAGCTGGAATTTCCCATGGCTGCCTTGCAGCTGGCAGGGATGGCTCCTGTCATTCCAGATGTCCCATCCTGTGTCCCCACCTCAGCACCTCGGTGCCCATTTCCAAACCAGCAGCTCCTATATGGGATGTGCTGGGAACACTTCTGTTTTCAGCTCCATGGACCTGCTCCAGCTACAGTTTCTGCACTTTCCTTCCCGCTCCCTGCTCACCACCTTTCTCCTGCCTCATCCCTCTCCTGGGCCTGGGCTTTCCTTGCAGCTCCCTCGGGATGCTCCTGTTGGATCACTGCCCTTTTCCCGAGCTTCCGGCTGGGAATGCCTCAGCTAGGAGCTCCCAGAGGCCGCTGATCCTGCCTGTAAAACACATCCTGGAATGTCCATTGTGCAGGCAGGGTGTGTGATCCTGCAGAGGGATCGGGGGAAGTGCCGATGGGGATTGAGGGACCCTCAGGCACAGCCCCAGGTGATTAATGACTGCGAATAATGACTCCATGTGATCAATGGTTCTCTTCTCTTTCCCTTCTCTGACAGGGAGGAGCAGGTTGGAAACGCCTGGTCAATGGAGACCATGAGCATCAAACCCTCATCCCCTTCTAAACTTGCTCTGGAATGTGTTCCCTCTCCTCCTGCCGAGCCTTTAACACCTGCTTTAAACACCCCCTGCTCTAATTCTTTATCTGAGCACCCTCACTGGCTCCCGGGTGTGCGTTTGTGTTTCGGCTCAGCCTAACCCAGTGCTGCTCCTTCCTTCCCGGGGAATCACTGCAGACACGTTCTGGTCTAAAAGACGCGGATTTGCCTCTGATCTCCCCTGCCCAGACGCAGCTCCTCTGTTCTCCATTATCGGTCGTTTTGTGAGAAGGGAATCACCCTATGGAATTGCCATCCCACTTGAGGCCTTTTAGCTGCTCTATTTTTTGAGTCAAATCAGAGGTAGACACTGGAAAAAGGACTTATTAGCACTAATTGCCTCCCAGGGTGAGATCAAACACGAAGATCGCTGAAATGTCCTGCTCTGTTTTCATAATGGCCATTTAATTCCGCGGACAGACGTGCGGGGAACTTTTCCAGGGAAAGGTAATACATGCAAATTGAAAACGTAATGGGGTATTGGGACACATTACAGGCAGCAGGTCTGCCAGATGTGATTAAACTCAGGTCCTGTAAGAAGAGATAATGGAACCCGTGTAGAGCAGCAAAATAAAACCCTGATTCTGCTGTTAACACCCAGTTGACTCCTCACAATGGTTCTGTCCACATCCAAATTAACTTGGTGTGTGTGCTTTGGGAGAATCCGAGGTTTATTGCTCCAGACACCGTGACAGAGTGTGAGCGCTCATGGTTCCTGGTGATCCAGCCTGACTGAAGATATTTTTGCTTGGTTTTGTTTCGCTCCTGACGTCTGATACTCATCACCTGGAATCACTCACACTGGCTATCCTCACCCAGAAACAACTGGGCAGGGGCTGGGTTGGAGTTCTGCTGGTCCTAGACCACCCCGGAGCTGGAAAATCGAAGGGATCGAAGGAATAGCCAGGAATCCAGGCTGAGCAGAGGTGCGATGCTCAGTCGAGGCTGCTCTGGGAGGGCAGGGCCGGACAAGTTTTCCAAAGGAAGGATTCAAATCCCAGCAACAGCACAGGATTCCCGACCAGAGCTGCGATGCCCCCCTGGAGACATCACAGCACCCGGAGGAGGAGAGGAAAATCTGATCAGCTTTTCCTTCTATCCCCCACTATTCCCGTTTATCCCAATTATCCTGTCCCGTGTTATCCCATTTTTTTTTTGCCACAGACACATGAATTCCATGCTGCTCGATCCAGCTCTGCTTTTAAAGCTCCCACTAAACACAACACACGAGTAACAAACCCGGGGCTCGCTGGATGAATCCCAGAGCTGCTGCGGGACGGTTTCCTCCTGCTTTGTTTCCTTAGCGCAGCCAGCTTGGGGTAATCAAACAAGCAGGGACTCGCTAATGACCCTGCGAACGGCTCCCGTTAATGAGGGAGGCATAAACCTTCCCCTTCTGGGCTGAATCGCCCTGGGTTTGGCTTCACCCTCCACTTTCCAGGCTGGATTCAAAACCGGGGGCAGCAAAACCTCAGTTTGAGGCTCTGAACATTTAATTTCTGGGGCTTTGCATCTTTGGGTCAGATGAAGCTCAGGGATAGAGAGGCCTTGGGAAAGGCTCGGAATGAAGGGGAGCAGAAGAACAAAGACCTGTGTTGAGAGAAAGACAAAAAGCAGCAGAAAGCCCAGCCCAGGTCTCAGTCAGCTTCCAGCTCTGCAGGCTCCCACTGTGTCCTAAGGAATGTGGGAATATTAAACCTCACTTCCTCAGCACTGGCGAAATCTCAGGGTGCATTAAACAAACCAGAAGTTGAAATCTTGAAGCTCCAGACCAAAGCTCTGGTAAAGCTGGGAGCAAAAGAGAAAAGAAACCTTAACATATCATTTAAACCCCAAAGTCTCTTCAGTCTGAGGCTCCTTAGCTGAGTTGCACCGGGTGGGAACAGAGCTTCTGGAACTCTTCCCTCTTTCCCTGAC
Source organism: Cinclus cinclus (assembly GCF_963662255.1). NCBI lineage: Eukaryota > Metazoa > Chordata > Aves > Passeriformes > Cinclidae > Cinclus > Cinclus cinclus. Next base: position 610,145 of record NC_085069.1, on the reverse strand, counting down.
TCTTTCTGGCACATCTTCTGTCCCGGGCTCACAGCCTGGTCACAGCAGGCAGTTCATGTGGGCTCTGACCCCAAAGTGTAACAGCAGGGCTGGCGGAACACCAGGAAGTGCCAGAGTCTCATTCCCAGGGAATACTGGAAAGGACCCCTAAAAGGGTCCTAAAGATCATTGAGATCCACGCCCCAAGGAAAGCATGAGATAAAAGCAGGGCCTGGGTCTGGGGGTGCCTCATGTCCACCACTGCTTGTTCTTTAATTCCACAATTTCCCAGTTCCTTTATCTATAAATTTGGAACAGGGATACTTTTCACTCTGGGAGGGAGAAGTGGAGAAAGCCAGGTGGGAATTTACAACATTTTCAGAGCTGGAGTCCCTAAAAGCTTTTCAAGAGGCAGAAATTCATGTTTTGGTGTCTGACAAACAGAGGGAAGGCTCTGCCTGCTCCAGTTGTGCCTCCACCATGCTCTCACTCAGGCTGGAAGAAGGAGAAATGGTGTTTCCAAAAATCCACCCCCTCCCCCCCCCAAAAAAAAATTGCCAGAAGAGTTCAGACACCGCAAGTCCCACCAATGGGACTGGACAATTATCCATCAAAAGGAAATTTTGTCTGCATGTAGCTGAGAGTTTTACAGGAGAAAAGAGAAGTTCACAAAATGTGAGTTGTACCTGAGTTAAAGGTTTTTTTCTGAGGCAGAAAAGCCATTCCTTGGCTGGAAAGTGGTGGGCTAGCAAAAAAGTGATGAATTTTTGATGAGCAATCGATATTTCAGTGAATAAACCATAACAGAGAAAAAAAAAAAAACTCAAATAACATCAACAACAACAAAACCTTCAAATGTCCATCAGAGCAAAGGTGATCAGAACTGGGGGGGAAAAACCCAAACAAAACTTACAGACCAATCACATGCAAAGGATATTCCCAACTCCACCATGTTCTCTTCAGGGGTTGATCGTGTCTCTTCCCAACAAATTTCCAAAAGGAAATACAAAAGCAGAAAGGGGAAGTTTCAAGTCCCCTCATCCAGGTTTAGGAGTGGGGGACAGCACAATAAATTCCCAGGAGGTGCACACACAGGATTCCTAAAAATCACACCTGTTTTATCACGGATGGATCCTGTTCTGTCATCCAGTACCTGAATCCAGGAACCACCAAGAACTCTGGACAACTCACTCATGTGGATACACTCAGTGCCTGAGGTGAATCCCATCCTTTGTGAATTGAGGGATGGAAAGGATCTACCCCCGATGGAATCTCAGCTGGCAGCTCACTAAAAGCAGCCTCAGCCCTCCCTGTTCCCTGTTACTGAGATTTTCTAATTGCCTCAGGGAGGATGAGCTCTTTCAGAATGGAACACGAGGCATAAATCGGCCCCAAAGATCCCGACTGATCCATTCCAGACAAAAGGAAAAGAATCAGTTCATTCACGTCTCTGCAGAGCAGCAGAGGAGACTTGGAATGTTAAATATGAACCCAGTGAGGCTGTTCTGAGCCTCGTGCTGGAACTGCCATTAATCGTATCCCGATTGCCATTAATTGTATCCCAGTTGCCATTAATTGTATCCCAGATGCTTCAGAGCTGGGGAGCAGCCAAGGCTGAGCTGGGCTTGGGGACAAAGGAAGCTGTGGTTTGATGGGACCTGTCCCGATGGCCCCGCACTGACCACAGGTGCCTGAGGCCTCAGGGGAGGATTTCAACCTCCAGGACAGTTTGAACTCTCAAAAAGCTGTTTGGGAGGCAGCAGCACTGAAAGGTGAGGCAGCAGCACTGAAAGGTGAGGCAGCTGTGAAAGGATAGCAGGAAAGCAAAGGTGACAAAGGGACAAGGACAGGAATATTGCCCCACAGATGCCACTGAGGACACCGGGAATTGTTTGGATGGAGCTTTTCCAGCTCCGCAATTTTCCCATTCAGGAAAAGACACAGCACAAGCACTGGACGTGGTCAGTCTGCTCCCGGAGTGCCAGGGAGGGCAGGGGGCAACGGGAGAACTCCCTGCTCGTCCAGGACTCACCTGGGCATGGACTGCACCGAGGGATGAGCCTCCAGCCCCCTCTGGGGCTGTCCAACACCACAAAACTCCAGTGCCAGCACTGGGAAAGCCAAACCTGTAGCCAAGGATGTGGAGGAAGCTTTGATCCCATTCCACTCCAATAAAAAGATGTTTGGATGTGGAGAGCCATGGAAATGGCTGGAGTGCAACCATTCTCTGGCAAACCAAAAGCCCTTTAAAGGGCAGCAATGAACAAAGTGTGCCCCAGGACCAGGAGCTCTCAGTGTGAGCCAGGTCATGGCTCCGAGTCCCTGCCCAGCCTGGCAAGAAGAGCTCTTTGTGAGACCCAAACAACACCCAGAGCTGCAGCTTGGAGTGAGACCCTTCCTAGGCTGGGAGAGAGCTAGGATATGGGCAGAACACCATAACTTATCAATAGTCCCAAAGTGAAGTTTTCTCCTCCTGCAGTCTGCCCATGTTAAGCTTTTTTACAGCTTTCGCTTGATCCATGTGCAGCTCTGCTCTTGCTGAGGTTTTTCATTCCTTGGGATTACTGATTAAATTCTTTGTGTGAGTAAAATTCCAACTGGAGCTGAGCTGTTGTGGCTCGCAGGGTTTTGTGTCTGGCTGGACTCTGTAAAAACAGGCCCAGAACAAATGACTGTGAGGCCAAAATTCTGGGAATGAGGAGGAGGAACCCAGGCAGAGCAGCACTGAAGATGTGAGTGTTTTCTCCTCAAGGCTTTTCCAATAACTCCATGAGTGGAGCATAGGATTAGGACATGAAAGGCCTAAAAGCAGTTTTCTGCTCTGAACTGGGGAGAATAGAACTAAACTCAGTTATTGCAGCAGAAAGAAAACACTGACACATTATCTCTGCTCTGAGTCACCAGGCAGGAGCTTCTCAGAGCCCAAATCCAGCTGGAGCTCTGAAATATGACATTCCAAAGCCACTGCTCTTAAACTAGGCCCAGTATTGGTCCTACACAGCCCCTCAGACTGATTCAAAACCTTCTCCCAGATTTCCTGCAACTGCACCCAGAACTGGGGTCCCAGCATGGGAAGGACAGGAAGGACTTGGAGCTGCTTCAGGGCTGGAGCCCCTCTGGAGCCAGGCTGGGACAGCTGGGGATGTTCACCTGGAGAGGAGAAGCTCCAGGAAGAGTTCAGAGCCCCTTCCAGGGCCTAAAGGGGCTCCAGGAGAGCTGGAGAGGGACTGGGGACAAGGGATGGAGGGACAGGACACAGGGAATGGCTTCCACTGCCAGAGGGCAGGGATGGATGGGATATTGGGAAGGAATTGTTCCCTGGGAGGGTGGGCAGGCCCTGGCACAGGGTGCCCAGAGCAGCAGTGGCTGCCTCTGGATCCCTGGCAGTGTCCCAGGCCAGGGTGACAGATCTCATGCCATGTTTGTCTCTGACCTTGGAGTGTCCCTGTGGGTCAGGATCAGCTGTGGGGGATTTCACCAGATCAGTTCCTGCCGCCCTTGTGCCAGAGAAAACAGGAAGAAATCAGTTTCCCTGGAATCTATGGAGAGAACAATACTGTTGGCTGATACACCCCGGGTTAAAAAATTATTCTTTGGTACTGGTCAAACTGGAATAAAATCACAGAATCCCAGAATGGTTTTAAATTGGAATGGACCAAAAAGCCCATCCAATCCCACTCCCTGCCATGGGCACGGACATTTTCCACTATCCCAAAGTGTTCCAAAGTCTGCCCAGCCGTGAACAATTCCAGAGATGGAGCAGCCACAACTGCTCTAGGCACCCTGTACCAGGGCCTCCCCACCCTCACAGCCAGGAATTCCTTCCCAGTTTCTAATCTTCCTCATATCTCATATATTAACAGATAGAAATAAACTGAGCCTGTAAAACCTGGATTCCTTACTCCTGAAACAGCAGGGAACACACATTTCATGGGAATTGGGGTGATTTTTCAGCTTTCTGTATTTTGTTTTACTGTGGCTTTCTGTGCTGCTGAACCCTTTCCATGGGAGCTGGGGAGTGCTGTAGCTGAGGCTGAACTCTGCTCACCTGGGCTCACCTGGGCTCAGCCTGGCCTCACCTGGGTTGTTCCCAGAGCACTCGGGCCTGCAGGTCCCTTCCTGCCAGTCCCAACAGCCCTGATGGATCCCAGAGCACAGGGGCTTTTCCTTTGCCTTGCAGGAAAATCCTTCCTGGAGCATCTTAGGATTAGCTCTGACCACTCCAGAGGGGCAGAAGACATGAATTGGAGGAGGGAGAAGCTGCAGGACATGGCCAAGGCATCACCTGTGGGAGGCTCCACTGCCAAGGGCTGGAGCTCTGAAATCCTCCCTCAGCTCCTGTTTGCAATCCCAAACGCTGCTGCTGAGCAGAGCCTGATTTATATGGCCAGGACAGAAAAGGATCATTATTTCCCAGTGCTGTTCAGAAGCTCCTGAGCTGGAGCAAGGAGCAAGCTGAAATAGTCTCTTTATTTTAAAGTGTTGCAGTAAAATGAGGCTTTGAAATTTCACCACTGCCAAGAGATTGGTTCTTTCTTTTAATTCCCTCCAAAGATGACAGGGATAACACTTCTTTTTTTTTTTTTAATGATACAAAGTTGTCTGGTTACATTTCCTACTCACTGCAGGGAAAAATATGTTTTTAAGTGGAAAATTATTCATTTTTAATGGAATCTGGCTGTAAAGGTCAGTTAAGCTCCTTCAGAAATAATCAAACCCATATTTTTGTCAACTCCTCTAAAGAGCCACATTGCTGCAATAATTTCTGAGTGATTTTCTCTCCTTCCCCTGCAGCAGAGCCTTTCTTTCAGTTGCCAAACCCAATGAGTTCTGTGAGTTATGGAGGTTTTTGCTGGGTGTTTCAGGAGATAAATGCACAGCCTTCTGAACACTGCAATGTTTCAACTGAATCATTTCAGAGCAGGCAGCCCATCCAGAACTGTGTGAAGTCTGTCATGCCCAGCTCCAGGGATGGGATGGGGAGGGCAGAAATCAGAAATCACCCCATTGCGCAGGGGCTGCTTTTCCAGGAGTTCATCACACATCCTTTATTCCCCTGAAAAACAACCCAAACTCTGCCTCTCTTCTGCACCCTGCCCCCAGCAGCACAACTGGGGACACCCTGGCTCTTTGTGAACAAGGGCACTGCTGTCAGGGACCAGAGAGGTGAGAACAGCCCTGAGGATGCCCAGGCCCAGCAAGGTTCATTCATTCCAGCTCAGGACATTCCATGGCTGTGTGAAAGACGAGGCAGCGTGGTGGCTCAGGGAGCACCTGCTCCAGGGGCAAATCCCAGCAGGTCCCAGAGCATCACCCTGGTGTGGGCTCTGCTGGGACATCCCCTGCCAGAGCTCCCCTCCTGCTCTGCTGAGATCACCTGAGCACTTAAACCCAACTTAACACCTGCACTGATGGTCCCAAAGGTTTCTCCAACCCAAACCACTCAGTGATCTCCCAGAACTCTGCTGAGTTCCCCTGGCTGCCACTCAGGGGGGATTTGCTGGGCCAAGGAAGGGGAGCAAAGCAGCAATTTGGCTCTGCTGCCTGACCTGCCCCAATTCCAGGTGCTCTGGGAGCCTTTATTCCCTGTTCAATCCCAGAATCACCAGTTCCAGGTGCTCTGGGAGCCTTCATTCCCTGTTCAATCCCAAAGGCAGTGCAGGGAGCAGAGTGAGGCCTTTCCTGGCACAGCCCAGCTGGAGGGGACAGGAGCTGGGTCCTGAGCAGTGACCAGAACAGAGACCTTATTTCCTGTGGAAAAACCCTGTCCAGGTCCTCCTGGAGCTGCAAGAAAGGACAGAGGTGACCTTTCCAAGAGGAGCAGGGATTGCAGTAATTGGGCAAATCCAATCCAAAGGATCTTTGTTCCAGTGAGAGGAGTCACTGCCGCCTGTTGGAGGGGTCTCATTATTCCCATTTAGCAGCAGGATTTACCTACATCTGCTCAACACTGGGCTGGTGAAGGGATTGCACTTCCATCCTAAGGAGGAACAGCACCTGTGAACAGGAGTGAATAGTGTGACTGAGGCCAGGAGCCATCTGGAATTCTGTGGTCAGAGCTGCAGAAATAACTCCTGGTTCAGGTCACTGAAAACCACCCAATCGGAGAAAAAGTTCTTTTTTATTTCTTCATTTCTCTTTTTCCCTCCTGACAGGGTAAACTCTCCAACAGCATTTCTTTCAGGTCAAATGAAATGTTCTGTACTGTCTGCAAGGAATTATTTCATTTAACTTTCAAATTGCAGCTTCCTGCTTTGCTTTTTGTTTTCTCATGTGTGAATGGGAGGATCTTGGACACCCACTCAAAATTTTGTTTAGAAAAGGCTGAAATAGGAAGTTTCAAGTTTCCTTTCCACAGCAATAATCAAGTGATTTGAACATGAATGTGGAAATGCAATAAATAATTTCAAATCTGTAATTGTTATGAAACAAAACACTCCACTAATACTTTTTTTTCTTTGTTCCTTGCCTTCATTTTTGGCTGAGCTCTGTTAAATTTTGTAATTATTTATATTCCTACATGAAGGGTTTCACCTCAGGATACACTGAGCAGCCTGAAGGAGTGATAAAATTTGCTCCTAAATAATTCCTTCAGCCCTAAATCTGCCTCTGCCAAGCAGAGGAATGATGGCCCCACCAGCAGCATTTTCAGGCTGATCTCAGTGAGCTTGGGGCATCCTCACAGTGCAGGAGTTCCCTGGGTTATCTTGGAATACTGACCAGCCCTGTGCCTGCTTTGTCCTGTTTATTCCTGTTCTGGTCACAGCCCCAAGGCTGCCAGAGGACAGGAAGAGTTTGGACAGGGACAGGGCAGGATTTTGGGGCATCTGAGCAGGGCCAGGAACCACAGTTGATGACCCGTGTGGGTTCCTCCCAGCCCAGGAGATTTTGGGATTCCCTGGAATCCTTTGGATGGTGAATTTTGTCTGCCTGACTGCAGTGCCAAGTGAGTGTGGCTTTAATGGCAGAGCAGTCCTTGATGGAGACATTTCTCCAGGTCTCTAAAGGGTAACCCCACTCAAAGCAGATTTATGTCCAAATCCATTCCATTCCTTTGGTCTCCACCTCCAATTCCCAGCAGGCAGACAGGGAACTGGAGCCTGGCAAAGCTTTGCCTTGCAGGGTGAAACCATATCCCCCTGCCAAGCCCACTGAGCTTTGTCTCCAAGAAGGGCTCTGGTTCACTGGGTGACCTTAAACAAAACATTTCCCTTCTCATCGGTTTGTGAGCCCAGCTGGAAACCTCCCCCATCCCCTTGAACAGCCCCGTGCTGGGCTCACAGCTGAACTTTTCTTGGGGGAAATAAAGCACAAATGAAAACTGCAAACCATCATCAAGCCCTGATAAATGTTTCAGACACGGGGAGGGGGGCAGGAGAAAAGGCTGGAATTAAACCATGGGGAAAGCTGGACCATCACTTACTTGGGTTTAATTTTTAAACTTTTTTTCTGGCTGTTATTTATCTGTGGTTAACTTTTCAGGAGTTTCAGCTCCGGCACACAGGCTTGGAAATTTTTATATCCTGACCATATGTGTCTGATGAAGTTGATTGAGTTGAGGGGCGGATTGATTGAGTTGATTGATGGATTGCTGAGCTGCGCTGTGCTCTCCATCCTGAGGCTTTCACTGGGATACTTCTGCAACCCTAATCTGTCACGTTGAGGCTTCACCATGAGCCCCCAGTCCTTCCCCTCAGAGGGAGGTGTCCCTGCCCATGGCAGGGATGGCACTGATTGGGCTTTAAGGGTTCTTCCAACCCAACCCAATTCAGGATACTGTGATTCCATGATCACATCAGCCTGGAATATCCAACATGGATGTAAGCACAAGATGTCAGATATACCCAAAGTGCTCCTGATTGGAAGAGCCCTCAGGAACCCCAGCCCTGTGTGATTCTGCTTAACCCTCGCCATTTCCTTCCATGGCAGAATGAGAGCCAAGGGCTGAGCAAACAACAAAGAATGGGAATCCAGGATGGATTCCACAGGGCCACAGGAGGCTTGGGAAGGACCCTGTGACAGCACTGAAATGCCAAGTGCTGGAAATCTGCCCAGAAATGGACACCTGGCACTACCTCACAGCTCCTGCAGTGCGGACCTGGGGCATGTGTCCCTTGGATGTGGGGTCTGACCCCAAAGTTTCACAGCAAGTCCCAGCTCAGGGCAAGTCTGGGAGGAAAAAACAAGAAGATGTAGAAGAGAAAAAAAGCTGCTCTGCTCTGCTCTGAGCTGAAGTTAAGTACAAGGAATATTCTGAGCAGCCAAGTTAAAGGGTGTCAAGCTGGAAAAGTGCTCTTAAGGTAATGAAAGAATGAGAACAAAATCAAAACTAAAAATGAGACATTTGCACAGAACTCTCCCAGGTGAGGAGCTGCAGGAGCTGGGCTTTGTCTTCCAGGGACAAACCCAGATTGGGGTTTTGGGTTCAGGGAGTGATGAAGAGAAGGATTCATCAGGGAGGGCAGCTCCCAAGGAGGTTGATTATTGGCTAGAGAGGTGATGGAAGAGAACTCCTCGGGGAACAAAAGGTGAGGTAGCTGCTAAAAACCAGGGACAAAATTAGGAATAAGCAAACATTAACAAGATCCAGGTTACAGTTCTAATGTGCCAGGCAGGAGGGAAGGCAGCAAAACCAGAGTCACTTTTAATATAGCATAAGATTCGAAATTGTGCTAAAAAATGCATCAGAGTCCTTTGATTTTTCACAGCAGATCCTGAAGCTTTGTGGGAAAATAGGAAAGAAAAGCAAATCAGAGGGAAACAGCCAATGGCCAGGAAATATGGGGCCTTATTCCAACCAAAATTCCTTTACAAGGAAGAGTCTTGCTTTGAGTGTCCCTGGGGTCCTTTCCTCATTATTACTCTAGGAATCTGAGGATTTGAGCTGTGATTTGAACAGGATTGGGAATGTGCCCAAAGCAGTCTCAGGGTGAGAGCCCAGGGAAACATCACCCGACCATCTTAGGGCAGGTCAGCGCTGCTGCTGCCCCCGCTGGTCCTGTTCAAAGTTCAGACTGAATTTAATTCTTTTTAATTGAAAACTGGATTTTTTGTGACCTGTGTCACCTTCTCTTCCTATGGAGAAACCTCCTACAGAAGTCCCATAATGGCACACAGAAATAAATGTGGGGTTTCTCTGTGGAATATTAACAACAATCAGCCTGTGCTGGTTTGAACAGAGCATTTGGGAATTCTTAAACATTTTGGAGGATTTAAGGAAATGTCACTCTTTCTCCAGGCGTCCATAATTTCCTGCTCCGTTCAGTGGTGCACATTCCCAAAATAATCCATGCTGGCACACAGGCAGTGGGAAGGGTATTGTCTTCCCTGGCAAACTGAGAAAGGCAGGGGCGAGGCTGTGAAAGGGTACAGGGATAAAATGGATTTCATGCAGCCTGGAGACATGGGTGAAACCCTTCCCTGCAAAGCACCAGCACGGGAGTAGCCAGGGCAGGAATGGAGCTCTCTTCTCCCCAGGGAATGGGAATTCAGTCTCTTGCCCCCTCCAGCAGCAGGGATTTGACTCAACACGGATCACATGGAAATAGTGATTCCAGCAGGAGCTCCCTGTCCTATCCAGGCTCTAAACTGACTCAATCCATTTTCCTCCGAGGAGATGAACGAACGTGTGATCACATCTCTCCCTACAACCAACATCATCTCCCTGCATCCCTGCCACCTCCGCCTTCCTTGGGAGATGAACCAACTGATACATCCCTAATTAAACTCTGAGCAATCATCCCTAGCTCAATTCAGTTTTCAAATCTGATGCTTCTGTTCCTGAATGATGGCAAGTGTGCCTGAAAGCTCCTCTGCTTTTCCCAACTCCCTTTGACCAAATGAAGGGTAACGCTGCTGATTCAAAGCCTGGTCTGGCTGGAGAAAATCCAACCCTTCCTAAAGGGAATTCTGGTTGTCCCTGTGGGCTCAGGGGGATTGCTCCTGTGAAAATCCACCTGGCAATGGGATTTGCCTGGGTGGTCACTGAAGGGGGACCAGCATTTCCTGCTCTGAGGAGTTCACAGCTTTGTGCTCTGGAGCCCTCAGACCTCAAGGAGTTGCTCAGATCAAAGCCAAGTGCAGCTTAGATAGAGCTGATCTACTCTGAGCTGCTGCCACTCCCCAGTGCCCAAAGACATCTGGATTCTGCTGAATTTGGCTTCGTC